>NW_026652299.1:778402-893015 GCF_009828535.3 Hylobates moloch
GGCCTCCCAAAGTGCTGGGATTACAAGCGTGAGCCACCGCGCCCGGCCTGCTTTGCTTTTTTTGAGATGGAGTATTGCTCTGTCACCCAGGCCAGAGTGCAGTGGCATGGTCTCAGCTCACTGCAACCTCTGCTTCACCAGTTGAAGCAATTCTCCTGCCTCAGCCTTTCAAGTAGCAGGGACTACAGGCACCGCCACCACACCCGGCTAATTTTTTTTTTTTTTTCTGGAGACAGAGGAGTCTGTCTCTGTTGCCCAGATTGGAGTGCAGTCGTGCGATCTCGGCTCACTGCAACCTCTGCCTCCCAGGTTCAAGTGATTCTCTTGCCTCAGCCTCCTGAGTAGTTGGGAATACAGGAGCACACCACCATGTCCGGCTAATTTTTTGTATTTTAGTAGAGAGGGGTTTCACCATGTTGGCCAGGATGGTCTCGATCTCCTGACCACCTGATCCACCTGCCTCGGCCTCCCAAAGTGCTGGGATTACAGGTGTGAGCCACCGCGCCCAGCTGCCTCCTTCTATAAGGATATGTATTGGATTCACGGCCCACCCTAAGCCAGGATGGTCGCATCTCTAGATCTTTACCTTAATTATATCTGCAAAAACCCTTATTCCAAATAAGATTTCATTCTGAGGCTGCAGGTGGACACATCTGGGGGCCACTATGCATCCTGCTACTGTTTAACAGACCTGCCAAGAGATGACCTGCCCCCAGGGATTAGCTAAGTAGAGCAGGCATCCTAAAACAAAACAAGGTGCCTCCCAAACATCCCTGTCCCTGCTTCCTCGTTTCTGTTGAAAGAGCTGTCTGTCCTGCCTCGCTCTACCTGCCTCCTCCTGTTCTCTCCAGAACCCATCCTTACCACCCTGCCAAAATAACTCCCACCAAGGCTGCTGTCGCTGTGACTCACTAAAGTCCTCACTAAAGCCCAGCAATGGCTCTGCGGCCAGGCTGCACCCTCCTGTCCCCTATCGTCCTCCCCGACCCTGCACCCTCTCGTCCCCCACCATCCTCCCCACAAATCCCAGCTACTTGGGAGGCTGAGGCAGGGGAATTGCTTGAACCTGGGAGGTGGAGGTTGCAGTGAGCCGAGATCGCACCACTGCACTCCAGCCTGGTGACAGAGCGAGACTCCGTCTCAAAAAAAGAAAAAAAAAAACGAGGAGAAGGCCAGGTGAGGTGGGTCACACCTGTCATCCCAGCACTTTGGGAGGCCAAGGTGGGAGGATCGCTTGAGCCTAGGAGTTTGAGACCAGACTGGGCAACATGGCAAGACCCTATCTCTACAAAATTCAAAAAAATAAAATTAGCTGGGCATGGTGGTGGGTACCTGTAGTCCCAGGTACTCGAGAGGCTGAGGCAAGAGAATCATTTGAGCCCAGGAGTTTGAGGTTACCATGAGCCGTGACTATGCCACTGCATTCCAGCCTGGGTGACAGAGCAAGGCTCTCTCTCAAAAATAAGTAAACAAATAAATACATACATACATAAGTAAATGAAACACTCTTCAGGGCCCAGCCAGCATGTCTGCAGTCTAGAGTGAGTTCGAACCCTCTGTCAATACTGGGAGCGTCTGTGCATGGATTTTGGATTCTGGGTACTGGGAAATCTGGCTGAGTTCAAACTCTCTGTCAATACTGGGAGTGTCTGTGCATGGATTTTGGATTCTGTGTATTGGGAAATCTGGCTGAAATCTGTTACAGCTCTCTGGCAAGTTCCTTTCACCACTCCCCACAGACTCACGCCCTGAAACCACAGCATGGGCCGCCCTCACTCACCGCAGGGGACAACCACCCACCAAAAACCATTTCCTCTGCGGATGCTTCCCGCCCAAAGGAGGAACCAGAAGCAGGCAGGATGGGGAAGCTGCCGGCGGAGAAGCCAAATTGTTTCCTTAAGAGAAAGGGATTTACGGGAGGGGGAGGTTGCAGTGAGCTGAGATCGTGCCGTTGTACTCCAGCCTGGGTGACAAGAGCAAAACTCTGTCTCAAAAAAAAAAAAAAAAGAGAGAGAGAGAGCCAGATTTCCTGAGCCTCCAGGAGGTCGGCTGGGTAATTTTCCTTCGTCCGACTCTCTCCCTGGCCATTGCGCAGCCACCCTCATCCAGATGGCACGAAGCCTCTGGGCTCGGGTTTCTGACTTGTCTCCCAGGAGCCGGTTTCTGTTTACCGCTGAAAGGCACAGCCTGCTGCCAAATTTGAGGTGTGAGCTCACCGAGAAAAAAAGCACCGCACTCCCCCGGGAGCTTCGCAAAACGGGCCGTTGCTGCCCTCAGTTCTGCAGCAGAGATGGTGGCCTTGAAGACAGTGAGCCTGCCTATGGGGTCACTGCGTCCGGTCTCACTCCAGCCAGGCTGCCGGCCTGGCCCCTGCCTCCGTTTCCCTTGCTTTGAAATGTCAATGGCTGCGCTACCTGCTCTGTCCTGCTGTGCGGCGCTGGGAAGATGGGAAAAGCCTTAGGGACTGAAGCCCAGCCTGCTGTCCAGTGTCCTCTTCTGAAATGAGGACGGTTGGCCAGCCCGAAGAAAACAGACCCAAGCTGTGTTTTGGGAGACACAGAAGCCCCCAGACTCTCCTACCTGCTTGTTCTTGTTCCTTCCTTAAACCGCTGCACGGACTGGGGCCTTAAACGGCGGGGCCGTACTGGCCCCAGGGTGGGCAGGGTGGAGGCCAGCCTTTTTGGGGGCACGATCCTAGTATTTGAATGTCCATCTTCGCTAGTGACAGACCCAGGCGGTGGGTTCTGGCACAGCCATCTGCCAAAATCTTTCCCCCATACAGATGTGCCTGTTTATAAAGGAGATCTAATGCAGGGTTTTAGCAGCAATGTAAGGGCCATCAGAGTTAAAGCTTGGTTAAAAAAAAAAAAAAAAAAAGGTAGTCAGGTGTGGTAGAGGGTGCGGGGGGACGCTGAGGCAGAGGATCGCTTCAGACCAAGAGTTCAAGACCAGCCTGGGAGGCCGGGCGCGGTGGCTCACGCCTATAATCCCAGCACTTTGGGAGACCGAGGTAGGCGGATCACGAGGTCAGGAGATCGAGACCGTCCTGGCTAACACAGTGAAACCCCGTCTCTACTAAAAATACAAAAAATTAGCCGGGTGAGGTGGTGGGCGCCTGTAGTCCCAGCTACTCGGGAGGCTGAGGCAGGAGAATGGCGTGAACCCCGGGGGGCGGAGCCTGCAGTGAGCCGAGATCGCGCCACTGCACTCCAGCCTAGGCGACAGCGAGACTCCGTCTCAAAAAAAAAAAAAAAAAAAAAAAAAAAAAAAAAAAAAAAAAAAAAAAAGAAAAAGACCAGCCTGGGCAACATAGTGAGACCCCTATGTTTACAAAGAAATACAAAAAAAGGCCGGGTGCGGTGGCTCACACCTGTAATTCCAGCACTTTGGGAGCCCGAAGCAGGCGAATCACGAGATCAGGAGTTCAAGATCAGCCTGGCCAACATGGTGTAACCTCGTCTCTACTAAAAATACAAAAAATTAGCTGGGGTGGTGGCAGGTGCCTGTAATCCCAGCTACTGGGGAGACTGAGGCAGGAGAATCGCTTGAATCTGGGAGGTGGAGGTTGCAATGAGCCGAAATCACGCAACTGCACTCCAGCCCAGGCGACGGTGAGAGACTCCGTTTGAAAAAAAAAAAAAAATTAGCCAGGCGCGCCTGTAGTCCCAGCTACTTGGGAGTCTGAGGTGGGAGGATCACTTGGGCCGGGGAGGTTGAGGTTACAGTGAGCTATGACTGCGCCACTGCACTCCAGCCTGGGCAACGGGAGTGAGACCCTGTCTCAAAAAAAAAAAACAAAAACAAGAGCAAAAAAGGTGAACATGATTGTATGTAAATTATACTTCATTTTAAAAATGCAAAGAACAAATCAGTATTTGCAAGACGCGGTGCAGTCCTCAGCACGGAGAAGAGAACCCGCGAATTCCATGCGGGAAGAGCCGGCGTTTCCATCAGCAGGGGCCCTGCAGGAGACCGCGCGTGCAGACCCCACACATTCCCCAGAAGGGCGCCTGGGGAGGAGGGGCCGCGGGAGGAGCCCGGCCTGCGAACGCCTGCGCACGCCCGGAGCGGCGGGGAATTGGGGTGGCGGCTGCGGCCAGCAAAGGGAGACGTGCGGAGGGCCAAGGAGGCACTGGCCGTGGTGAGCCCCGTGGGAAGCGGGGGCTGCCTCCCGGAGCCGCAGCTGCCCCTCCCCAAGACGCGGACGCCCTCCTGGAGATTCAGATCCTCTCCTGGAGATGCAGACCCCTCCCCCAGATCCAAACCTCTCCCCAAGATGCGGACGCCCTCCCCCAGATGCACACACCTTTCCGAAGATGCAGACCTTTCCCCTAGATGCAGACCCCTCCCCAACGTAGACTCTGTATCTAAGACAGGTGCAGACCCCTCCCCCAGGTGCAGACCCCTCCCCCAGGTGCAGCCCCCCCCCCCGGACGCGGCCCCGCCGTCCCACCCTGTGACGCATCCCGGCCCCTCCCCCTCTCTCCCTCTCCCTCTCCGTCTCCCTCCCTCTCCCCCACCCCTTCCCCCGCCTGGAGTCCGCCAGGCTCCTCCGCCTGCGGCCCGTAGCCGCCTCGTCATTGGCCAGAACGCTTCAGGTGGCACGCTCGGGATTGGTGAAGGCCTGCGTTGCTCCCGCCCTCGGCCCGGGGTGCCGCCCGCGATTGGCTGGCGCGGGCAGAGCGTCTTCTCGGGCCTGGGCGGCGCAGACGAGGCCTGAGGCGGCGGCGCGGGGCAGGTGAGCTCCTGGCTGGCCGGGCCCAGGGGACCCCGGGGCGGGCGCCGGGCTGCGGGGACGCGGGGCGGGGGCCTGGGGGCCGGGAGGACGCGGGGTCGCGGCCTGGGCGCCCTCAGCGCGGGCTGCGCCAGGGCCTCCTGGGCCAACGGCTGCCGCCCCCGCCCGTCCCGCGCCCCGCAGCTACCCCGGCCCGCGCAGGTGAAGACGCCCGGAGACCCTGGCGGTCGTGGCGCAGGGGTCCTGCTCCTCCCCGGGGTGTCGCCAGCCGGGTCGTGGCGCGGGGTCGGGGGCGGAGCGGGGAGAGGCGCGGGAGGCCGCGGCGGGCGGCCGGGGCTGGGCGTGGAGGAGCGTCCTCCCCGCGTTCTCAGGCCTCGGCCCGGGCTGCCCACCTGGACCTTGCCGCGGGGTCCCAGCCCCTGGAAGTAGCGGCGGGGCCGTGGGTGGGGTGGTGGGAAGACGGTTTGATTTAAGAGGTGGGGTCTCGCTGTGTTTCCCAGGCTGGTCTCGACCTTCTGAGCGCGAGCGATCCTCCCGCCTCCGCCTCCCGAAGCGCTGGGATCACAGGCGTGAGCCACCGCGCCCGGCTCGTACTCGTATTTTTTGTAGGGTTGTGGTCTCTCTGTGCTGCCCAGGTCAGGCTCTTAGGCTCAAGCGATCCCCTCGCCCCAGCCTGCCTGGAGGCGCGCGCGTGGTCTCCGCGCCCTGTTGCGCCTGCAAAGTGCCCAGAACGGTGTCTGGCGCAAAATAAGCAGCGGCGGGGAACACCTTCCCACTGTCACCGTCATGGGGAGGATTTCTCCCGGCTCCCCAGGGCTCTCCCGGGCAGGTGGGCGGTGAGGTCCGAGGTCTCTGCTCTCGCTTTGCAGCTTGTGGTTGCTGCGCCTGGCTCTGATTCCAGGTGGGAAGCTGCCCATAATTGTGTCTTCTAAGCTTCAGTAGTAGTATTGCCGGTGAAGTGCTTGCGGCGCTAATTGCTAATGCTTTGTATGAAGGCTTTTGTGTGCAATCTGTTACTCCCTACATCTCCACTGTGTAGAAACACCGTGTGTTTTGGTTTATTCTCATCTGTTGTTGGGCACTTAATAGTTTTTTGAAGCCTTTAGTTTTCTCAAATTATTTCTCTAACAATTTCCTCTTCTTTGTTTACCCTTTTTTTCCTGACTGTTTTGGAAATACTACTGTTTGGGCTGGAAGCCTTGGGCTGGCTTTATAATTTTCTTGTGTTTCTCTCATTTAATGTTTGTTCTACTTTCTACATTTCCTCTTTTTCTTCCAATATATCTATTTAGCATTTTAGTTTGGCCATCGTATTTTAAATTTCCCAGAGCTGTTTTTTTTTTCTCCTTTAAAATTTGTGATATGTTCTTACTTCATAAATGGAGTATCCTCTCATTCACCTGCTTTTTTTTTTTTGATTGTGCTAAAATACACGTAACGTAAAACAACATCACCACCTAGTTACATAACTTTTTCATCATCCCAGATGGAAACCCTATACCCGTTAAGCAGCCACTACCCATTCTTCCGTCTCCCCAGGCCCTGGCAACCGCTAATCTGCTTTCTGTCTCTATGAATTGGCCTGTTCTGGACATTTCACGTAAATGGAATCATACAATATGCAGCCCCTTGTGTCTGGCCTCTTTCACTTAAGATAATGTCTTCAGAGTTCACGCATGTTGTAGACTGTATCAATATTCCATTCCATTTTATGACTGAGTAATTGTCCATTGTATAGATATACCACATTGTGTTTATCCATTAGTCTGTTGATGGACGCTTGGGCTGTTTGCACCTGTTGGCTATGGTGAGTAATGCAGCTACTATGAACATTTGTGTATGAGTTTTTATTTGAGCATCTGTTTTCAATTGTTTGGTTATATACCAAGGAATGGAGTTGCCGGGTCATATGGTAACTCTGTGTTTAGCTTTTTGAGGAACTGCCAAACTATTTTTCACAGTGGCCGCACCATGTTACATTTCCATCGGCAACATATGAGTTGACTTTCTCCACATCCCCCCAACACTTAGTTTCCAAAAAGGATGACCGTGTTAATGGATCTGAAGTGGCGTCTCATTTGGGTGTGATTTGCATGTCCTTGATGACCAGTGAAGTTGAGAATTGTTTCATGTCCATGTTGGTCGTTGTTATTTTTGGAGAAATTCTCATTCAAGTCCTTCCCCGGCCCCCCCCCCTTTTTTTTTTTTTTTTTTGAGACGGAGTTTTGCTCTGTCGCCCAGGCTGGAGTGCAGTGACACGAACTCAGCTCACCGCAACCTCCATCTCCGGGGCTCAAGTGATTCTCCTGCCTCAGCCTCCTGAGTAGCTGAGATTACAGGTGCCCACCACCACACCCGGCTAATTTTGTATTTTTAGTAGGGATGGGGTTTCTCCATGTTGGTCAGGCTGGTCTCAAATTCCCGACCTCAGGTGATCTGCCTACCTTGGCCTCCCAAAGTGCTGGGATGACAGGTGTGAGCCACCGTGCCCGGCCTCTTTCTCCATTTTTAAATTGAGTTTCTTTTTTTTTTTTTTTTTTGAGTTGTCAGAATTCTTTATTCTGTATACTAGACCCTCATCAGACATGTGATTAATATTTCTCCCAGTCTTTGGATTGTCCCTTCACTCTCTTGTTAGTGTCCTTTGATGCACAAATTGATGAACTCTAAATTGATTAACTCTAATTTTTCTGTTTTTTCTTTTGTTGCTCATGCTTTTGATGTCATACCTGAGAACTCTGCAAAATCCAAGGTCAGGAGGATTTGTCCTATGTTTTCTTTTAAGAGTTTATCATTTTAGCTCTTGTATTTAGGTTTTTGATCCATTTTGAGTTCATTCTTGTGTATGATGTGTTTTAGGTTCTGACTTCGTTCTTTTGCACGTGGATATTGTTCAAGCATCATTTGTGACGAGACTGCTTTTTCCCTATTGAGTGGTCTTGGCACCCTTGTCAAAATCAATTGACTAGATGTGTGGATTTATTTTTGGACCCAGTTCTGTTCTGCAGGTCTGTATGTTTTTATGCCAATGCCACCATTTTTTTTTTTCTTTTTTTTTTTGAAATGGAGTCTTGCCCTGTCGCCCAGGCTGGAGTGCAGTGGTGCGATCTCGGCTCACTGCAACCTCCGCCTCCCGGGTTCAAACACTTGTCCCGCCTCAGCCTCCCAAGTAGCTGAGGTTACAGGCGCCCGCCACCACACCCAGCTAATTTTTGTGTTTTTGGTAGAGACGGGGTTTCACCGTGTTGGCAGGCTGGCCTTGAACTCCTGACCTCATGATCCGTCCACCTCGGCCTCCCAATGCCACACTATTTTGTAGTAAGTTTTGAAGCTAGGAAGTCGGGGTCCTCCAACTTTGCTTTTCTTCTGGAAGATTTTTTACTATTTGGGACCCATTGCAGTTCCATGTGAATTTAAAGATCAGTTTTTCCATATTTGCAAAAAAGACCATTGGGGTTTTGATAGAGGTAGTAGGGAATCTGTACATCACTGTGGGAGTACTGCCATCCTAACAGTAGTAAGTCTTTCCATCCAGGAACCTGGACTGTCTTCCCATTTATGTAGGTTGTCTTTAATTCTTTCAACAATGCTTTGTGATTTTCAGTGCACAAGTGGTGCACTTCCTTGGTTAAATTTATTCCTAAGTTTTTAATACTTTTTGATGCTATTATGAAATGAATTGTTTTCCCAATTTCACTTTCAGATCGTTCATTGCTAGTGTGTAGAAATGCAACTGACTTTTTATTGACCTTGTACCCTGAAACTTTGCTGAGTTTGCTTGTTAGTTCTAACAGCAGTTTTTTTGTTGATTCATTAGGATTTTCTAGATATGAGATCATGTCATCTGAGAATAAAGATAGTTTTACATCTTCCTTTCCAATTAGTATGCCTCTTGACTGATTGCTCTGGGGAGAACTTCCAGTATAGCGTTGAAGAGCAGTGGTGGAAGTGGCCACCCTTGTCTTGTTGCTCATCTTAGGTGAAAAATTTGAATATGACATTCACTGAGTTTTTCATAGATGCCCTTTATCACGTGAGGAAGTTCCCTTCCATTCCTGGCTTGTTGAGTGTTTTTACTATGAAAAGGTGTTGGAGTTTGCGAGGTGCTTTTTCTGCACCAATTAAGATGATCATGTCACTTTGCCTAATTGCTTCTTGAAAAGATTGTGCATATTCAGTTTCTCCTGTATTTTGGTTCCATCTTACACCCGCACTTCCAATTGTAAACGAGTACCACTGTTTTTGGAGCCTTCTGGGGGTTCCATGATCAAAGTTAGATTGTTCTTCCGTGTTCTCCATCGCATGCTTATGACTCAACTTCTTCTGGCCTGAGTCAGTTTTTATTCATCTATCCAGCTCCCCAAAATGTATTGCTATTTTCTTTTCTCCCTTTCTTTTTGTTTTCAATGAAATATGCCCTTAAAAAATAGCCCTTTCTCAAAGGGATATGTGGAAGAGAGTGGATGCTAACATCTATATTCAGCACATCTTTTTTTTTTTTTTTTTTTTGACCAGGTGTGCAGTGGGGATCTCGGTCATGCAAGTCCGCCTCCAGGTCAGCCTTCTCCTGCCTCAGCCTCTCCGAGTAGTGGGATTGAGGCAGAGTCTTGCTCTGTTGCCCAGACTGGAGTGCAATGGAGCGATCTCGACTCACTGCAACCTCTGCCTCCCGGGTTCAAGTGATTCTCCTGCCTTAGCCTCCTGAGTAGCTGGGACTACAGGCGCACGCCACCACGCCCAGCTAAGTTTTGTATTTTTAGTAGAGACGAAGTTTCACCATGTTGGTCAGGCTGGTCTTGATCTCTTGACCTCATGATCCGCCCACCTCAGCCTCCCAAAGTGCTGGGATTATAGGCGTGAGCCCGGCCTGGTGACCTATTTTCAAAGAATGCTGATATTTAATGGGGTGTGTTGTCAGCTCATAACCATTGTTTCCTGGTCCCGAATTTATGATGATCGAATGGTCCCCTAGTCTGCTTTATAGTGTCTCCAGATTCTGAAAACAAATCCAATTCAAATCTGCTTACAGTAAATGCCAGGGAGTGTTTTTTTGTGGGAGAAGTAGTGATGGGATGAAACCATCCTTCAGCGTTCAACCCTTGCCCTTACCGCAATGTTTCAGAGTGAGGTGAGAGTCCTGGAACTGCCTCTCCTGGAGGCAGTTGAATTGCATGTCATAACGCCCACTGGTGATTCAGGTTAAGCGGTCCTGAACACAGCGGGAAAGGGAGTTCCTACATCTGGGTTCGTCAGGCAGATTGGAAACAGGACTACCTGGGCGGTAGGCGCAGTGTCGTTGGCCTCACCTTTCCCTGTGCGTATTTGGTGGAGTGGTTGTGCTTGTGTTGCCTGCCAGAGGGTTGCAGTGTTGTTTCATTGATTGAAAGCCTGCCCTCGTTTTCTTCTTCCCCTTGTTTCCTAATGTGGAGCTTGTTGCTATTTTGGACTGCTCACCCACTCGATTTATAGACTGAGGAGACCAGGCCTGCTAGATCACATTGGAGCAGTTTGCTTCCACTGGGGTAAAAATAAACTAGGAAGTGTCAGATGAAAAATACAGAACATGATGTTGCTTCTTACAATACACTGTTTATATAATTGTATATTCTAATTGTTGCTACTTTATTAAGCATCTCACGTAATTTATTAGTCAGTTTTACAGTTTAAATTGTGTCTGTCATTAAGCATGCTTGTTCCGTGGGTACTTTGGTTTTCATTTAGTTGCTTAGGGGCATACAGTGAATGGCTGTAGGTTGTGAGTTTAGGCGGTAACATCTGTGTGACAGACACTTTCGACATTTGTGCAGAATTAAACTGTAGGTCTCAGACAAGCGGCGTGAATGTCATCACATCCAGGTGCCGGGTTCCCTGGGTCCCTGCGGTGGGGGAGACACCCCTTGGGCATGTGTAGTTTGAACACAGAGCAGCCCTTTGGTCGGTTTGTTCTCATTCTATTTATTTTGATTTTTAATATTATTGGAAGATATGAGCTGTATCTGCAGTATGAAAAACAGATGACTTTATTATGTCTTTACTTGCTACAAACTGAAAAGTATTCACCTCGAGCCTAGTACTTGGTGCTGGGGAGGACAGGGCGCTAGAAGGGTGATCTGGACGTGGTGTGGATGTGTATTCCAGAACATGGAAGACCATGAGACTGCTGTTGCCAATTACTGTTGGGAATGGGGCAGCTGACATACCTGTTCCGGTTAGACGAGGAAGCATATGAAGGCGTGAACACACGGGGAGGAAGAACGAGAGGCCCAAGCGCAGTGCACACGGCCCTGTGGCCACCCGCGAATTCTGTGGCCACCCGCGAATTCCCACACACACACGGCCCTGTGGCCACCCCCAAATTCCCGCATGCACACGGCCCTGTGGCCACCCCCGAATTCCTGCACGCACACGGCCCGGCCCTGTGGCACTGCACGAATTCCCACACACACACGGCCCTGTGTCCACGCATGAATTCCTGCATGCACACGGCCCTGTGACCACGTATAAATTCCTACACATGGCCCTGTGTCCACGCATGAATTCCTGTACAGGATTTTTCTGGAGCGTGGTCAGGTAAGAAGTAGAGAGTGGTGGAGACGGGGATTGTCAGCTTAGTGGTAAAGCAAGCAGGGTGCGTGGTGTGGAGAGCGCCCCCTTCCGGTCACGTGCAGCGTTCACTTGTTCTACAAGCAAGGGTTAGAGCTGAAGGTGAATGAGGCACAGTTCCTGCTCTCACAGAGTTCAAGGGCCACTTGGAGAGAAGGACTCATTGAGAAATAATCATCATGATTTGTGTTAGTGCTGATCACCAGTGAGTGCTGGAATTGACAGTAACTGGGGTAGGATGAGGCCCATGGGGGCTTCCTGGTGGTGGTATCTCTGCTGAATATTAAGTGTGAGGAGAAGTTAGCTGGGCAGTTTGGGGTGTAACTAGACCAAGGAGATGCGGAAGGGGGTCGAGAAATAGGAGGGCACCTCAGGCAGGAGGACACTCATTGCAAGGAAAGAGTGGAGGAGCGGCATGTAAATGGGTGGGGAGGAGAGGGCTCCCTGGAACCACAGTGGATTCTAAGGCACAGACGGGAAGTGAGGAGGGAGAAGTAGCAGCATTTGCACCAGCGCCGTGTGTGCAGGCAGCCACGGGGGGAGTCTGTGTGAACAAGGTAGGCAGATTTCTCTGTAGATGGATCGTTCAGGTGGTTTTCTCAAGGATTGACTTGAGAGGCAAGACTGGAGCCAGGGAGATGGTCAGGGCACTTGCAGGGAGCCAGCCAGAGGTGGCATGTCAGGGCGGGAATGGAGAGGGGGCATGGGGCACGCACCCTGGGGAGGGAGGAGCAGGCCTGGGGCGCGATTTGGACCTGTGAGCCTGCCTGACGTCCAGGCGGAAATGCCCAACAGGAAATAAAACGATGCCTGTGTACCAACTGGAATTACAGATGGGTTACATGAATTATTAATGGCTTGCAGTATAAACGTCAAAACAGTAAGAGTAGGAGAATCCATTGCAGACCATTCTTGTGTTCTTGGCTTAGGGAAAGTCTTTCTAAGAAGCAGGATGTGAGTGAGGGAAGGGAAAGACCAGACATGGTGTGGCCAAAGTCACCTGGGTGAAGTTAAGGATGGGAGTATCCCTGGCATGTAGTAGTGGATTCATATCCTTACGTGTATGTGGTCCTGTAAAACAAAAAAAGACAGATCTCCGCACAGGATGAGAAATACCCCTGGCTGAGAAACACGAAAAGATGTTTCAAGTCACTGATAATTAAGGAAATACACATGAAAGCTGTGTGAGCCTCTGGGTCCAGACCCAGCACGGGCTCTGTAGGAGGGGATGCTGAGTGTGGCTGCAGCACGTCATTGCTTGAGGGCCACTGGCTGCAGATGAGTTCTCCAGGAGGCATTTCGTTGGCGGTCCTGATCGTACTGGTTATAAGGAAATTCTGTGCACTCTAGGTTTGAAGCAAATACAATGAAACTATTTAAACTATTTAATAGTTCTGTCTTCCTAGACCGTTTGCAGTAATGTGTATAAACCAAATAATTTGGCCTTGGGCTTTTGCTGAAACACTGTGATGACCACCATTTTGTAAGAGGAAGTGGGGTTTTTATTAAAAAGATTCAGTGCCCTTATCGTAAGGAGATGTACGCACGTGGTAATCGGTCTTCTGGTAGAAGTCGTTGTTTTCTTTGACACTCAGCTGTTTTCTTGATGTTCAGGCTAAATGGGCTTGCTTACCTTTTCCTGTTGTTTCATCATTTCCAAAACAAGTGAAGAAATGTTGCATCTTGGCTAGGAACTATCTGCCGATACGACTTTGCTGCTGATGGGGTGTGCTGGGAGGCAGTCCAGAGTGGGGCGGGTGCAGGGTGGGTGCCTCTGCTGGCTGGGTGCTCCACTGGTGCTCTGAGGAGCAGCTTCTGTTTCTAGCCCCTGTGAACATGTCCACACCTCACAGCTAAGGCAGTGGGAGACCTTGAATTGGACCCCAGAAGACTGGCTGCCTGTTCTGCCTCACAAATGAAGATGAAATTTGTTTCTTTTTGTAAGTGATATTTATTACGATAATTTTTTTTTTTTTTTTTTGAGACGGAGTCTCGCTCTGTCGCCCAGGCTGGAGTGCAGTGGCGTGATCTCAGCTCACTGCAAGCTCCACCTCCCGGGTTCACTCCATTGTCCTGCCTCAGCCTCCTGAGTAGCTGGGACTACAGGCGCCCACCACCACGCCCAGCTCATTTTGTTTTTGTATTTTTAGTAGAGACAGGGTTTCACTGTGTTAGTCAGGTTGGTCTTGATCTCCTGACCTCGTGATCTGTCCACCTTGGTCTCCCAAAGTGCTGGGATTACAGGCGTGAGCCACCGCGCCTGGCCTATTAGGTTAATTTTAAAAATTATAAAACCAATACCTGCTCTTTAAAAAAATTTTCAAACAGCCCGAAAGGGGTTAAATGACAAGTAGAAGTTCCATTCGCCCGAATTTACTCAAATCTAGTGTTATTTCTCGAGAAGTACTAAAAGCGTTGTTCACTTGTGTGTATATGCATGTATAAAATATGTGGCATACAGCCCTTTCAAATATTTTTAGGTTGTAGTCATTTATTTCTGATTTGTTGTTTTGAATAATCAGTTCATTTTTAAGGATTCTCAGTCAGTGTAAATCATCCGGTTTTCATAAACCGACAGTTGTTTTTCTTCCTCTAAATGAAATTAGAGATGCAATGCCAATTCTTACTATGTTGTAGAAGTAATTACATGACCATGATCTTTGGAAAACATCTATTTCTAAGCCAGTTTCTTTTTATTTTTGTAATCTGCAGGCAAAATAATGTTTTTATTAGTCTCTACATTATTTAGTTTTAATAAGATGAAGATCTAAGCACAATAATTATGTTAACATTTAGTACTGATTTTTTTTTTTTTTTTTTTTTTCAGAATTTTAGTTTTAAATAATTATTTACAGTGGACTTAAGAAACAAACCGGGCTGGGCATGGTGGCTCACGCCTGTGATCCCAGCACTTTGGGAGGCTGAGGAAAATCGCTTGAGGCCAGGAGTTCAAGACCAGCCTGGGCAACACAGGGAGACCCTGTCTCTAAAAAAAATAAAAAGATTAACCAGGTGCCGTGGTGCACCCGTGTGGTCCCAGCACTGTGGGAAGCTGTGGCGAGAGGACCGCTTGAGCCCAGGAGATGGAGGCTGCAGTGAGCTGTGATCACACCTCTGACACTGTAGCCTGGGTGACAGAATGAGACCCTGTCTCTTAAAATACATATAAGAAAGAAAGAACAAAGAAACGAACTGCCTGATGTCGGGCTAGCTGCCGTTTGACAACCCCGGTCTGGGGTGCTTAGATGAGCTTGGACGAGGATTGAGCGAGCGTGTGTGCCTGTGTATGTGTTCCTGGGTGCTCATCATGCCCCGCTCAGTGTCTCTCGGGAAGGTCCCTGAAGGAAGGATCTGGCGAAACATCGCTGCCCAGCAGGTGGAGCAGGTGTCCACTGCTGGTAGGCCCCGCTGAGGCCGGGGGCTGCAGCTCTGGGTGTCCCTGTGGACGTGGGGCTTGTGGCAGATGGCGCTCTGGGAGGAGGGGCCTGTGTGTCCCCCATGGATCAGTGATAGACTGACAGTTTTGCAGGTTTGAGTCGTAGGTGTGACTGCTGTTTCAGGAGGTAGGCTGTTTAAACTGAGGCTTGCGGGATCCGTGTGGGCAGGTTCCCCACGGTTTCTGATGGGAGTGCTGCGTCTCACTGGGCTGCCTCTCAGTGTCAGTCCACATCGTCAGTGACTAACGCTGGGGCACAGGAAATGCAGCCTGTAGCATCGTGCTAATGTCTGTAAACAGTGCCTTTGCAGCAGATCCCGTTGTTTATGCGTGTTTCTTAGAAAATAATTATCAACTCGGTATTGACGGTTGCTGTTTATAGGCTGAAGGGAAGTGCGGCTTGCAGGTTTTAAAGTTTGCCTTTCCCAGTTTTCTTTAGAGCTGATAGCATTTCCTAAGAAAAGATGGTGTGTTGATTTTATTTCAGAACGCTCAAGATTTGTTTTTTGTTTATGTTTTTGAGATGGAGTCTCACTCTGTCACCCAGGCTGGAGTGCAGTGGCGGATCTCAGCTCACTGCAACCTCCGCCTCCCGGGTTCAAGCAATTCTCATGCCTCAGCCTCTCAAGTAGCTGGGACTACAGGCACGTGCCACCACGCCCGGCTAATTTTTGTAGTTTTGCTAGAGACAGGGTTTCACCATATTGGCCAGGCTGGTCTCAAACTCCTAACCTCAAGTGATCCTCCTGCCTGCCTTGGCCTCCCAGAGTGCTGGGATTGTAGGTGTCAGCCACTGTGCCTGGCCAGACCCATTTAGTTTTGTTCTGTTTTCAGCCTTGTATGAAGATTTTTCAACCATGTTCTCTGGATTATTACTAGATTAGTGCAGACATTCTGAATAGTAGACTCAAGTGATATGGAGAGTAGGACTAAAATCTAAAGTCCTTTTTTTTTTTTTTTTTTTTTTCGAGACTGGGTCTTGCTCTGTCTCCCAGGCTGGAGTGCAGTGGCGCAATCTCGGCTCACTGCAAGCTCCATCTCCTGGGTTCACACCATTCTCCCGCCTCAGCCTCCCCAGTAGCTGGGACTACAGGTGCCCGCCACCACGCCTGGCTAATTTCTTGTATTTTTAGTAGAGATGGGGTTTCACCATTCACAGGATGGTCTCAATCTCCTGACCTTGTGATCCGCCCACCTCGGCCTCCCAAAGTGCTGGGATTACAGGCATGAGCCACTGTGCCTGGCCTAAAATCCATTTTTTACCAAAGCATTCCAGAAAAAAAAACTGAGCTGTATATTTTCATGTCTACCATATAATATAAATTATATACTGTAAAAGGTAAATGGTATTAAAAGAGAAACCTAGTATAACTTATGTAGTTTTTGTTTGTTTGTTTGTTTGTTTGTTTTGAGACAGAGTCTCACTCTGTCGCCCAGGCTGGAATGCGCTGAAATCTGGGCTCACTGCAACCTGTGCCTCCTGGGTTCAAGTGATTCTCGTGCCTCAGCCTCCCGAGTAGCTGGGATTACAAGCATGCACCACCATACCCGGCTGATTTTTGTATTTTTAGTAGAGGGGTGGTTTCATCATGTTGCCCAGGCTGGTCTTGAACTCCTGACCTTAGGTGATCCACCCACCTCGCCCTCCCAAAGTGTTGGGATTACAGGCATGAGCCACCCCACCTGGCCTTATCTAATTTTAAAACCCTGCTAGGATATATATGTATATTTTTGTTTGTTTTTGTTTTTTGTTTTTGTTTTGTTTTGTTTTTTGAGACAGAGTCTCACTCTGTCACCCAGGCTGGAGTGCAGTGGTACTGTGTCAGCTCACTGCAACCTCCATCTCCTGGGTTCAATCAATTCTCCTGCCCCAGCCTCCTGAGTAGCTGGGATTACAGGCGCCCACTACCACACCCAGCTAATTTTTATATTTTTAGTAGAAACGGGGTTTCACCATGTTGGCCCCGCTGGCCTCGAACTCCTGACTTTAGGTGATCTGCCTGCCTCTGCTTCCCAAAGTGCTGGGATTACAGGCGTAAGCCACCGTGCCTGGCTGGATGTATATATTTGTAAAGAAACCTAAGCCATAGGTTTGAAACCAAAGTTTGCAACCTAAACGGAGGCCCTCTACTTTTCCTGTTTTTGTGAGCTTGTAAGTTCTCTTGGCCACCAACAAACACAAGATAAAAGGGAGAGACTATCTGGGTGACAGGCACTCCTGGCCACTGTCTCCTAAGGTGTGTGCTTTTCTAGTGTCGATGGCTCTCCACCCATCCATCCTCCAGAAGCCATCTCATAGGAGGACCAACAGGGATCTTCCCACAGTCCCCTCTGTGCACACCTGTGCTGAGCCGGCCAGCCTGAGAACGCACGTCCAGGGCTTTCCGAGGCCCAGCTCCCATCTCAGCATCCTGCACAAAGCTGGGTACCAGTTAGTCTGTTTCCTTCCACCAGGCCAGGGACACACACTCGTGTGGAACACAACTCTCACAAAGCCATGCCAGGCATGACATTCAGGGCAGGGCAGCCAGGGAGGCACAGATGCCAGCAGGAGCATCACACCTGCAGACAGCACATCTATGCAGAATGTCAACTTCAGATTCTTTCCAGGTTTTTCTGATGCCATTGAAAACATGCTGGATCCATTTTTCACTTACTGTGTGGTTACTGATGAGATTATAAATGCAAAAAACATCTCCCTTAAGTCTCTCAGACAGGTGACCGAGGCAGCGTCCTCTTCACATGGGAAGGCTCTAATGTTACATTTCAGTTTTAATTAGCAGCGATGTAATGGAGACTGGGAATGGTGT
This sequence comes from Hylobates moloch, assembly GCF_009828535.3. Lineage (NCBI taxonomy): Eukaryota > Metazoa > Chordata > Mammalia > Primates > Hylobatidae > Hylobates > Hylobates moloch. The sequence continues at coordinate 795,987 of NW_026652299.1, forward strand.
TGTGAAAATGCTGAGTACTCTTTGGCGGTCAGTAGAGCTGGTCTCAGAACCATGCTTTTGCCTGCAGGTGTGCCGGCGAGCAGTGCAAGGGCTGGGGGCTCCCGCCTGCTGGCTGAGTCCCAGCTGTGGGGCTCATCGGTGGACCTTTGCCTTTCATTTAGGGCAGGGTGAACAAATCTTTCGTCTCAGGAATTGCACACCCAGAAGAAAAATAACTGTTTTTGTTTGTTGTTTGTTTGTTTGTTTGAGATGGAGTCTTGCTCTGTCGCCCAGGCTGGAGTGCAGTGGCGCGATCTCGGCTCACTGCAAGCTCTGCTTCCCAGGTTCATGCCATTCTCCTGCCTCAGCCTCCCGAGTACCTGGGATTACAGGCACCCGCAACCAAGCTGAGCTAATTTTTTGTATTTTTAGTAGAGACGGTGTTTTACCGTGTTAGCCAGGAAGGTCTCGATCTCTTGACCTCGTGATGTGCCCTCCTCGGCCTCCCAAAGTGCTGGGATTACAGGTGTGAGCCACCGCGCCCGGCCATAACTGTTCTTTTTTAAAATTTAAAACGTCGGCCTTATTGCTTTACTCTTCAAAATAACCGCAGCTGACGCCTGAGTGCTTGTCACCTGTCAGGCATTGCCTGAGGTGCACAGTTTCATTTAATCCTTTTTTGACTTCATTTTATTTTATCCTATAATGGTTTTGTAAAGGACTAAGGATGAAATTTAAAATCTTCCATTTCCAAATTTAAAATGATCCATGTTATGGTCTGTTAACGGGGGAAGGAGGAAAGAGGGAGTGAATGAGACTGCAGGGTGGGGAGGGGAGTTGGGGAGCTCTGGGAGCCTCTCACCTGGCAGCAGGCCTGTGGCCCATGTGGGAGAGTGCAGAGCACCTGCCTTGGGGACGCTGGGGCACACTGTCATAGCCGCTGCTGCCGCTGTCTCTCAAGGTTCTGCTTGGCGTGAGCCTGGCCTTCGGCGCTTGTCGGGTTGGGGTTATTTTCTAGGCTGAGAGATAACGGCCAGGACATTTCCCAAGGTCCTGGACAGGGGTCATTAGGCCGGGACTGCATCAGGGTGGGTTAAGGCGCCCTGTTTCCTCATTTCGAAGTGTTAGGAAATAGAGAAAATGATAGATTCCGCATGTTTTATACATAGATTTACCGGGGAACATAAAATTCACGTGATTATAAAAGTGAAATCAGAATGAAGACAGATTAAGGGTCTGTAATCACAGACTCTCCACGTCCGCACTTCCCTCAGCACCTGCTGAACCTGGAGTGTGACCTCTTTTCCCTACCATCCCTGTGTTCCTTGCTTTCCTTTTCTCTGGCCTGGCTGCCCTAATGGCCTTATTGCTAAATTAGCCCAACATCTGAGCAGGAGCGGGCGTCCATAGCACTGAGTTACCCCAGTGTCCCCCAGGGTGGAGCGGGAGTGGGCGTTCGCTGAGCCCAGCTTTGGGTTGTTGCTCGGCAGTGCAGGCAGAGCCCATTGTTGTGTTGCTGCTGGGCAGGGCTGGGTTCTGCAGAAGCTGCCGGGACCAGGCCCGTGCACCTCGGGAGCCCAGGCATGGTGTGTAGGTGGAGGGTAGCCTACATTGGATCCAAGCTAAGGCCCTGTCCTGTGCCGGGCTCCTCTGCGCGTGGGTTGAATCTAGATTTAGGTGTTGGTTAAAGTAGGTAGACAGGTGGGAGAGACAGTTAAACAGGTATTAACTGTTACATGGATTAAGTGATCACAGTTTTATTTGCAAAAGGCCATTGAAGCGTAAGTTCATGGAATTCCAAGCAAGCGTGAACTGGACTTGCCGAGCCTGTGTCTGGGTTGGGCGCTGGGCTGGGTGTCCCTGGAAAGAACAAGAATTTTGAAATGTGCTTTTTTTTTTTTTTTTTTGAGGCGGAGTCTCGCTCTGCCGCCCAGGCTGGAGTGCAGTGGCGCGATCTCGGCTCACTGCAAGCTCCGCCTCCCGGGTTCACGCCATTCTCCTGCCTCAGCCTCCCAAGTAGCTGAGACTACAGGCGCCCACCACCACGCCCGGCTGATTTTTGTATTTTTAGTAGAGACAGGGTTTCACCGTGTTAGCGAAGATGGTCTCGATCTCCTGACCTCATGATCCGCCTGCCTCGGCCTCCCAAAGTGCTGGGATTACAGGCATGAGCCACCGCACCCGGCCGAAATATGTTGTAAAATGCAGGAGTTTCATCATGCTTGTTGATACTTGTAGGTGTAGTACAATTTTTACATGTAAACAGTGGTCTTTCTTTCTATGGTACTTTATTTCGAAGAAAGTAGCATGAATTAAAGTACTTTTGGCTTGGTTTATGGAGCTCAGTCATTTGTACAAAAGTGTCTTTTGTCCAGGAGGTTCTTTTAGTTATATCTCCCTCAGATATTTCAACAGCCGACTGTGATTCACACTGCTACTATGAGGACTTTTTAAAAAGTCAGGGTGTGTGCATGTGAGTATTTTTAGCCAGAGGAAAGTATGAGTCATTCCAAATAAATCTAGATGACAACCTGAGAAACAATATACTCAACAGTTTCTAACCTAAAAAAAACCTGTTTTTTGGTGAGGAAAAAAGTGTAAATAGTGCCTTAAGCTTTTTTATTATTCACCCTGCAGTTTCTTTTCTGATTCTGAGATGCTTGTGAGAGCTTCAGCCATCTAGGAACGTGTACGCTGCTGTTTGACCACGCAGTAGCAGGTAGTTCTATTTTAGTTAATAAAATAAAAACTGATTTCAGAAGACCGAGAACATTTTGACACAGTGAGGATTTAAAAACACATCTTGAAGAGAGCTCTGAGTTTCTCTCCGTGTTTCTTGGAAGGTGCCCCTGGTTTCATGAGTCAGTCACTTTAGGGTTCCCCTGGTCTTTTTCTCAGGATATATTAGGGGACTGGAAACGACAGAAGTGTTCCTGGGCTTGTAACTATGGAAACACTGGTCTCCTCTGTTTAGAAAACACTGCTGCTGGCCGTGTTTCCTGTGAGTTTTGATGGTGACCTGAGTTGAGTTGCATGTAGGCGGCTCGGGTTGACTAAGACAGGACTGCCCTGGATTTCCCGCCCGTTAAAACACTCTGCATTTCTTTTCCGCCCTCTGCAGTATGGTTTGAAGTGATGAACATGGATTTTTCTCGGCTTCACATGTACAGTCCTCCCCAGTGTGTGCCGGAGAACACGGGCTACACGTATGCGCTCAGGTGAGTGTGCACCCGCACGTGGGGTCCTGGCCTTGCGATGCCACCTTGCACTGCTGCGGTGGCGTGGACCTTAACAGGAACTCCATAGTACTACCAACTACATGCTATATTTTGAAGGTGAAAAAAATGATAAACTGTATCTTATGGCTTTAGAGGTGGTTTTACCTTACGGCTTTAAGGTAAACCAAATCTGTTCATCCTGGTGACTGGGTGGTTAGTCATCGCATACGGCTTGCTGGCTTCGACTCCACCCAGGTGGTTGTGATCTTGAGATGTCTGTGTGGTGATGCTTCGTGTTTGTGGTAGTGTATCAGTGGCTTGGTATTTTTAAGTTAACAGAAATAACCTGGAAAATTATTTCCCATTTGAAAGGAAACATCATAGAACAGTGTTGAAGCTCAGGGTTTCGAGAACACAACTTTTGTCTGAGGCCGAGTTTTCTGCTTTTATTCATATTCTGATCCACTGAACCAAGACGTTTGAGTCTGAAGAGGTGCTGCCCTGCCCCTTCTGTTTTCAGTTTACCAAGTAGAAAGGGTGACTGAAACGAAGCTTGCGTTTGATGAAATTACGGGTTAGCGCCAAGGGAAAATACACAGCTAGACAGGCCAGGGTTTGATCAGCAGGTTGAAAAACTTGTGCACCCAGCAGATGTTTAAGGCACCAGGAAAATGCTTGTGTAATTTTTTTCAGTGGCTTGTCCTTTTTTTTTTTTTCTGGAGACAGAATGTCACCCTGTCGCCCAGGCTGGAGGGCAGTGGTGCAATCTCGGCTCACTGTAACATCCGCCTCCCGGATTCAAGCAGTTCTCCTGCCTCAGCCTCTGGGGTAGCTGGGATTACAGACGTGCGCCACCACGCCCAGCTAATTTTTGTATTTTTAGTAGAGATGGGGTTTCACCATGTTGGCCAGGCTGATCTCGAGCTCCTGACCTGAGGTGATCTGCCCACCTCGGCCTCCCAAAGTGCTGAGATTCCAGGTGTGAACCACCACGCCCAGTCTCAGTGGCTTATCCTCTACAGGGTGAAAATGGAATTGAAACTGTAAGAAAATTAGGAAATATTTTAAGAAAAATACTTGTTACCAGCATTAGTCAGATCTCACATTTGATGATCGAGTTTTTAATTCACAGTTCTCGGTCACATCACACTTCCATAGCAACACACTCTGTTTTGTGAGAGTCCTGTAGTGGTTAGAACGGGTAGGCCAGCTCAGGGGAGACTGCTCCTGCCTTCAGACTGTGCAGTGTGAAACAGTGATTTGTGGTCATTTATTTTTGCTTTTCTGACCTATTTTAAATAGAGTTTTTAAAATGCCTCTTGTCTGTTTCTTTACCTTGGGAGAGCAACACTTAATTTCATTGAAATTCACAGCCTTCCTTCAGTGAGACCTGTGGGCAGACCTCGGTGGCAGCTGCAGTGGGAAATGCAGAGGGAAGGTGGGCAGGGGCTGGCCGGAGTGGTGTAGGCTGGGCTGGGAATTTGGACTCTTGGGCACTGGGAACCCTTCAAAGGTTTTAAAGGTGGGGGGCTCTCTGAGGTTACTGCGGGATAGAGGTCAGGGTCTGTCCAGGAGATGGGCGGAGTGCTTCGGGGAGGCCTAGCTCTGGATCAGGACCAGAGGGAAGGACCAGCCGCCTCACATGAGTGGAGGCCCGTGGAGCACAGCCGGAGACTGGAGGTGGCGGCCTCGGGGGTGGTGGACATCAGTGCCTGGGTCCTCCTGGCCCTGGGCTGGCCTTCCACAGCCCTTGCTGCCTCAGCCGGCCGGCCTTACACTGGGTCCTTACACTCGGCTCTTTTTCCTTTCCTCAGGCTCCTTGTAGCCCTGGCCTCTTTTCTGAAAGTTCCGCTTGTCTTCCAACCCTCCCCACACAGCTGGAAGGTGGAGCGGCCGTTCCCGGTGGCTTTCCGTCTCCATCACTTCCCTTGTCTTGATTCTTAGCATTCAGTAAACACTGAAAGGATCGTCCAGCATCCTGGCCACTCACTTTCTTTAATTAAAATTTTTTTCTCTTTTGGGAGCCAGGCGCAGTGGCTCACGCCTGTAATCCCAGCACTTTGGGAGGCTGAGGCGGGTGGATCACTTGAGGTAAAGAGTTCGAGACCAGCCTGGCCAACATGGTGAAACCCCGTCTCCACTAAAAATACAAAAATTAGCTGGGTGTGGTGGCGCGCGCCTGTAATCCCAGCTACTTGGGAGGCTGAGGCAGGAGAATCGCTTGAACCCGGGAGATGGAGGTTGCAGTGAGCTGAGATGACACCATTGCAGTCCAGCCTGGGAGACGGTGTGAGACTCTGTCTCAAAAAAATAAATAAAATAACATTTTTTTCTCTTTTGGAAAATGATAACATGCAGGTTGAGAGAATAGTGACAAGCCCATTTGCCGGCCACTGGCTTCACCAGTGATGCATGCGGGTCTTCCGCCCCCACCCAGCACTTGGGAGCCTCTGCGACCGGTGCTTCAGCTCACGGGTTCCCCAGCCCGCTGTCCTGCACCAGTGGCCTGGCGCTCTTCTCGCTGGGACAGGGTGGGCCCAAACACTTCCTCTCAAGTTCTCCTGGAACTTCACTGGATTCTTTAAAGCCAGTCTCTAAAAGATAATGATATATTTAAAATAACCCAAATACCACTATCATCCCAGTCATTTAAAAGGGCTTCTTAATGTATTTAGTCCGTGTTCCAATATCCCAGATCCTTGAATTTTCTCTCCCACAATTAATTTTTTTTTAAATTAGCCTAAACAGGATCCTCATGTTGCACTGGGTGATTTCCCTCTTAAGTCTCAATCTGTAATTCTTGTCAACTGGTAGTTAAGTCTGGAAGTGCAGTCATTTTTTTGGTTTATTTCTTTATTGGCGTGACTCTGTGACAGATGGTGTTATGGGATGTAGCTCCCTGTCACAGCTTGAGTCCGTGCTGTCTGATGTGTCTCCTCTTTTAGCGCTGAGGCTGATTGATGTTGTCAGCTTGACCTACTCGCAGTAAAATGCAGCCATTGGCGATGGTTGCCTTGAACTTCAGGGTCAGAGGAGGACGTTTCCCGGAGCCCTCGGAACCGACATGCTGCTGCCCATGCTCAGATCCAGGGGGACTGGAGACATGAGGGTCCCACCATCCAGCCTCTCGTGGGGGTGTTGGCTGTGGAAGCCGGAAGAAGAGCATGTCCAGAATGGGGGACTTGTCAGCAGGGGCAAACGCTGCTGGACAGACAGGAAGAAGGGGCAACTCAGCCATGGAGGCCGAGGGGCCTGGCGGAAGCCACTTCAGAGCCTCCACGGGGCAAGGAGCCAGCAGAGACTAGCTGGCGCTGCAACCAGTCAGCTGCTGGGGGAGGTGGAGAGGCGTGGCTTTGAGTGGAAGTTGTTTGTTTTTTACCATGGGGTGAGCCAAGCGTGTGTGTAGATGCTGGTGGTCAGGAGCCAGTAGAGAAGCTGAAGATGGAGGAGAACGAGGAAGGGCCTCCTGCAGAGAGAGAGGAGGGAAGGAGGAACTCCATCCAGAGCACGCAGGCCTGGCTCGGGATTACTTTTGCATCGCTTCAGGCAGGAAGGGTGCGTCAGGGTAGAACATGAGTAAACGTATGAATACGTTCATAGGAATAGATTGATTATGCGGAATTGGCTCATGGAGACTGGCAAGGCCCAAGATCTTCAGGCTGAGTTGGCAAGGGGAGACTCGGGGCAGCCGATGGTGTAAGTTCCAGGCCAAGTCCAGAGGCCCAAGACCCAGGAGAAGCACGGTATAGTTCCAGTTTGGAGGCCGGCTGGCTCAAGACCCTGGAAGAGCTCGTGTTCTGGTTGAGTCTGAAGGCAGGACGTAGCTGGCGTTCCAGCTCCAGGCTGTCCAGCAGGAGGAGCTGCTGCTTCTTAAAGCCTTCGCGTTCTGTCCAGGCCTTCAGCTGATTGGAAGGCAGTCTGCTTTCTCAGTGTTTTGATTTCAGTGTTACTGTCATCCAGAAACACCCTCACAGATACACTCAGAATAATGTTGGAGCACATATCTGAGCACCCAAGGCCCAGTCAAGTTGACACATACAGGTAACCCCTGCAGAGGGAAAGGATGAGCGTGGTCAAGGAGGAGGCAGTTTTCTGATGACATTTGGCTTTTCTGGGAAGAAAAATGCAGGGCATTTCCGACAGAGACCGAGAGGTGGAGGAAGAAGGTGGTGACGTCAGACATGGGGTGGATGGAGGGGTTCTGAGAAGGCCACTGAGGGCTGGGCACACATGGATGGCCTGAGGACTTGGGGACTGCGAATCATGACACACTCACACCTGCAACATGGTGGGTGAGCTTGAGAGAAAGCATTGGGGCCCACCCCGCCCCGGCAGGGAGAGCGGCAGGCCACTGGGGCAGCAGGACAGCGGGCTGGGGAACCCTCGTGAGCTGAGGCCCTGGTCGCGGAGGCTCTGAAGTGCTGGGGTGAGCGGGGGTGCACGGCTGGAAGAGCTGGTGTGAGTGGGGGTCCGCGGCTGGAAGAGCTGGGCGAGCAGGGTTCTGCGGTTGGAGTCGGTGTCAGGGCACAGCTGCCACACTCTGTGAGCAGCGGTCTGAAGCACATCAGTCTCAGACACGTGGACTGTGCCCCTTTTGGTCCGGCTCACCTGAGCTGAGTTAACCTTGTGTGCCCTTGTCGGGCAGGTGCTGTGGGTCCAGGGATGCTTGGTATCTGTCTCTGGTTTTCAATTGGAGTCAATTTTTTTCAATCTTTTGATACAAAGTACATCTAAATAACACATTTTTAAAAGAACAGTGCATAACTAATGAGAGAGAGACGTTAAAGCCTAGTGCTCTTAAAGGTGAGATCTCTAAGTTATCTTCAGAGTTTTTGTCAGTCTTGTCTCCTCGTTCTGTCACTTAATTCTCTCTAATCCTAGACTGGACACCTCCGTTTGAAATTTTGTGTTCCCCCAAACATTGCAGAAAAGGTAATAAAGTGCTTTAATACGATAGCCTACTGGGCTGCGTTGCGTCCTGGGACGGTGCTGGGCCGGCATCCGTGTCCTCCTGTCTCCACTGGACACTGGTGTCCTCTCGCAGGGCTCTGGGCATAACCTGTCTGTAGGAACCATGTTACGGGTGGTGGCTGGGTTCACAGGTTTTCTTAAACTAGAATCACAATTGTGTAAAATATTCTGCTAGAAACAAACGCTTCTTGAGATGATACTGAAATTCTGTCTGGCTTCATAACAGTCATCAGCATTCAACATAGCCTAGTGCAGTCTCTCTCTCGTCCCCACCTCAGTCTCTAAGTTAAAGAAGAACCTCTTTCTTAAATTGTGTGTGGTGACTCGAAGCAGTTTGTATTAACTTACTGTTGGTCATGAACGTGTGACAGGGTCTAGCTCTGTTGCCCAGGCTGGAGTGCAGTGGCACAGTCATAGCTCACTGCAGCCTCAAACTCCCAGGCTCACGCAATCCTCCTGCCTAGGCCTCCCAGAGTGCTGCGATTGCAGGCGTGAACCACCGTGCCTGGCTCATCTTTTTATTTAATTACATTAATTAAATAATTATATGGAAGGTATTGGAAGTGACTTTCCTTTGGTCACAGGCTCAAAGCAGTTGTGAATTGTCTCAAGGCTTTAGATAAATTCTAAATTTAGAAGGGGAGCGTTGATGGCTCGATCACTTGGCCTCCTCTCCTGCGTGGATTCATTCTACAATGCACCGGTGTATTGGATTCAATCTCACGTCCACATAGTGTTGACTAGGAAACACACGCTGATGTGTTTATAGCGAGGACGTAGGTGGGGACTCAGGGCTCTAGCATATGCCATCAAGCAGTTCTTAGGGTGAGTTGTAGACACTAGGCCCCAACATCTGGGAATGTTCTGTCCTACGTCTGATGTGCAGGGAGAGTGGCTGGGGCAGATGTCAGGAGCCGATGCTGGCTGACCTATGTGTCACCGTACAGTCCTACACTGATGTGAAGGGAGAGTGGCTGGGGCACATCAGGAGCTGATGCTGGCTGACCTATGTGTCACCGTACAGTCCTACATCTGACGTGAAGGGAGAGTGGCTGGGGCAGATGTCAGGAGCCGGTGCTGGCTGACCTCTGTGCCACCATACGTTTGCTTTAGAGTGAGGTTGTCACCCAGTAATAGTTGCTCTTGAAAATCCACAATACATTGCACTTTCAGTTTATGATTTGTTCATTTTGTTTCAGAATGGGGGCTGTAAGCACTGTTTTACCTCTGATGAGTTTTTTCCTTCTAGTTCCAGTTATTCTTCAGATGCTCTGGATTTTGAGACGGAGCACAAATTGGACCCTGTATTTGATTCTCCACGGATGTCCCGCCGTAGTTTGCGCCTGGCCACGACAGCATGCACCCTGGGGGATGGTGAGGCTGTGGGTGCCAACAACGGCACCAGCAGCGCTGTCTCCCTGAAGAACCGAGCGGCCAGGTGAGCACCGCTGCGCATCCTCTCCGTCTGATCTCTAACACCAGTTAAAACCAAGCTTCCATACTTTTTGGTCTGTAAAGCCACACCCTGTCTCTTGAGCTTAAGGATATGTGCGTGTATGTGCGTGTACAGGCACACAAACCCGCCATATAAAGTGGTAGTTTTGCTGTAAATAAAGACCGAAAGGAACTCTGGAATCTTTGTGGCTTGTCTAGTACTGATGTTCTGCTGTTCATGTTTCACATTCTCTTTGCTGGTGCTCTCCACGTGAAGTGCCAGCACTCAGGTCTGGAAGCTTGTGGTCCTGTGGTGGGAGCTGAGCTACAGCTGTCCTACCACATGTGTAAAGAGGAAGGAATCTTACAGATTACACATGGTGTCGTGGACGATCTCCGTGTCCAGTTCATTCTTTTTTCTTGAGACAGAGTCTCGCTCTGTCGCCCAGGGTGGAATGCAGTGGCACGATCTCAGCTCACTGCCTCCTCTGTCTCCCAGGTTAAAGCGATTCTACTACATGCAGCCTCCTGAGTAGCTGGGATTACAGGTGCCCGCCACCACGCCCGGCAAATTTTTCTTTTTTTTTGAGACACAGTCTCACTTTGTTGCCCAGGCTGGAATGCAGTGGTGGCGTGATCTTGGCTCACTGCAGCCTCTACCTCCCAGGTTCAAGAGATTCTCCTGTCTCAGCCTCCCAAGTAGCTGGGATTACAGGTGCCCACCATCACACCCAGCTAATTTTTGTATTTTTAGTAGAGACGGGGTTTCACCACGTTGGCCAGGCTGTTCTCGAACTCCCGGCCTCGGGTGATCCACCCGCCTCGGCCTCCGAAAGTGCTGCGATTACAGGCGTGAGCCACCGCGCCCGGCGCAGTTCATTCTTTAGGTCTTTATTAAAAATCTGTGTGTTAACTGACAAATACATAAAGTTTAGGTTATTTACCTGTATTTGCGTTTGTCGAGTTCATTTGATCTCTGAACTCTCCACGTGCCCACTTCTGTGCCAAGAGGGAACAAAAGTCTGCAAGATCTTTGTGCCATTTAGGGATAATAAAAGTGACAGCTTTATGTTGCCTATGTAAGAATAAGAGCTTCCGTTCCAGTCTTTCTCTTGAGAAGGAAGACGGTGGCTGTTAAGAGCGATGGCGGAATGGTTGATGGGTGGAGAGCTGCCTGGAATCTGAACGGCCGCTCCCAGCCGGTGGCTTCCACAGGCACCACAGTCATGTAGGGAGTTCACTGTGCAAAGAGTTCGATTCCCAGCCTCACCCTTGGAGACGCAGGATGTGAGTTCATGATGCAGCTGAGGACCAGCAGATCCCATTGGGTAGCTCCGTGTCAAGCACCCAGCTACCAGGGTCGCACAGCAGCCCAGTCTCTGTCACCCGGTGGCGTGGAGAGCAAGTGTGCTGCAGGTGTACTGCCACGCCGCGCTCCTGTGGCCATCGTCCTCCCTCTGCCGGGTGTCACTGCTGCCTTTGGCCTCCTGCGCTTCCCTCGAAGGGGAGGATCTTGTTCATCATCCTGTTACCATCTTGACAGTGGTAACATTCACAGGGTGTTTACGTCTGAGGGCTTTCCTGTTGTCATTTGTGGTCAGTATGAATGCAGAAATTATTTTTTGACCATCTATTCTTTTTTTTTTTTTTTTTGAGACGGAGTCTCGCTCTGTCTCCCAGGCTGGAATGCAGTGGCGTGATCTCGGCTCACTGCAAGCTTGCAAGCTCCGCCTCCCATGTTCACACCATTCTCCTGCCTCAGCCTCCCGAGTAGCTGGGACTACAGGCGCCCGCCACCACGTCCAGCCAATTTTTTGTATTTTTAGTAGAGACGGGGTTTCACCACGTTAGCCAGAATGGTCTCGATCTCCTGACCTTGTGATCCACCTGCCTCGGCCTCCCAGAGTGCTGGGATTACAGGTGTGAGCCACCGCGCCCGGCCCTTTTTTTTGAGACGGAGTTTTGCTTTTGTTGCCCGGGCTGGAGTGCAATGGTGCGATCTTGGCTCACCACAACCTCTGCCTCCTGGGTTCAAGCGATTCTCCAGCCTCAGCCTCCCGAGTAGCTGGGATTGCAGGCATGTGCCACCACGCCCGGCTAATTTTGTATTTTAGTAGAGACGGGGTTCCTCCATGTTGGTGAGGCTGGTCTTGAACTCCTGACCTCGGGTGATCCGCCTGCCTTGGCCTCCCAAAGTGCTGGGATGACAGGCGTGAGCCGCCGCGCCTGGCCTATGACCACCTATTTTTTTGTTTTGTTTTGTTTTGTTTTTTTGAGCCAGAGTCTGGCTCTGTCACCCAGGCTGGAGTGCAGTGGCATGATCTCGGATCACTGCAACCTCTATCTCCCAGGTTCCCGCCATTCTCCTGCCTCAGCCTCCCGAGTAGCTGAAACAACAGGCACCCACCACCACACCCGGCTAATTTTTTGTATTTTAGTAGAGACGGGGTTTCACCATGCTGGCCAGGATGGTCTGATCTCCTGACCTCGTGATCCGCCCGTTTCGGCCTCCCAGAGTGCTGGGATTACAGGCGTAAGCCACTGCGCCCGGCCGTGACCACTTATTCTTGCTGTACTTAACACAATTCCATCTTTACCAGCAACTTAGAAATCGTTTTTAGAAAAGGGGAGGATTACATTTATAAATCACAGCTTTTTTATTTTCAGGTCTTTTTTATTTCTAGTTTATTTTAGCTTTTAACCACTTTGGGGTCATGGTGCCCAAAATAACCTGGAAACTATTTTGTGTTTATCATTTTAGAGGGAGTTCTTGGATCCCAGCTCAAAAATTCCTTTTTTATATTAACAATTGATTCGTTACAGCAGAAATGGCATAGGAAAATGGTTTGCCTTAAAATGCTGTTTATTCCCAGATGAAGAGTTTATATTGGTCAAATGTAATCATTTTGTATTTGCTAGAAAAGATCTATAAACTCGCTGTTTTGTTTTTCTTAGAACAGCAAAACAGCGCAGAAGTGCAAACAAATCAGCTTTTAGTATCAACCACGTGTCAAGGCAGGTCACGTCCTCTGGCATCAGCCACGGCGGCACTGACAGCCTGCAGGATGCTGTGACTCGACGGCCTTCTGTACTGGACGAGTCTTGGATTCGTGAACAGACCACAGTGGACCACTTCTGGGGTGAGTCCCTGGGAGACGCAGATTGTCCCGCCTACATTTGGGGTGTTTCTCGGATTATACTGGGGAGAGGGAGGCTGTGGCCACATTGTGGGTTTGCTGCGTGACTGGCTGGGAGGAGCATCATTTAGGTTCCAGGCTTGTCCTCAGACTTGATCAGGACGCTCCTTGGAAGCTGCTTCCATGTGCGCCTTGTCGGGTTGTCATTGGGTTATGCTAACGTGTAGTGACTAGTTATAATGGGGAGATTAAGCAGCAGGTAGTAATCTTATAACTCTGTTTTTATAAATGCATTACTTTTGTAGGATGTTTGAACAAAGACAATCCAAAAACTTACCAGTGTGTTTCCAAGAAAGCTCTAAGCACTGAAGCAGCCAGGATTAGAGAGTTGTTAGAGAATGCTGCAGGGCGAGGCACTGGCGCTCAGACTTGGCTGACGTGAAGTCTGGGCAGTGGGAGCCACAGCCTGGCTGGCGAGAGCGTGGGGTCCCAAGGCTGTGCATGGAGAGGGAAGCATGGTAAAGGGCGCCCAGCCACTCATCTGCGTTCGGTTTATGTACTGGTTGGCCCTTTTGAGACAATTAGAAGATCCAGATTAGTTCCAGAGATCGCGTGTGCTAATTTTGGGAAGCCTTGGTATTCGTGTTTGTTCTGTTTTGCTCAGCTAGTGAGAGTGGTTACCAGGCAACAGAGAGGCATCTGCTGCTGCTGAGGCTTCTGCCTCGCTGAGCGGGCTGTGAGAAGATAGATGGGCTTTCCTCTCCTTCCCTCATGTTCTGCTTCCCTCCTTAGGCCAGGTGCTGTGTGTGCTGCCGTCTGTCTGTATTTTCTCCAAAGATAAGCTTTCACCTTCAGTCAGAAAGTATCTGCATATATCTGGAGGCATTTTAGGAAATAAACTGTGACCAGTGCCATAATGCTCATTTATTAACCATTGTAACCTTTAACCATTGTAACCTTTACATTTTTTAATGGGTTTTGTTCTTATTTGATAAGCTGAGCTCACAAGCAAAAATGTGTGTGTGGTTTTGTTTTTTTTTTTTAGGTCTTGATGATGATGGTGATCTTAAAGGTAATTATTTTAGTCCTTTTATTTTCGTACACTTTTCAAAATAGAAGTTTTAGTTAAGTATCTGCAGACTGTGATAAACAGGTTCCATCTACTGTTTGAAAACTTTAGGTGGAAATAAAGCTGCCATTCAGGGAAACGGGGATGTGGGAGCCGCCACCGCCACCGCACACAACGGCTTCTCCTGCAGCAACTGCAGCATGCTGTCCGAGCGCAAGGATGTGCTCACTGCGCACCCCGCGGCCCCCGGGCCCGTGTCGAGAGTTTATTCTAGGGACAGGAATCAAAAACGTAAGTCTCAGTCCTTTAAAACTCAGAAAAAGATGTGTTGTCCAAATTTAATATTTCCTTTCTGTAAGTCTCAGTGTCTGCACTAATTGTCTTGGAGGCTTAAACTCAAAATTATCCCTTGAAAGCATAAGAAGTACACCCCAAACCAGCTTTGTCCTGCCTGTCCTCTTCCAGTTTACATTTTATGTGGTTAGTAATTTTGTACCTAAAAGTATTTGAAATTCTATAAATTTGGACTTGATGCGAGCAAAAGAAAATTTCTGCGTAAGCGAAACTAATAAAACTACAGTCAGTTTCAGATGCACACCTTTGGTTTCATCAAACAGCACAGGTGTTCACGCGTACTGAAGGAATGGCTTTGGGACGCTGCTCTGGTCTGTCCTGTGAAGAGTGGTTATGCCATGTTTGTGTCGGGGAAACATTTCCCGTGGTCGCTAGCCCTGTGCTTATGGTGATGGAGGGGCCTTCGGAGAACGTGTGGGTCTGGGAAGGACACATGTGGCTCTGGTTTGTTCTGGGACAGCAGCAGTCACTGCAGGGAACCCCCTGATGTGGACAACCTCTGTCCATGGGCTTCCCTCAGAGGCGACTGGGCAAGAGTGTGGGCGTCACTGCGGGGGCCTCCTCCCTGGCCTGCAGGGGAGACAGAGCTGCAGGCCCCTTTGCGGCTTCCAGGCGGGAGTGCGATGCCCTGGGGGGCTGGGATTCTGTGCCTGTCATGACTGCCTGGCCCGGGATCTCTCACACCTGTGGCAGGAAGAAGCTGGGACCCTCGGCCGGGCTGGGTGCTGCCTCGTTCTGAAGCCCTCAGCACCTTGTCCTTTGAGCCCACGTTCTGTTGTGCTTGGAGGTGCTGGAAGCCTCAGGAGGGCAGGGCCAGGTCTGTCTTATCTACTCCGAGCCTGGCATTGCCCGGGACCTGGGGCGTTTGTCCAGTATTATTCAAATGACCACACATAATGAAGGATGACAACAGGACGAAGGCTTCTGCCCTAAGATTTCTCGCATCTTGTTTTTACCATCTTGTCTTTGTGGCCCTCACTTGTGGTTGTGTCTGCTGTGGTGTTATGGACACTGCTAGTGTTAATAAGCACAATAAGAAAGTGTGAAAGGGGCCGGGAAAGGTGGCGGGAGCAGGGCGGCACGTGGGTTTCCCTCACAGCACTGTGCACGGTGCCTGCTTGGGTTCCTCCATGTGGACCAGCACCGCTGTGCGGCCACTCCGCACCAGGCACTGTTCACGGGTGATCACGGCAGCCCCCTTTTTACAGACAAGCAAACTGGGGCTTAGCCAGCTCAGGAGGCTCGCAGGTAGGTGGGGGAGCCTGGAGCTGAACCCAGGCGTCTGACCCAGGTGCTCCCCCTTAGCCACCTGCCTCCATGAGCACTCGGCACCCCAGGGCCCCGTCGGTGCTGCACGTGAGCCCTTGCGTAGCTTTTGCGACGCACACAAGGATTCCGTGTATTCAGTGTTTATTGAGGCTGCGTTTTGAAGCATGTCATTGATAGGTTGAACATAACATTTTTCTTAGAATAAAAGCACATTCCATACACTCTACTACGGCAGAATAAGGAGGTTCACAGATAATTGAGAGAAGCTACCGAAACGTGCCGTTTTCCAAAGGCCTCCCTGCGCATGTTGTAGTAAATGTGTGTCTCTCTATGACTGACAGGATGCTGGCGGTCAGGGCCCAAGCTTAGCCTTGCAGTTGAGTGTATCTTTAGATGGAAAAGGCGCTGGTGTGGTGTGGACTGTAGCTTCCCGAAACTCATGGCGCCTCCCTGCGGACGTCGGTCTTGGGTGTTTTGGGGGAGAAAACAAGCCTCATCCTTCTCGCGGGGTTTCTGGGCTTCACACCTGCCTTGCCCTCTCAGACGAAGGCCAGGACTTGTGCGGCCCTCACTAGTGTATCACCCCGTGTTAGAGTAAAACATGTTTATCAAAGAACATTGGAAAATCAGGCACAAAGAAGAAAATGAAAATCACCTACAAGCTGCCACACCAGAAAAAAAACACACTTCCAGAAATTTCCCCTCCACATACTCACAGTCAGATTGCATGAATTGTTTGCATAATCATATTTACTTAAAATAAGCATGGCTTTCCTCAAGTATAAATTTTCCCTCCACATTTTCTTTGTTTTTGTTTTTATGTGTGTACTAATTGTAATTCTCCCTGTAAAGTGTTTCAGTACTATAGATAAAACAAGTCCTTTCCCCCACCCAATCCATCTCCTCCTGGGGGAACCACTGCTAATGATAATAGTTGAGTGGGAATTCTTACACTTTTTAAAATGAGGTAAAATTCAGATAACATGAAATGAACCATTAACGTGTGCGGCTTGGGAGTCGTCAGCCTCCCCAGTGCTGCGTGGCTGTCCCAGGGTTCTCTTAGGCACCTGTAGAACTGTGCAGTTCTGGCTTTGTCTTTCCTGAAATGCCATCACAGTGTATGCACAGTTTAGCATCTCTTTTCATTTTATATGTTAATTGAGGTTAACTTTATTCTTTTTGATGCCTGTAGTTTTTTGTTTTGTTTTGTTTTTTGTTTTGAGATGGAGTCTTGCTCTGTTGTCTAGGCTGGAGTTGTCAGCTCACTGCAACCTCCACCTCCCGGGCTCAAGCAATTCTCCTGCCTCAGCCTCCTGAGTAGCTGGGACTACAGGCGCCCACACCACACCTGGCTAATTTTTGTATTTTTAGTAGAGACGGGGTTCCACCATGTTGGCCAGGCTGGTCTTGAACTCCTGACCTCGTGATCCGCCCACCTTGGCCTCCCAAAGTGCTGGGATTACAGGGATGAGCCACCATGCCCAGCCCAACACACATTGTATCTTCTAAAGTGAGAGGTGGCACGTGCCTGTAGTCCCAGCTACTTGGGAGGCTGAGGCAGGAGGATTGCTTGAGCCCAGGAGGTTGAGGCTACAGTGAGCTGAGATCATACCACTGCACTTCAGCCTGGGCAAGAGTGAGACCTGTCTCAAATAAATAAATTAAAAAATAGGCTGGGTACTGTGGCTCATGCCTGTAATCCCATATCTTTGGGAGGTGGAGGTGGGAGGATCACATGAGGCCTGGAGTTTGAGACCAGCCTGGGCAACAGAGCAAGACCCCATCTCTAAAAAAGCAGAAACAAATTAGCTGGGCATGGTGGCATGTGCCTGTACTCCCAGCTACTCAGGAGGCTGAGGCGGGAGGATCGCTTGAGCTCAGGAGGTTTGAGACCAGCCTGGGCAACACAGCGAGACGACTTCTCAACGAAAAATACAAAACGTCACCTGGGCATGGTGGCCAGCGCCTGTAATCCCAGCTGCTTGGGAGGCTGAGGCAGGAGGATCACTTAGGCCCAGAGTTCAAGGCTGCCGTGAGCTATGATCATGCCACTGCTAGGTGACAGAGCAAGACCTTATCTCTAAAAAAAATTAAAAGTAAAAATAATAAATAGCAAAGGAGGAGATTCTGGTGCTCCGGTGTACCATTCTTAAGCTGGTGGGTCAGAGGCCATGAAGCAGATGGCTGTTTGGCAGTATCTGAATGTCCTAGTGTGTGTGTAAACAGCATTGGAGTGAAGTGGCCACGGCTCAAGTACTCTATAGATGATTGCTAGTGCGTCAGCAGAGCTGGTGGCCTTTCCCTGGGGGTTACTCCGCAGTCCAGTCTCTGGGGCCCCTCGGGGTTACTCCGCAGTCCAGTCTCTGGGGCCCCTCGGGGGTTACTCCGCAGTCCAGTCTCTGGGGCCCCCTGGGGGTTACTCCGCAGTCCAGTCTCTGGGGCCCCTCGGGGGTTACTCTGCAGTCCAGTCTCTGGGGCCCCTCGGGGGTTACTCCGCAGTCCAGTCTCTGGGGCCCCTCGGGGGTTACTCCGCAGTCCAGTCTCCGGGGTCCCCTCGGGGTTACTCCGCAGTCCAGTCTCTGGGGTCCCCTCGGGGGTTACTCCGCAGCGCCCTCTCTGGGGTCCCCTGTCCACTGCCAGTTGGGCTCTTCCCCAAGTGATTATCTTTGGTGTCCATTCTAAAAGTGCCTGAAATGAATAATTTGGCTACCTGACTTATCAGGAAGTAGATACTGGCTTTATGGGAAGAAATAACACATGTTCATGATTTTTTAATAGGCGGTGCGTCTTTCTACGTGAATAGGATTTTGTGGCTGGCCAGATACACTGCGTCATCTTTTTCATCATTTTTAGTTCAACTTTTTCAAGTGGTTTTAATGAAGCTCAATTATGAATCAGAAAATTACAAATTGAAAACTCATGAATCAAAAGATTGTGAATCCGAAAGCTATAAGTCAAAAAGCCATGAATCAAAAGGTATTTAAATATTTTTCCCTCCTTTTTCCACCAGTCACACTTTCGCGGTGGAGAAAGTGCTGTGACTTTCCTTGCCAGGCGCCTCCCTGGCTGCCTCCTCCTGCAGTCTTGGTGCTGGCCCTCTCCTGGCTTCCCTGACTTTCCTTGCCAGGCACCTGCCTCGCTGCCTCCTCCTGCGGTCTTGGTGCTGGCCCTCTCCTGGCTTCCCCCCTGGATCTTGCATCTCTGGGAGCTTGTGGAACTTTTCGTTTCTTCTGTGTGTAGTTTGGTTCCCTCAGAGCTGATCAGTGTTGAAACATCTTTAAAGTTATTTCTTAAATGAAAAGTTAATGTGCTCAACTTTTGATTTTTATTACCTTTTTAAAGCAAAAACTTTACCTGAGTGGTATTTAGAACCTGTTTTTTCAGAACCTTTTTTCTTTTTGAGACGGAGTTTTTCACTCTTGTTGCCGAGGCTGGAGTGTAATGGCACGATCTTGGCTCACCGCAACCTCCGCCTCCCAGGTTCAAGTGATTCTCCTGCCTCAGCCTCCTGAGTAGCTGGGACTACAGGTGCACACCACCACGCCCAGCTAATTTTTTGTATTTTTACTAAAGTGGAGATGGAGTTTCACCATGTTAACCAAGATGGTGTCGAACTCCTGACCTTGTGATCCGCCCGCCTCAGCCTCCCAGGTGCTGGGATTATAGGCTTGAGCCACTGCACCCAACCCAGAACTATTTTAAGCAGGCCAATGCTTGTATTGTTTGGGCCACACATACGATTCAGCCAGGGGGTGGAGGCCTTTCACGTCTCTTCTCATGGCCTGGGCCCTGTCAGCGGCATTCACCTGTGTGGTAGGAGCCATCGGCTGTGTGAACTCTGTGGAAGTGGCTAGCCTAGCACATTCTCTGATCGTGTTGACTTCATCAGGGTGCTTGAAGCACTTGAGCTTGGCGTCGGTGAGTTCCCTAAGCCTCTTTTGCGTGTGTTGCAGCTCATGCCAGTTACTATGGGAGAATGAATGTGAGAGAGGTTCTCAGAGAGGATGGCCACCTCAGTGTAAATGGGGAAGCGCTGTGTAAGTATGGCTTCGTTTTCCTGTGGGCGTCGGTCGTGGAGTTGGTCCCACACGCTGTCATGTTGGGCACTAGCAGCAGAGAATGAACGGCCCGTATGACATGGTGGTCCTCACTGATGACGACGGGCTGATAGAGCTGCTGCTTAAGTTCTCATCACAGAAGCTCATAGCCACCAGATTGCATTTGCTTTGATTGTTAACTGTCTTGTGTGTAATCCAGTTTCCTAGTTTTTTCAGACTGCCATTGCTATGCACAGTTGAGATGGACAGAGTTTGCTTGTGAATCCGCCACACTCACTGCTTGTCACACCTGCAGGCAACGACTGTAGGGGCAAGAGGCACCTCGACGCACACACAGCCATCCACTTGCAGTCGCCACGGCCGCCCGGGCGGGCAGGGACCCTCCAGCACATCTGGGCATGTGCAGGTTGTCTCTCGCCCCGTCTCCGTCTCATCTCGCCCTGTCACCATGCTATTTGTGTCTTGTGTGGTTGTGCTTGGAATTCAAGTGCTTTAAAGTCTTGCTGTAAAGACAGGAATAGTATTAACTTTGGTTTAAAACAGGGTGAATCTCTCTCGAAAAGCTTCCTTGTAAATTTTTTTTTGGAGGCGGAGTCTCACTCTGTTGCTCAGGCTGGAGTGCAGTGGTGCAATCGTGGCGCACTGCAGCCTCCACCTCCAGAGTTCAAGCAGTTCTCCTGCCACAGCCTTCCAAGTAGCTGGGATTACAGGCGCCCGCCACCATGCCCAGCTAATTTTTTTGTATTTTTAGTAGAGACGGGGTTTCACCGTGTTAGCCAGGATGGTCTCGATCTCCTGACCCGGTGATCTGCCTGCCTCGGCCTCCCAAAGTGCTGTTGGCATCTTAAAAAAAAAAGTTAGTTTCAAAAATAATTGTCTCACCTGCTAATGAATAAACATAAAACAATTGATTTTTCTTTAAATTCTCATAAGCCATATTTCTTTGCATGTCAACCATGTTGTAATTACATAGTTGCAGGAATTAACATGCAGATGTTAAGTCACTGTGAGGAGAGAACCACTCACAGTGAGAACTGGAACAAAACTTACTTTGGGAGGCCGAGGCGGGTGGATCACTTGAGGCCGGGAGTTCAAGACCAGCCTGGCCAACATAGCAAAACCTGTCTCTTAAATTAAAAAAAAAAACAAAACAACAACAACAACAACAAAAACTGGAACAAAATGGATTTCATGAGCAGTTTCCTGCTTTTTGTAATGTGAGGTTTGATGCTAAGTTGATTGTGGCGCATTCCGTCATCCGGCAGTGCTGTGTTCCCATTCTGAAACACATTTTCACTAGAAAATATTAGCCTTTAGAATAATGCTAATTTTGGTCTTTGAGTAATTATTTCCTCGCCTAGAGCATATGAACTGCAGGTGTCTATGGAATTTCAATCTGCTTTAAAATATGGTACGATCTTTCCAATATAAATTGTGCTGGCACCAATGGCCAATATTTGTAGGGCGGCTTCCAACCACCGCACCCTGGGGTTTTTAGGAGATGTCTGCATTTTACACCTGAAGTATCTGCAGGCAGAAGTGAGTGAAAACTATTAAAAAATAGAACTGAGCTTTTCAAATGGTCATGTCAGTGCGATATTGCCAGCACTTATAAGAGTTATTTGGCTTTTCATATTTTTTGAGGAGACTCTTCACCCACCGATGCAGGCTTTGGTGAAGTGTGTGGCATGGGCGTCCCCACCGTGCTGTCACTGCGGAGGCTGGTCTCTGACGTCTGTCTGAGGCCGCACACGTCTTCTCCGCACAGGTTACTTCTTGCTGCAGATTCTGCGCAGGATCGGAGCTGCGGGCCGGGCTGTGTCCAGGACGGCGTGGTCGGCCCTTTGGCTGGCTGTGGTTGCTCCAGGTGGCTATTTTGGGTTTCTGTGTTGCGTTCTCTCCAGAGCTTCTGGCAGCTCAGCACCTGCACTCGATGATTTACCTAACCAAGTAAAAATCTCATTTAGGCTCTCATGCTTTGACCCTTGGCGTAACGTGTCGTTCTTCGTGGTGTAGTAATGTTAACTGACTGTACTTGCTGCATGAGCACCCTTGGTTTCTCTGGGGTTGGGTCTGGGGCAAGTCCGGCTGCTTTAGTGCCCTGTGCAGAGAATGCATGGATCTGGGGCTTCCTCTCCTGCATCCTGTCCTGTGTGTTCATCAGCATGATACGTTACTGCCTCGCTTCCTGCCGTGGCGACTAGCATCACTGAACTTCTTCACCTCCAGCTTCATCTTCATGTGCTTCTAGCTTGGCCTTCACAGAAACGGTCCCTTTAGGAGCGTGGTCTTCCTAAGAGCATTTGCTTAGAACGCTTGGTGTTTTCTCTTGTAGGGAAGGCAGCCTCTGGAGTGTTCTGGTGGCTGGGGATTGGATGGTACCAGCTTGTGACTTTGATTTCTTGGCTGAATGTGTTTCTTCTTACCAGGTAAGGAAATGGATATCATGTCAGCGTGGTGCTTTAAGGAACCAATTTTGTGCCAATTGCAGGCTCTCATTTGATTTGTTATTTTGTAAGGATTTAGCTTATATTCACATAGTGTTTGTATATTTTACAAAAGTGCTTTTATATTCTTATTTTTCAAACCAACCTGTGAGATAAGAAAGGCAGATATCATTAAGGAGAACAAGTGTGCAGAGGTGAGGCAGCTGGAAGGGCCTGGGCAGGATGGGGACCCAGGTCCAGGCTTCTGCCCTGCTCCAGTTCCCAGTGGCATCAGTCACCTCAGGAGGCTGGTGATCTGAAGGGGCAGCGACTCAGGGTAGCTCAGGCCATTCCCACAGCACCAGAGAGTTGGTAACATAGGTCTCAAGGATGCCGTTTTACATGAAGGTTCTCCTGTAGGCGTCAGAAGCCTTGTAGATAAAACCGTAACTGCTTTTCTAATACTGGGGGGTGGATTTTGCGCAAAATTATCTAGAGGGGGAAGACAGATTGGTGAACCCTGACTTTCATTTTTTCTAAGTCAAAGGTTTTCATTTTTACTCCCAGGTGCCTTCGAACCATCTGCAAGTTTTTAGTCTTGCTCATCCCACTCTTCCTTTTACTAGGTAAGTCAAATCTGGCTGAGTTGCCTCCGATGGCTAAGCGATACACATACGTGTAACTTAGTGGAAAAAAATGAGCGTGTAAGTCCACGTTTTGAGAAGCGTGGCGTACCCATGTGTGTGTGGTGGTTCTTCTCTTTTAGCAGGTCTCTCCTTACGGGGCCAGGGCGATTTCTTTTCGTTCCTGCCCGTGTTGAACTGGGCAAGCATGCATAGAACGCAGCGGGTGGATGACCCCCAGGACGTATTTAAACCCGCAACTTCTCGCCTGAACCAGCCTCTGCAGGTGAGAGGGTAGAAAGGCCTCTCAGCTGGCACTGCACATGTGAGGGCTTCAGGGACACCTCCACACTGCTGTGAGCCAGGCACTTCAGTCGGGTGTCCTGTTGTAGGAAATATTTTTAAATGTCAGATAAGCAAGTTTTTGGAGCTCCTTCAGTGTTCTAAGATAGTTCAAATGCACATTGAAAGTACTCTCATGATTCAGTTAGTTTTAATTTTAAAAACATAATAGTATTCATTATGGTGCAAAGTACAGAAAGTATGGAGAAGAACATGAGAACCACCCATAGTCAGGCATGTAAGGATCAAACCTGATACTCCAGGTTTCTGTGGATTCCTCCATTCGTATGCTGTGCGCCCCAGAGCTGGCGTCTTGCTATAGGACACTGTCTGGAGGTTTCACTGACCCTGTGCTCATGCTCACTTGACTACCTGGTTTCATTTCTCTCTTGCCATTTCAGGGTGACAGTGAGGCTCTTCCATGGCATTGGATGAGTGGCGTGGAGCAGCAGGTGGCCTCTCTGTCTGGACAGTGCCACCACCATGGCGAGAATCTCCGAGAGCTGACTGCTTTGCTTCAGAAGCTGCAGGCTCGGGTGGACCAGATGGACGGTGGCGCTGCCAGGCCGTCAGCATCGGTCAGAGACGCTGTGGGACAGCCCCTGAGGGAGGTGGGTGCTGCCGGGCTACCAGGCTCCACGGTGACACCAACGCGCTTCTGGGTGCCGTGTTCTCTCCTTTTGGGAAACAGAGGGGACAGGAGAGGTGCTGTTGTGAGAAGGGGTTGCACTGTCTGTTCTTAGTTGTTGAGAGCAGTGTGCCAGAGAGGCAGTGGGTTTCCCATCGTCTGCTGATGACCAGGAGCTGTGGCTTCCGTAGCGCATGTGGAAGTGGTGGGCGGGAGACGTGTGATAACCCCGAGCGGGAAGTCTGGCGGTCGTGGAGAACCGTGGCCTTTCCTGTCCTGTTCTCCAGATTGCCCTCTTGGTGGCAGGTCATGGCGCTCTGTCCCTGCAGACGGGACAGCCGCTGAGATAGACACAAACCGTCTCACGTGGGTCCCAGACACACTTCTCGGAGGCAGCCTGAGATGCTCCCACCCACACCGCAGGGATCGCGTGGGGGCCCAGGAACCTTTGCTTCAGAGGGTGTCCTCTCTTGTGAGGAAAACAGCCGACAGCTGTTCAGAACAGTTTAGTGAAAACTGAATTGTATGTGGCCTGAGCTCATTTTAGCACAGATTGAGCCCATTCTGAAGCTGTCTTCCAGCACGTGCCTGTGGATGTGATCGTGATGACGATTGGAACACAGAGCAGGGCTTCCCTCCGATGCGGTGTGCGCAGCGTTAAACGCTCAGCCACGTGGCAGAGGGCAGAGCCTGGACCGGCTCCCCTGAGCCTCTAGCTCCCGTTTGCATCTGCACTGCCTAGTGGAGGACTCCACTACTTGCATATGGCTATGTACATTATGTTAATCAACACCACACAGAATTTTAAAATGCAGGTTCTCACTTGCATGGCCCCGTTTCAGGTGCTCAGCAGCCACGAGTGAGTGATGCTGCCCTGCTGGACAGCACAGATGCAGCACGTCCCACGATGGCCCGAGGGGCGCTGGGTAGTGTGCTGGAGACGGCGAGGGCCTTGGGCTCTCATGTGGTTTGGTGTGTCAGTGCGCTGGGCTTAGGCCTGTGGTCCCAGCTACTCAGGAGGCCGAGGCGGGAGGGTCACCTGACCCCAGGAGGTGGAGGTTGCAATGAACCACAGAGGAGACCCGTGGCCCAGGCTGGATTGCAGCCTTAAAATAAATATATATATAAATAAAGATCTCTAGAGTCAGGGCTGAAAGAAGGATGTTGTTATGAAGCAGGTTATTCCTTTAGGGTCTGTGCCACGTTGCGACCACAGAGTCTCTGATTGTCGATATTCCATGTAGAAATGCCTTGGCCTAACTTACCAGGTTTTTGTTGCTTAACTTTCTCCATCATTTGTTTGCTCCTTTTCTTTCCTAAGACTGACTTTATGGCTTTTCACCAAGAACATGAAGTGCGCATCTCACACTTGGAAGATATTCTGGGAAAACTGAGAGAAAAATCTGAGGTACTTATTTTTGACCTTATGCTTTTTTAAAATAAAAAGAAAATCAACTATGGCTAATATTTTAAAGCCCTTTGGTCATTTAATGTTCCTCTTTTTAGGCTATTTGCTGTTGTTTTGTGTAAAATGGAAAGAAACACTTGTTCTCTCTCTGGTGTGGCAGCGGCTTTGGGGCTCTGACATTGAGTCGGGCGCATAACTCACGCATCCCCGTATCTCTCGAGGGCACAGAGCAGGCTGCACACGCCAGGAGGTGGTTCTGCCGATTCCAGGCGGCCTCTGGGTTCCCATCCAGCTCTTCCAGGCTCCAGGATGCTTCCTCGCTGCCACACACCCACCTTGCAGTGTCTTCAGAGGGGACATAAAGGACCTGAACCTTCTGACAGACAGCACTAGCTTTGGGTGTGACAGACAGCACTAGCTTTGGGTGTGACAGACAGCACTAGCTTTGGGTGGGACAGACAGCACGAGCTTTGGGTGGGACAGACAGCACGAGCTTTGGGTGGGAAGGCCGGGACCCTTCGTTGCCAGGGGAGGGACTGGGCCTCTGTGCTGCCCTCAGCCCTGGGGAGTCAGGTCGGGCTCAGGTTCCGGCTCTTTGTGTCTCTGGTGCTTGACACAGAGCCTGGCGTGTCACATATGCATGTGTGTATTGAACTACCTGAGAAACATGGTGAGCTTAAGGGTTGTATTTAGCACACCCTTTTGGGAATCTTGGGACCCACTCCTGGATCATGGACCCTGTGAGATCAGGCGGGTTTACCTGGGAGGGAGAGGAGGGCTGAGAGGAGCAGGCAGAGGCAAGAATGTACCTGCCCGCGAGGGTCTGCGGGGCGCTGCCTCCTCTGTCCGCCCGCCGTGGGCCGGGCTGTGGAGACCTCCGTGGAGTGAGACTTGGGGCTGACACTGGCTCTCAGCATGGTGCTGCTGCGGATGGCACAGGCCAGCACGGCTCAGCTTCATGTGTGCCTCTGCCGTGTCCCTGTCCTTCACGTTTAGAACACACACTGGAGGTGTGACAGGGAGCTGACTCCCAACCTGGGTTCTGGTTACAGGAGCTGCATGTTCTGAGCCCGCCAGGCCGTTCTCATGTGATTTGTGCTCCTTTCTGCACACACGTAATGAAGGTTACTTTCAAATGTACAATGAACACTTCCTACCTGCCACCCACAGGCAGATCTGGACTTTGAATTAAAGGGGGTATTCCAGATAAATCAATGGAGTTTTAAGTGTGTGGTTTTATGAAAAGTTAATATATAACTTATGTATTTCAGTAGACTCTTTCTCATACCTTTTAGGCCATCCAGGAGGAGCTAGAGCAGACCAAGCGAAAAACAATCAGGTAGGAGGATTTGGGAAACATTCACTTTTGTCTTCTGTGTGTGTGTGTGGTTATGTGGAGTGGCAGCAGAGTGATGAATGAGGGACACGGGGCTGGCCTCCCCCGAGGGTCACCTGAAGGCCCTGAGGTTCGTGCCGTCAGACACTCCTGCTGGGCTGCGTGAGGACGGGGGGCCTGAGGGGCTTGCCTCGGCATGGACCTCTGTAGTTAGCACTCGCAAAGGTGCCGCCCGTGCCCCTGCCGTGACCCGGAGGGCTTCATCTCCAGGGTCCTTGCAGGGCCACCCTCAGGGAGCAGGTCGAGGCCCATGTTGCTGCCCGTGCCGTGGTGGGTGTCAGGGTGGGCTCTGCACCGGGCCTCCGCTGGCACCATTGGCATCTAGGTGGGCGGGGTTACAGCTCAGCCTCATCTCTGCTGCTGCTCCTGGAGGGCAGAACCGCCCGATTTGTGCTGGGCGTGTCACAGTGGGCCTCTCCACGTGGCTGTCGGCCCTGCTGCCCTTGGAATCCATGGCACAGCCGGGTCCTTCTGCAGTTCCTGGGGAAGCTGGCGTTCTGCTCCTCGCTGCAGGTGGCTTTCTTCCACACAATTACTGATTTGCCTGAAGCCCACCTAAGTGGGGGTGCTTCCCTCTCACAGGTGTTCCCAACATGGCAGCTTTGTCTTTCTTCCTTAGTTTTATGCATGCAACTCATACTCCCCACAGCCCTCCCCACTTCTAGATTCGGCCGCCCTGGCTTGGTTGTGGTTTCCCGAGGTCCCCGCGTCTGCACTCGGGAGGGTCCATCCTATCCCGTGCCCCATGTTCCTCTTCTGTGAGGACAGGTGTGAGAGCTGGAGCACAGTTTTCTCTCCTTCCAAAGCTTTTATTTCAATAAAAAAGTTGCTTTAATATGTTAATATGTCAATCCTAAAGTGTTGATCTGGGAATGAGCTTTTTGAGATATGAATTGTTAGTATCTCAACAAGTATGTGTGCGTATAAAGACCTCAAGTGATCTGCCTGTCTCAGCCCCAAACTGCTGGGCTTACAGGCATGAGCCACCGCACCCAGTCCAGAAATAAAGTTTCTAAATGCTTGAATCATTTTCAGAGAGAGCTCTCACTCGCCACTGAGAAACACTGCTAGCAGCACTTTTGTAGATAGCCTCCTTGTGCAGTGTGAATATTTGTACGTTACAGACATAAATTGATGCAGAAGACGACCTCTCTGGGAATTCTGTTTGAAACTGGCATCCAGTTTCCACGTTGGTGTGGCACAGGATGACATCTGTGCAGTTGTGACACCCAGGAGTGGGATCGGGTTCCCCTCAGCCTGTGTGTAGTGTGAGAAGCGTATAGGCCGGGAGGCTTGTGTGTGACCTGTTCTCGCTGTTGGATTCCAGTGCGGTTGGTGAGCAGCTCCTGCCCGCGGTCGAGCACCTCCAGCTGGAACTGGATCAGCTAAAGTCAGAGCTGTCCAGCTGGCAACACGTGAAGAGCGGCTGTGAGACAGTGGATGCCGTACGAGAAAGAGTGAGCTTCCTGCGTGTTTACTTTTTGTTTTATGGTAGAAAGTAAAAGAAAACTTGAATTGATGACTTAGGTTTATTAGCTGTTTAATTTTTATTTATTTATTTATTTTTGAAACCGAGTCTTGCTGTGGCACGCAGGCTAGACTGCAGTGGCGCGATCTCAGCTCGCTGCAGGCCACCTCCACCTGCCGGGTTCAAGTGATTCTCCCACCTTAGCCTCCCAAGTAGCTGGGACTACAGCGTCTGCCACTATGCCCGGCTAATTTTTGTATTTTTAGTAGAGATGGGGTTTCACCACGATGGTCAGGCTGGTCTCAAACTCCTGACTCCGAGTGATCCATCTGCTTCAGCCTCCCAAAGTGCTGGGATTACAGGCCTGAGCCACCCACCATGCCTGGCCTAAGTTGTTTAATTTCAACTTCCTTTAAAAACTTTTTTTTACTATATGTGAACTTTTTAAATATTTCAAAATAATGAATTCAGCGCTCCGTAGATTTCCCTGTTTCAGCACCACCGCGCGTCAGCACCCACCATGCGTCTTCCCAGGTGTGCGTGCAGCCCAGGGCCAGCACTGACTTGGGGCTGGGTTGTTGCTGTGTACCTTTCATTAGATAGACTCACCCTGTACCTGCCGCTTGCTCTGTTTCGTGTTGACACACATCATAGACATTGCTTCAAGTCCATCATCCTTAGGCAGAGGAGAAAATCTAGACATTTAGAGCTGCTTAAGAATGCAAACACAATCATTTGAATGGCAAAAGTCATCAAAGTCAAAAGTCAGACAGTAGATTGGTGAAGGTATTTGCAATACGTGTGGTAAAATTATCTCTGATGTGCAGAGAGCCCCTAGGATTGGTAGGAAGAGAAGCAGTGGCGACAGAGAAAGCATGCGACAGGCCGGGTGCGGCGGCTCACACCTATGATTCCAGCACGCTGGAAGCCGAGGCAGGTGGATCACCTGAGGTCAGGAGTTCGAGACCATCCTGGCCAACGTGGTGAAACCCCGTCTCTACTAAAAATACAAAATTAGCCAGGCATGGTGGCGCGTGCCTGTAATCTCAGCTACTTGGGAGGCCGAGGCAGGAAAGTCGCTTGAACCCAGGAGGCGGAGGTTGCAGCGAGCCACGGTCGTGCCACTGCACTCCAGCCTGGGCGACAGAGCAAGACTCTGTCTCAAAAAAAAAAAAAGAAAAAAAAGAAAAAGCATGCCAGCGTGCTATCAGGGAGCTGAGTCCTACTGATGGGACTTGCAGATTAGAGCGGGCTCTCATCTTTAGTCTGCAGGCCCATGAGGACGACAGCTGCTGTCAGCACTGGCCGAGGCAGCGGGCTTCTCCCTGGTTGGGAGGACTCATCAACTGCGGCCTCTGGGGGAAAATCTTAGGATATTAGCCAGTGACAAATACATGCACTCTTTGAAACGAGCAACCATACCCTTGGGAATCATCCTACAGAAATAAAGTCACCAGTACAGAGGCCACACAGGCAGGAGGGTCAGCGCTGCAAAGTTAGTGTGGGGAGGAGTGAGGGTAGAAAGCAGCTACGTGCCACTGTTAGGGGGTGTGGGCTAGAGAAGGATGTGTCCACACATGGAGTGTGGGAGGGCAGCTGTGATGAACGGCCGTGTCCTAGGAGGCTTTGCCCTTTCCTTCATGGTCTATTGCTATGAAGCAATAAGAGAAAGGTATACACATATGTGTTTGCGTGCATAGAAATAACACGGGGCGTATTTAGCTTACATAAAGCTATAATTTAGGTTCGTTTATATGACTGTTTTCTTTTTTTTTTTTTTTTTGAGACGGAGTCTTGCTCTGTGGCCCAGGCTGGAGTGCAGTGGCGCAATCTGGGCTCACTGCAAGCTCCGCCTCCTGGGTTCACGCCATTCTCCTGCCTCAGCCTCTCCGAGTAGCTGGGACTACAGGTGCCCGCCACCACGCCTGGCTAATTTTTTGTATTTTTGGTAGAGATGGGGTTTCACCGTGGTCTCGATCTCCTGAACTCGTGATCCGCCCGCCTCGGCCTCCCAAAGTGCTGGGATTATAGGCATGAGCCACTGCACCTGGCCTATATGACTGTTTTCTTACCAGACCAAGTTTGTTGATGGCAGGGCCTCTCCGATGCACCTGTGCGCCTCACTGCGGGGTGCCCGGTGGGTGCTTGCTGGATGGACACGCACCTCCGGAGGATGTGGACGTACCCCACTATGTCCTTCAGCTCCTAGGATGCAGGTCACACACATCCCACGAGCTCGCCTATTTCTGTTCTTTTTAACGTGTTCCTGCATTATTGGAGTAGTTATTAAATTTAATATGAAGGAAAAAATGTCACAATGACATTCTAGATTTTGAGAGGATATATAATTCTTCTATGGTATCTAAGATAATGGACCCGAAGAGTGGAAATGATTTAGTTAAAATAGTACATTTGTGTCTATGCTGTTTTACTAGGTGGATGTGCAAGTCAGAGAAATGGTGAAACTCCTGTTTTCTGAAGATCAGCAAGGCCGTTCTCTGGAACAGCTGCTGCAGAGGTTCTCATCACAGTTTGTGAGCAAAGGCGACTTGCGCACGATGCTGCGAGACCTGGAGCTGCAAATCCTGAGGAACGTCACCCACCACGTTTCGGTGACCAAGCAGCTCCCAACCTCGGAAGCCATGGTGTCTGCTGTGAGCGAGGTGGGGGCGTCTGGAATAACAGAGGCGGTGAGTCGGCGGCAAGAAACGCTTACAGTCCATCCTGTGCTGAGACCGAAGACCTAGCTGTGAGGTGTGGATGTTGATGTCTTGTTTTAAGAGTGGTCTGGCTGGGGTGTGCTTAGCTGACGTAAGTGAGATGGGACGTGCCTGGGCAGTGCCATGTGTGGAGGGGGCACCTGTGTGGTGAGCTTCAGCACTTGCTGTCGATGTCATTACTGAGCTGCTTCTTGGGAGTTCTTTATACTTTGTGAATCTTTTTGTCCCAAAGAGCCCATCTGCCTGTGTGGCGGCCACACCTGCAGTTCCATGAAAATCTCTCCATGTATTAGTCCGTTCTCCATCTGCCTGTGTGGTGGCCACACCTTCTGCAGTTCCATGAAAATCTCTCCGTGTATTAGTCTGTTCTCACGCTGCTAATAAAGACACACCCAAGACTGGGCAACTTAGAAAGGATCATTGACTCACAGTTCCACATGGCCAGGGAAGCCTCACAATCATGGGGGAAGGTGAATGAGAAGCAAAGTCATGTCTTACATGGCGGCAGGCAAGAGAGCATATGCGAAGGAACTCCCTTTATAAAACCGTCAGATCTCGTAAGACTGTCACGAGAACAGCATGGGAGAAACCCACCCCCATGACTCAGTTACCCCAACCCAGTCCCTACCACAATGTGGGAATTATGGGAGCTGCAATTCAAGATGAGATTTGGTTGGGGACACAGCCAAACCCTATCACTCAGTAATACCTAAATTCCCAGAATTTCCTGTGTTCCAGGCTTGAAGTCTCATCCTTGCTTTATTCATGTTTTATGGCATCTGGGGGATTTTTCTGGTTCAAAGATTGATGGTGGCCATGGCTGAGCCCTGGGGGAAGAGGCCTCGTGCCGTCCCATCTCCATCTGATGGCCTTGGCAGTCGGGTGCAGGACTGGAGTGTGGAGTTAACTTCCGCCATGCCTGGGATCCCCTACATAGGTTCCATTGAGAAAATGCTCTAATGTAAGTGTCTGATCCTCATCCATGGCACTAAAACCCACGTCTCTCCTCTCCTGTTCTGGTGTTCGGTCGTCCATCCCTTGTGTCTGTCCAGCAAGCACGTGCCATTGTGAACAACGCCTTGAAGCTGTATTCCCAAGATAAGACTGGGATGGTGGACTTTGCTCTGGAGTCTGGCGGTGAGTAAATGGGCGTTCCGATTACTACGTTAGATGGGCACCTGTTAGCAGGGGTGTGCACTTGAGAGGCTGTCGCCCACCCCACTTCCAGCAGTAAGGACTCCTAACTTTTAAACATCTGAGAAAGGGAGCGTGATTCTGGGCATGACCCTGGTGTTCTTTCTTGCTGGCCAGTTGTGTTTGGGGGGCACAAGTTCTCCCCTGGAAGGGCTGGGGGTGCATGCTTGTGGCTAAGTCAAGGTTCACAGCACAGAAAGTTTGGTCCACTGTCCACTCTCTCCTGTGCTGTGATCGGGGATTGTTCAGTGCCTTCAGGAGAGACTCAGCAGTGACCACACAGCTCTCCCCAAGGGCGTCCACTCAGCAGCAAGACAGACCGAGAGCAGAAGCAGGCTAAGCAGATAGAATGATGGGGCTGTGTTTCAGGACCTCAGAGAAATACAAAGGCCGCCATGGTCAGGGTCTGGGAAACCCTGCAGGGGCACAAGCCTAGGCCAGACCTCTTGGGGCAGATGCATTTGAAAATCAGAATTGCAGCTGAGGAAAGTCCTGGGGTCCACACAGCCCACTCCGTGGTGAGTGGGGCAGCACACCTGGATCAGACACGAGCATTTCCGAAAGAACCATGAGAGGAGAGCTAGACCTGCTTCACGTCCACCCAGGGAAGGTTTGCACTACACGTGTTATGGAAATCAAAATCTTGGTTTTCTGAATTTTTTAAATGTAGGATTTGCAAATGTGGGCTGGGGGACTCACATCATCAGTCAGAAGATGCTGTGTTCAGTACACATTAGCGTGTGGAGGGGCTGGAGAGTCTGCAGGGCAGGAGGGATTTCTAAAACCCACGATGGTGTAGGGCTGGGTAGGGACTCTGCCATGTGGTTGTGCAGGAACCTAATCGCATTAGTACGGGAGCAGCTGGGTTTGATTCCAGTCACTTGCCACCCTCTGGGTTCTTCCCGTGGTGGCTGCAGACTGAAGTCGTAGTCAAAATGGCTGGATTCTTCCAAATGGTAGACAGACATCAACAAGGCTACTGGCGTGATCAGTGTGTGTTTGTTTAAAATGACCTTTTTAGAATATTAAGTGCTTTTAGTTATATATTTTGAAGTTCAGTGATTTAGAAAGAAATTATTTTCCATTAAGAGGCATCAGTTGACATGAACCATACAGTTTGGGCCGAGAGATGTCCTTTATTCTTAAAACCCTGGTTAATCCACACAGGTTTGTGTGTACCTCAGAACACCGGTAATCCTGATGAGGCTGCACTGAAGGTTCCATTATTGAAGACAACATTGATTGACACTTTGCGAGTTAGTTAAAAAAGATAATTCAGTGGTTTAGAAATTCAGGTCGCAATCAGCTACATTAAAATCCCCTGGTTTTCCTGTTTGAAACATCAGTTTCCGGCCAGGCTCAGTGGCTCATGCCTATAATCCCAGCACTTGAGGAGGCCAGGGCGGGCAGATCACAAGGTCAGGAGATCCTGGCTAACATGGTGAAACCCCATCTCTACTAAAAAGACAAAAAATTAGCCGGGCATGGTGGTGGGTGCCTGTAGTCCCAGCTACGTAGGAGGCTGAGACAGGAGAATGGCATGAATCCGGGAGATGGAGCTTGCAGTAAGCTGAGATCATGCCACTGCACTCCAGCCTGGGTGACAGAGCGAGACTCTGTCTCAAAAAAAAAAAAAAAAAAAAATCAGTTTCTGCCTCTTCTGCCCGTGGTTCACCAGTGCCAGGGCCCCTGGAGTGCTGCCCTCCCTAGCTCGCCCTTGCTGCCCGGGGTTGTATGCTGCCTTCAGGGCCAACTTGGTTTTTGTTTCTTGGGGTTTTTTTGTCCTGCTGTGACAACAACATTCTGCCTGTCCTGTTTCCTGTTGAGGGCCAAACTGGACTTGTTTTTTATGCTTCCTCTTATTATTGAGATGTAATTCACACAAAAATTCACCATTTTAAAATGTACAGCTCCGTGGTTATTAGCATATTCACAGTGCAGCCATCACCACTGCCTCACCCCAGAATCTTTCTCACCCCAGCTAAAAACCCTGTGCCTGCCAGCAGCCATCCTCACAGCCCCAGCCTTTTCACTGTAATTGGTAATTATTATGACGGAAGGTCTGCTCTTCAGGGCCTGAGAGCTCACCTGCTAGGAGACACCAGGTTCAATCGGATGCTTTATTATTCTTCATTGAGAAAAACCAACAAAAAGTTCATTCAGAGTAGCTGTCTCTCTAGCAGTGGGGGAAGGCCAGTATTTTAAGAATCTCTCAGTTTCAGTAAGTAAAAATTGTGTATCCTAAAGCAGTTGTAAACTCATAACACTCAATTTGAGAAAGTACAATTAATTAAGAAAAGGACTGGTCTAAAAGTAGGAGGTTCTTTGTATATGTAAAAACTTGAGAAGTTTAAAAACACTTTTTTTAATCCTAAAATATTTATTAGCTGGTATTAGATAATATCCTTTGTCATTTTCAAACATGTATTTTAATGGCTTCTTAACTACCTATTTTTTAATTTTTGTGAGTACATAGGTGCACATATCTATGGGGTATATATTTTGATACAGGCATGCAATGTGAAGTAAGTACATCATGAAAAATGGGGTACCCATCCCCTCCAGCATTTATCCTTTGAGTTACAAACAATTCAATTATTCTCCAAGTTATTTAAAAATGCACAATTAGGCCAGGTGTAGTGGCTCATGCCTGTAATCCCAGCACTTTGGGAGGCCAAGGCGGGCAGATCACCTGAGGTTGGGAGTTTGAGACCACCCTGACCAACATGGAGAAACCCCCTCTCTACTAAAAAAAAATTAAAAAATTATCTGGGTGTGGTGGCGCATGCCTGAAATCCCAGCTACTCCGGAGGCTGAGGCAGGAGAATTGCTTGAACCTGGGAGGCAGAGGTTGTGCTGAGCCAAGATCGCGCCATTGCACTCCAGGCTGGGCAACAAGAGTAAAATTTCATCTCAAAAAAAAAAAAAAAAAAAAAAACACAATTAAGTGATTCACTATAGTCACCCTGTTCTGCTCTCATATAGTAGGTCTTATGCATTCATTTTTCTTAGAGACAAAGAGTCTCAACTTTGTTGCCCAGGCTAGAGTGCAGTGGCGCAGTCTCGGCTCACCGCAACCTCTGCCTCCCGGCTTCAAGCGATTCTCCTGCCTCGGCCTCCCGAGTAGCTGGGACTACAGGGGCACGCCACCACGCCTGGCTAATTTTCGTATTTTTAGTAGAGATGGGGTTTCACCATGTTGGTGAGGCTGGTCTGGAACTCCTGACCTCAGGTGATCCACCCACCTCGGCCTCCCTAAGTACTGGGATTACAGGTGTGAGCCACCGCACTCTGCCTCATTCTTTTTTTTTTGGGGGGGGGACCCATTAACCATCCCCACTTTCCCCAAGCCCCAACTCCCCTTCCTAGTCTCTGGTGCCACCATTCTACCCTCTCTGTCCATGAGTTCAATGGTTTTAATTTTTAAATAAATGAGAACATGGGATGTTTATCTTTCTATGCCTGGCTTATTTCACTTAACATAGTGACCTCTGGTGGCCATCCATGTTGTTGCAAGTGACGCGCTTGCTCTGTCACCCAGGCTGGAGTCAGTGACGTGATCTCGGCCCACTACCAGTTGAAGCGATTCTCCTGCCTCAGCCTCCCAAGTAGCTGGGATTACAGGCGCCCGCCACCATGCCCGGCTAATTTGTGTATTTTTAGTAGAGATGGGGTTTTGCCATGTTGGCCAGGCTGGTCTGGAATGCCTGACCTCAAGTGATCCACCGGCCTCGGCCTCCCAAAGTGCTGGGATTACAGGCGTGAGCCACCGCACCTGGCCTGCTCTCATTGTTTTTTATGGTTGAATAGTACTCCATTGTGTATGTGTACCCCAGTTTCCTTATCCATTCATCTGTTAATGGACATTGAGGTTGCTTTCAGATGTGAGCTATTGTAAACAAGCAGTGCTGCACAAGGATAGAAGTGCGGGTCTCCCTTCAGTAGACTGCCTTTCTTTCTGTCGGGTGTGTACCCAGGAGTGGCACTGCCAGATCATAAGGTAGCTCTGTTTTTACTTTTCTCAGGGACCTCCAAACCACTCTCCATGGCGGTCGTACTAATTTCCATCCCACCAGCAGTGCGTGGGGGTTCCCTTTCTCCACATCCTCGCCAGCATCTGTTCCTGCCTGTCTTTAGGGTAGAAGCCACTGTAACTGGAGGGAGGAGATATCTCATTGCAGTTTTTACCTGCATTTCTCTGAATCTCAGCGATGTTGAGCACTTTTCTTGGAGACATTCTGAATAAATCCTGAAGAGGTGCAGTACTGTTGCTTCCAAAATGGTGGAACTGGACACTGACACCAATCTCATCTTTGCTTTAAGGTGGCAGCATCTTGAGTACTCGCTGTTCTGAAACTTACGAAACCAAAACGGCGCTGATGAGTCTGTTTGGGATCCCACTGTGGTACTTCTCGCAGTCCCCGCGCGTGGTCATCCAGGTGAGTGGCTGTCGGTGGCCGGAGCTGCTCTTCTTCAGCATAGACTCTGTTAGTGTTCACAGGTCGTATGTCCACAGCTCGGTGGAAGTTCGTAAGATGAACACGTCTGTGGAACTGATACCACAAGAAGCAGCAGCGTTCCCACGCCGAGGAGTCCCCGGTGTCCCCACGTAGCCTCCACGCTACACATCTGTTGGCTTGGGTTTAGCATCGCACAGATGGGACCGTGTGGCACATGCTGGTCCTGTCAGCCTTCCTCCCTCCCTCTTTTGGGTGGTCCAGCCGTGGTGGTGTGAGTGGCAGCTGTTCCTGCTCAGGGCCGTGGGTCATCATCATGAGAGTGGCAGCTGTGCTTTCTCAGGTGTTGAGAGAGAATACGTGGGGAGGCCCTAGCTGTCTGGCCTCGGCATGGGCCTTCAGCCCCCGTCTTCCCGGGCCCTCACCCCCCGTCTCCCCGGGCCTTCGCCCCCACCATGTCCCCACCATCTCCGTGGGCCTTCAGTCTCCGTCTCATGGACCTTCTGCTGTGGTCCTCGTTGTGCAATGCTTTTCTGTGGCTTCATTTAATACTTTATACTATTGGCTGTACAAGTTTAAAGCACTAAAGGATGGAGAATTTAAATAGATTTATTTTGCCTCAGTACTCAAATCCTGCCTCATATTCATGACATGTTTTGAAGAAAAGTCCAATAATTCCTTGTATGTGGAACAACGCCAAGACATCTTTCACTTGGAAAACAC
The DNA here is from genome assembly GCF_009828535.3 of Hylobates moloch. Lineage (NCBI taxonomy): Eukaryota > Metazoa > Chordata > Mammalia > Primates > Hylobatidae > Hylobates > Hylobates moloch. The sequence goes on from NW_026652299.1 coordinate 832,861, forward strand.
AAGTCCAGCCTGAGAGAATTCATGAAGTGCCTGTGACCTGAAGTTGAGGATCCCGTGGCAGTGTCATCATGATCTTGTCCCCAGGCTGCCCCGGCGGAAGTGTCCGGTCAGCGTGACTGTTTGGCTTTCTGCGGCCATCAGCACCGCACGGGCTCACCAGCGCCTCGCTCCTAAGGGCGCAGCCGGGAGCCCCTCCTCACTGCAGGCAGACGCAGCCTCTGCTGCCACAAAGCCACACAGCCCTGCGCTTGGCATGCGGCTGCTTTTTCTGTGCCAGCTCACGAGTGCCACCGGCACAGTCCGTGTCACCTGGCAGGGCCGACAGGTTTCCTGCACGGGGTTGCCACAGTGTTCCTGCATGGCGGTTCTCCTGCTCCTCGCCATAACATCCTTCTCAGAGGGCTTGGTGATCCTGACCCTCCCAGAGTTGCTCACTGGCCTGCAGCGTTGTCAGTGTGATGCTGGTAGGGATCTGCTGGTGAGAGCACAGCATGGCTTCAGTGTCTCAGAGACTGAGGGAGAGGGTGGAGCTCAGCCCTCCCCTGGCACAGTTCTCTCTCAGAAGGAAGTGCATGGTCACTGGAGGAGCAGACTTCATATAAACCACCAATCACTGTGATGGGACTGGACTGAGAAGCTGTCAGCTCCTGGGAAGTAAAGAGAATGTTTACAGAACATAGGGACAACAGATAGAAGGGACCAGCTCCCACTCCGGGACCAAGGTGGAGGCTCGCCAGAGTGTCTCTCCAGACCGTTGGGCGGAGGGTGTGGCCCAGCTCACTGAACGTCAGGGAAGTTGCTGTGGTGCCACACTGTGGAATGTACCACCATGCTGGGAAAGCCTGTGCACAACAGGGTGACTCACCAGGCATTTGGCTGCAACACCCCCAAGAGGGGTACCAGGGAACCTCAGTGTCCCTCCAGCACCCTGAGCTGGCAAGGGCTAGGCTCTGGGCTGGCAAAGGGAGAGCAGTTCAAGGCTCAGCTGCATCTTCACGGCGCAGCAAAAGATGGCTTGGGGGCTGAGGGGCAGTAAATCCACAGCTGGCATAGAGGAGAAGCCAGCGGGTACGTGCCCATGGTTCACCGTCTCTTCTAAACATGAATGAAATGCGTGTGTCGTCCTCACCCACTGAAGGCAGGCTGCCCGCACCGTCTCCTCCTCCGTCGCGTACGCCTGGGCGCAGCGTCTGCAACTTCTCAGCCAGTCCCTGTGTGTGCCTGGGAACGTTGTGCTGTGAAGAGTGCTCTCTGATCGCATCTGCATCCTGCAGTTCTGCCCCTGCACCTAGAGGTGGAGGTGCGATTGCAGGCCAGAGGCAGAGGTGTGCACAGCGGCCGACCTTGCCAAGCTGTGCTTCTGGGGCTGCACGCTGCACCATGGCCGGGTTAGGTTGGAACGTGTGTTTTCCCAGGGCGTCAGCAGCAGACTCTGTTAGACCCTTGATGCTGGTGGGATGGGGGGGCAGTGGTGGTTCCCTGTGATGTTGTTCCTTCTTGCTGTGCAGGGTGGAGGGCATCTTCCCATGACCAAGGACCATTGACGTTCACCTTTTCTTTGACGTATGTTGTGTGTCTCACCCATTTTTCTTTAAGGTTCTGGTCATTTTAACTTTTATACAACATATGGGTTGGAGATAGTGGCCCTTTGAGGAATGAATTGCAAATGCCTTTCCCAGCTTATCTTTGGATTTTGCCCATGGCGGTTTCTACCATGTAAAACTTATTTTTGTCTCAGTATAATCAGTCTTTCCTCTTCCTGCTGCTAAGTGGGTAAGAGCGTGCTCACACTCTGAGTCCTCATGTTTTTCCTTTCCCCAGCCTGACATTTACCCTGGTAACTGCTGGGCATTTAAAGGCTCCCAGGGGTACCTGGTGGTGAGGCTCTCCATGATGATCCACCCAGCCGCCTTCACTCTGGAGCACATCCCTAAGACGCTGTCGCCAACAGGCAACATCAGCAGCGCCCCCAAGGACTTCGCCGTCTACGTGAGTGCCCTCGGCCAACCCTCCTCCTCCCACACCTTCCTGGGAGTTCCCACAGATGAAAGCAAGTGACATGAGCCCACTGGGGACGGCTGCCTCCCGCCGCCCCTCCGCCCTCTCTCAGCAGATTCAGTGTTGAGGGGAGCATTCTAGTGCTTTTCTAGGAAGGGTAACTTAGAAATGGCATATTACCTGATGGCCAGTTTACATACAGCACTACACTGACCAAAGTAGACACACCTAAGAATTTTGCTCCTCACCACCCTTGCCAAGTTGTGTGTGAAAGGTGTTCTGGCAACTGGATGACGTGGGAGCAGCTGACTGACGAGAGGACTGCCATGATCCCAGCCCCAGAGAAACCCACCATTAATACTGTGGTGTTTTCGGGTTTCTTCAGCATGCCTTTAAAAAATAGTTGAGGCCGGGTGCGGTGGCTCACGCCTGTAATCCCAGCACTTTGGGAGGCCGAGGCGGGCGGATCACGAGGTCAGGAGATCGAGACCATCCTGGCTAACATGGTGAAACCCCATCTCTACTAAAAATACAAAAAATTAGCCGGGCGAGGTGGCAGGCGCCTGTAGTTCCCAGCTACTTGGAGAGGCTGAGGCAGGAGAATGGCGTGAACCCCGGGGGGCGGAGCCTGCAGTGAGCCGAGATCGCGCCACTGCACTCCAGCCTGGGTGAAAGAGCGAGACTCCATCTCAAAAAAAAAAAAAAAAATACAGTTGAGCCTGTAATCACAGCACTTTGGGAGGCCAAGGTGGGCGGATCACCTGAGGTCAGGAGTTCGAGACCAGCCTGGCTAACGTGGTGAAACTCCATCTCTACTAAAATATACAAAAAAAAAAAAAAAAAAAATGAGCCAGGCATGGTGGCGCACGCCTGTAATCCCAGATACTTGGGAGGCTGAGGCAGAAGAATCACTTGATCTAGGAGGTGGAGGTTGCCATGAGCTGAGATCATACTACTGCACTCCAGCCTGGGCAACAGAGTGAGACCCTGTCTTTAAAACAAACAAACAAAAATTACAGTTGAGACAGTGTTTATGAAGCTTTAAAATTTTCATAAAATATTTCATAAAAGTATTTCTGCCTTTTAAGAAAATTGGCCAGGTGCTGTGGCTCACGCCTGTAATCCCAGCACTTTGGGAGGCTGAAGTGAGTAGATCACCTGAGGTTGGGAGTTCGAGACCAGCCTGGCCAAAACGGTGAAACTCATCTTTACTAAAAATACAAAAATTAGCCGGGCTTGTGCGTGCCTGTCATCCCAGCTACTCGGGAGGCTGAGGCATGAAAATCACTTGAACTCAGGAGGCGGAGGTTGCAGTGAGCCAAGATTGAGCCCCTGCACTCTAGCCTGGGCAACAGAGCAAGACACTGTCTCAAAAAAGAAAAAAAAAAAAAGAGGAAATTGTATTACGAGCATTTTTCCGTGGCAGTTACACTCTTTATGGCCATCCTCAAGTAGCATCAATCCCCTGTGTTTATCTGGCCGGTTCTTCCCTCACTGAGTATTTCTTTCCTTTTTCCGCTTCCCTGTGTAAGCATCGCTCCTTTACACCTTCACTAATTCCCGTGGACGAGATACTCACAAGTGGCGTCATGGTTTCAGAGGGCAGCAGCATCTTGTACAGCCGAGTCACTGTACTGTGTTACTAGCATTTTGCGTTTTTTTTTTTTTTTTTTGAGACGGAGTCTTGCTCTTGTTGCCCAGGCTGGAGTGCAGTGGCACGATCTCAGCTCACCACAACCTCCACCTCCCGGGTTCAAGTGATTCTCCTGCCTCAGCCTCCCAAGTAGCTGGGATTACAGGCGTGTGCCACCCACGCCCGGCTAATTTTTGTATTTTTAGTAGAGACGGGGTTTCTCCTTGTTGCTCTGGCTGGTCTGGAATTCCCAATCTCAGCCCTCTTTTTAAAATTTCTGCTAACTTGATAGGTGAAAAACAGTATTCTATTTAATCTGCATTTCTCTGTATTTCAGATGCATGCTGCCTTTTTTGTAAATTCTAGTCTTTTTGTTCATTTACCTTTTGGGATCTTAGTTTCCTTATGAATATTTGAGCTTTTTAGTATGTAAATAATAATCATGTGTCATTCTGTTACAGATACACTTTCCATTGTTGCTCTTAATTTTGTATTAACACTCAGATGCCCTGAGTCTTTCAGAGGCTGTGTTTTTTTTTTTTTGAGACCAAGTCTCACTCTGTCACCAGGCTGGAGTGCAGTGGCACGATCTCAGCTCACTGCAATGTCTGCTTCCCGGGTTCAAGCGATTCTCCTGCCTCAGCCTCCTGAGTAGCCAGGACCACAGGCGCCCGCCACCACACCTGGCTAACTTTTTGTAGTTTTTAGTAGAGACAGAGTTTCACCATGTTGGCCAGGATGGTCTCGATCTCCTGACCTTGTGATCCACCCACCTCGGCCTCCCAAAGTGCTGGGATTACAGGTGTGAGCCACTGCTCCCGGCCCTGTATTTTTATTTCACTGGTGATTATCAGAGGCAGTAGTTACATCTACTCACTTGCTCAAATTTCTTCCATAGCATTTCTTATCCCTAGAAGTCCTTTCCCATTTCAAAACAGATATGCAAATAATCCCTTGTATCTTCTGCTAGTTTTCTGACTCTGATAAAATATAGCATAAAGCTTACCATTTTAATAAGTGCACAGTCACGCTGTTGTGCAGCCAACACCACTGTCATCTCCAGAGCTGCTCCATCTTCTAGCCTGAATCTCTGTCCCCATTGAACCCTGACTCCCCACACCCCAGCTTAGCCTGGCGCCCCCTTCTGCCTGCTGTCTTGCTGAAGTCGGTCTTCTGTGGCCCCTCCTCCTGCTGTTGAGGCCTCATCTCCCCTGGCCCAGCAGGTGCTCCAGAGCTGCCACCATGAGTGCTGAGGGCAGCAGCTGAGCGTGGTCTGTGTGTCGGGCGGGGTCACTTCTCTGCCATTCATTAGTGTGTCCTGTTTTGGCCTCAGTTTTCCTAATGTGTATAACAGGGGGAATTGTGCTGACCTCAGGACATGTCGTGGGTTACATGAAGCCTTCAACAAAACACCCCTTCCTTCCAGGGAAGGCCTCATGACTGTGCCATGGAGGAATGACCTTCTCTAACTGATGTGGAGGGAAACGGTCCTGTTTGCTCAGTGTTAGCTGTGGAAGGGAACGGTCTTCTCTGCTCAGTGTTACTTTTCCATTAGTTCATAATTGTGTATGGTCTTGTTTTCAGGGATTAGAAAATGAGTATCAGGAAGAAGGGCAGCTTCTGGGACAGTTCACATATGATCAGGACGGGGAGTCGCTCCAGATGTTCCAGGCCCTGGTAAGAACTGGGACTTGCACTGCCTGGGGTCTCTCAGTCCCACAGCTTCTCCTGACAGCAGGGCCCAGCTGGCATCGACAGACTGGAAAGCAGCGTGAGGACCATCCTTTGAAAAACATTAACCTGCACTTCCTGGCTCTGTGTTAATGAGCCTTTCCATGGCTAATAGAGTTCTCAGTTTTACCCGTGCTTCATGCCCTGTGATACATTACTTACAAGGATCATATTTAAAAAGTTAACTTCCGGCTGGGTGTGGTGGCTCACGTCTGTAATCCCAGCACTTTGGGGGGCCGAGGTGGGCAGATCACGAGGTCAGGAGTTCGAGACCAGCCTGACCAACATGGTGAAACCCCGTCTCTACTAAAAATACAAAAATTAGCCGGGTGTGGTGGCGCACGCCTGTAATCCCAGCTACTCAGGAGGCTGAGGCAGGAGAATCGCTTGAACCCGGGAGGTGGAGCTTGCAGTGAGCTGAGATCATGCCATTCCACTCCAGCCTGGGTGACAGGGCAAGACTCTGTCTCAACAACAACAACAAAAGGTTAATTTCCAACTTAGCTGTTTCCTGTCAGATGTCGTATTTGGGGAAGTGATTGGGCTTGGGGTTATTAATATGAAATACATGTGTTCTTTTTTTTTTCCACCTTGATTTCAGAAAAGACCTGACGACACAGCTTTCCAAATAGTGGAACTTCGGATTTTTTCTAACTGGGGCCATCCTGAGTATACCTGTTTGTATCGGTTCAGAGTTCATGGCGAGCCAGTCAAGTGAAGACACTACTCTTATTTTTGTACATTTTTGTATATACTGAGACAGCCTGAAACACTGGAATCCTTCATGGACAAGGGCATATACAATGATGGGACAGTGCCACTCCTTCAATAAACGTGGCTGCTGGCCAGAGGACGTGAGCGTGTGACGGGCACCCTGGCGCCACCTGTTGGGTGCTCACTGACTCTGCACGTGCAGAGGGGTCAGCAGCAGGAGAAGCCTGTTGAACACGTGGCTCTCAGACACTCCTTGTTTTTAACGGGAAGCTCTTTGTATTTGCATTTCCTTGACAAAGGAGCAAAGCAGAGGAAGCTGAGAGTCTGGCGTGTTCTTGACGCTTTGGTCTTCAGCCTTGCAATGGCTCTTCTAAAGGACTTTTGGAGGGCAGATAATTTCATCTGTTAAATCCAACACACATTTCTTTCAGGGAAAAACAATGTCACCAAATTTTCAGAGTTCTAAACTCCTTTCCTTCAAGCTGGGATTTTCCTTTATTCAGCACTAGTAGGTACTAAGTCTCCAGATGGGGAAATAACTAAAAGGTGTTTTTCTGCTTTGTTGGCTCTTACTTCTGAGAAAGGTCTCCAGTCAGGACTCGCTGTACCAATATCCGTGGAGGAATATGGGAGCGTTTTGCTCTCCTTGTAGGCTGAAGTCAGTCTGACTTGAAGGGGGCTGGTTTGGATCTAGGCAAACACCCAGATGGCGTTCTCTGGCCTCAGCAAGGCTTTTCCTGTTGGGAGTCACAGTAAACAGAAACCCAGAAATCTCATCTTGGGTGTTTTCAGGGCTCGTTTTGAGTTTTGCTGAATAGAGAGTGTGGGACGCCCTGAGCCTCTCTCTCACTGGTGGTGATGAGAGGAGCCGTCTGGTGTGTCAGGGTCACGAACCCGTTACATTTCAGGACGACCCTTTTTCCTTCAGCAGCACTTCTTACTGGCTCTGGCTGGAATCTGCCTTTTATCACAGCTGTCACCATTCTCACGTGATTCTTGTGAGACTCTTTTTGGTTATAATTACTATTTAATATTTAGACTATTTTACTGAGCAGACTTTATAAATGAGATATCTACAAGGCACTTAAAGTGTTACAGATGTTTTACCTTAAGAATTATTTAAGTTGTGTTGGGTTAAGACAGTTTTCGGTGTACCGTAAATGTTGTGTTTTCAGAAAAAGACAAAACGATGGTGCTGACTGGTTTTCTGTATATTGCACAACAGTCCTCAAATACACTGATGTATGAAACTATTCATACATCAAGCAGCATTTTTTTCACTCTCCTTAGAATTGGAACTATGCAGTTAAGGCGGATAAAATGTACAGATGTTTCATATATTACAGGTTACATATATAAATCAAAATTTCCTATATAAAACTGATTTGGGATTTGGGGTGGAAATATTTTGAATATTTATTTTTAAAGATGCAAGATAGGACTTTGTGCAATGTATTTTTGTAAATGCTTTTCAAACTATCTGTCTTTGGTAGTGCTTCTGCTGCTGCCACCAAATTGATAAGATGCTATTAAGAGGTTTAAATAAAGAGTTTTAATTTTTAAAAGTGCATGGGATATAAACAGTCTATTTCTTTTCTCAGTTTGTCTGTTTCTGCCCCTGGGATGTGGGGAGGCACTGGGTTTGCTGGTTCTTGTTGGCAAGCTCTGTAGCACAGCCTTTGAATGGTAACCTGTCCTCCAAGGCCTTCAGGCCTCAGGTGTGCCAGGCACCTCTTTCTGTAGGGCACCATTTCCACTTGGAAAACAGACTGAATTACAAGTTGCTTGATGGGCAGAACATTAGGAAAAGTGATGGCTTTCCTCAGGACACAGTTTTCATTGCTGCTTCTGTAGCTGAAGGCAGGTGTTGGCACCAGGTCACAGGAGATAATCGCGCACACACCACTGTTTTGCACCTGGCTTTTCCCCAGTTACCAAGTGTGTCCCGTAAGAACCTTTTTTTTTTTAACAGCTGTTTTTATCCATTGTATGCACGGCTGGATCATGGTGATTCAAGCAGGTCCCAGCTTAAAGGCCTTTGTTTCCTCTTTTTTATTATAAACAATGCTAACCTATAAGAGTGGGCTGACCCTGTAAATCCAACAGTCTTCGGACCAAACCGCTTTCAAATCCCAATGCTTAGAGCCAAGCCGTTTCCAACCCCGCATGGCTAGGGCTGGGCCTCGGGCCCCGTTTCTAACTCTGACTGGGGTTGGACCCCGTTTCCGCCGCCTGACGGGGCTGGAAGCTCTAGGCCGACCCAGTTCTCCCTTCCAGCAGGGCCCGAGCACTGGGGAGTGACTGTCCGTCCACCCAGGCACAGCCGCAGGTCCCCAGCCACGGCCAGGAAGGACCCCAGGTGGCCTTTCGAAGATGGGGAAGGCCCCACAGCGATCCTAAAAGGTTTTTTTTTGTTTGGAGACAGAGTCTGGCTCTGTTACCCAGGCTGGAAGGCAGTGGTGGGATCTCGGCTCACTGCAACCTCCACCTCCTGGGTTCAAGCAATTCTCCTGCCTCAGCCTCCCGAGTAGCTGGAATTACAGGCGCCCGCCACCACGCCCAGCTCATTTTAGTATTTTTAGTAGAGACGAGGTTTCGCCATGTTGGCCAGGCTGGTCTCGAACACCTGACCTCAGGTGGTCCACCCACCTCGGCCTTCCAAAGTGCTGGGTTTACAGGCGTGAGCCGCCACGCCCGGCCCTATAAATGTATTTTTAATTTAAACATTTTACACATTTAACTCTATAGCTCAATGGCTGCTGTTACACCGCGCGCGTGGGGAGGGTCCCACCCCGGGACGCTTCCTGCTCGGGGTCAGCCGCCGCCGCAGCCTCAGTTTCCGTGCCGCGCCCCGCCAGGCAGTTTCGTGCCACCCGCCATTGTGACGCGAGCCAGTCCCGGCCCCGGCCCCCGGTCACGTGCCGCTCCCCGTCCAGCCCCGGGCCACGTGTTGCCTGCGGCCCCGCCCCTGGGTCACGTGTAGCCTGCGGCCCCGCCCCTGGGTCACGTGTAGCCTGCGGCCCCGCCCCAGGTCACGTGCAGCCAGCCGGCGCGCCCGCCCCCGACTGCGCGCGACTCCTCGCGGGCCACCGTAGAAGGGCGTCGGGCGGCCGCCGGGACGGAAGCCGGGAGGCGCTGCCGACCGCGCCTGCGACAGCGTCAGCCCTGCGCGGAGCGCCGGCCCGATGGCGGCGGCGGCGGCGGCAATGGCCGAGCAGGAGAGCGCCCGGAACGGCGGCCGCAACCGCGGCGGTGTCCAGCGTGTGGAGGGCAAGCTGCGCGCCAGCGTCGAGAAGGGCGACTACTATGAGGCGCACCAGATGTACCGGACCCTGTTCTTCAGGTACCCGCGCCCGGCCCTCGCCGCGGCCCGGCGCCCGCCCCCGCCGCCTCCCATTGGCCACGCCGCCTCGCCCCGCGCCCCCATTGGCCCGCGCCGCTGCCCGTCGCGGGGGCGAGCTGGAGCCAGGGGCCGCGGGTCGCCCGGCGGAGGGTCTGGCCCGGCGTCCCCGTTCCCTCGGCCTCTGAGTCCCGCCTCGGCTTCCCTCCCCTCCCGCGCGTTCTTCCTCGGCCTTCCCCTACCCCCAGCCTACACCTGTTCCCTCCTCCGTCCCCACACGCCCCTCGGCCTTCCGCTGTCTCTTCGGCCGCCCCCTCGCCTTCGGTCTCTCTCTCCCCGGCCGCCTCCCCCGCCCCACCTTGGTCCCGCTGTCGCTCCCTGGCCTTCCCCTTCTTCCTCTGCGTCTCTCTCCCCGGCCTCCCCCCGCCCCTCGTCTCTCTGTCCTCGGCCTCTCCCTGCCCCCCGCCTCGCTCTCCCTGGCCTCCTCCTGCCCCTCGTCTCTTTTTTCCAGCCTCTCCTGCCCCTCCGTCTCTCTTTCCCCGGCCTCCCCCTGCCCTCACTCCCGTCTCTCTTTCCCCGGCCTCCCCCTGCCCTCACTCCCGTCTCTCTTTCCCCGGCCTCCCTCTGCCCCCCGCCTCTCTCTCTCCCTGTCCTCCCTCTGCCCCCACCCCCGTCTCTCTCTGTTCCTCCTGCCCCCAACCCCGACTCTTTCCCCAGCCTCCCACTGTCCTCGTCCCTTTCGGCTTCCCTCTCCTAGCTTCCACCGCTGGTGGACCTCCCCCACCTCTCCCGTGGCCTCCCCTACTCCGCTTCCTTCTGCCAGGCCTTCACCTGCTCCCCACCCCGATACCTCCCTGTCCCAAACCTCCCTGCCCGGCCTCCGCCTCCTTGTTCTCCGGCTCCACCGCCCCTCCGCCACCTCCCTCCACCTCTCCCTTGGCCTCCACCTGTTCCCCTCCCCCTGGCCTTCCCAGGCCTTCACCCCCCCCCCCCCCCCGACCCCGCCTTTCTCTCTCAGGCCTCCCTGCGCGGCCTCCCCCTCCCCTTCCTCTGTCTCCATCTCTGCGGGCCTCCCCAACCTCTCCCCTGGCCTCCACCTGTTCCCCATTCCCCCACCTCCCTGCCTCCCTCCTCCTGGCCTTCAGATCCTCCAGCCGGGCCCTACACTGGGCTCCAGAGGAAGTCGCTGGCGTTCCTCTCACCGAGGGTCCAGGCTGAGGGTGAAACCGCTTCTCTGTTGATGCCGCCCGGCCTGCCCAACCTAGGCTTGCCTCTGGACCTAGGCTCGGCAACACCTGCGTGGGCCCGGTGTAGCCTGGAGGGCGAGCGCGAGCAGAGCTGGCTGTGCTGGGTTAACTGCACGCTCCCCGGGACTGTGACCGCTTGGAAGTTCCAGGCTGCTGCGTGGCTTGGTTGATTCTCTTCAGGACCGCTCTGTTACAGTATTTCTGCTGTCATACAGTTACTGCAAAATGTTCAGTTCTGTGTGCGGCATTCTGTAAATTATGCATATCAGATTATCTCTTATGTTTCATAAGGGAACAGTCTGGCCAGTCACTAGGAATTGGGTCTGTTTTAAAGATCATTTCAGAGGATTTAGTCTTTTCCATGGGGTACCTTTTACTTCTAAACTGCCACAGGACCGTGAATGTTTTGATATTTAAGGGCAGTTGGTCTGACCTTTATACAGTTTAGGCCTGGTTTTCAGGGTTTCTTTCCTTTTAATAAACTTTTTTTTTTTTTTTTTCTCTGTCCTCTTTCCCAGGCTGGAGTGCAGTGGTGGGATCTCGGCTCACTGCAACCTCCACCTCCCGAGTTCAAACTGTTCTCCTGCCTCAGCCTCCTGAGTAGCTGGAATTACTGGCGCCCGCCACCACACCCGGCTAATTTTTGAATTTTTAGTATAGACGGGGTTTCACCATGTTGGCCAGGCTGGTCTCGAACTCCTGACCTCGCAATCCGCCCACCTCGGCCTCCCAAAGTGCTGGGATTACAGGCGTTGAGCCACCGCGCCCGGCCAGTAGACTTGACTTTCTAGAGCAGTTTTTGGTGTGTCCTGAATTCCCCCCTTGGACAGCCTCCCGCCCCACAGACACCCCTCCCGAGTGGAGTCCCTCAGGGACCCATCACCACATCGGGGTGCATGCCTGGGGTGTGGGGGGATGAGGAACCCCATGAGAGCATCGCGCGTGCAGCTCCACTCCCTGAAGATCCTCTGCTGGGCCTAGATTTTAAATACTTTCTTTTCATAGCAAGTGGAATCGTTACCTGGAGAACTCTGGAGGTGCCACTTCGGTTGTAGTTTGCTAGTTTATGTTTGAATTAAACACCGTCTGTCGTGCCCGGCCTGTGCCTGCGCCCCACTGGCTGGAATGTAGCCTGGGTAGGCGAGTGGCCCGCACGCAGCGGTGCGGGTACTGGTGAGCCCAAGGGATGGTGGACTCACCAGCCTCAGCCACGGAGTAGGTGCCATATTGTTGCTTAAAACACTTGTTTGTGCCAGGAAATGAGAAAATAGAGTGTTTGTGTCAGTAGTTGTCAATCTTAGCTGACCTGAACAGGCTGGGATGAGCTCCTGGAATCTCTTTAGTGTTCACGTTGTTTGTACGGACCCTCCTGACCAGCCCGGGCTGAGGACAGTGCGTGTGGGCCCCTGATCGTAGGCTTGTGAGGAGACATCTTAACATGACCTGAAGGGCAGCCTTGTTTCCAGAATTTTCTATTAACCTCAACATAGTATAAATACACACCAGCCAGGCTACGTTGCATTTTATTGTTGTATTGTAGATGCTTTTTTTCTTTGAAAACTGAGCTGTTTAATTGGTTTAGAAAAAGATTCGCTTTCCTCCTTAGATGGAACTACTAATTTTATCACTGGAAGAAACAAGTCTTTGATGCATGACGTTTATAGCGATACATTTTTAATGCTGGTTGAATTTGTCACTGAACATTTAGCAGCTCCCAAATGGCATGGGTTGTGATAGCGCCTTCAACCTGATTGTTCTTCAGGGATCAAGGCAAAGGTGTCAGTAGGCACTAAACCGTAGAACGCAAGCCTTCCCGTGGGTAGAGGGGCCAGTCATAGAGCTGTGTGATGGGGAACTTTTATGTCGTTCGAGATTCACCCTGATGCCTGCCGTGCCTAGGGATTTGTATATAAATATTTTCCAATTTGCCGGGTGCAGTGGCTCATGCCTGTAATCCCAACACTCTGGGAGGCAGAGGCAGGCAGATCATCAGAGGTTGGGAGTTCAAGACCAGCCTGGCCAACATGGAGAAACCTTGTTTCTACTAAAAATACAGAATTAGCTGGGTGTGGTGGCGCATGCCTGTAATCCCAGCTGATCCGGAGGCTGAGGCAGGAGAATCGCTTGAACCCAGGAGGCGGAGGTTGTGGTGAGCCGAGATCACGCCACTGCGCTCCAGCCTGGGCGACGAGAGAAACTCTGTCTCGATAAATACATAAATATTTGCCCAGTGATTAACCAGCAAAAATGGATCTCCCCCAAAATAAACACGGTGTTCCTTGTTTTGAGCCACGTCTACGGTGACGAGGGATTTGTTGGTTTTGGTTTTCAGTGATGAGTCCCTGGTCAAGGGTGTATTTTCACAGTGAAATGGGGGGTGATGAGCATTCTGCTCCCTTAAACCCTCTAGACAGCAGGCCCTGCTGTGGCCGCATGTGACATTGTGAGGTCACCCGGCAGGGGCACGGTGTGGCTTAGCTCGGAAAGCCTGGGCTTTGGGGTCACACGCCACCTCTTACGGGGCCTGGGACACGTTACTGAACCTCCCAAACCTTGGCTTGGAGCCATTCAAGCCAGGAATGAAGACTGAGTCAGCAGCGGCAGCTGTCACCTCGCTGTCACCCGCTGAGACACCGTCCTTGTCTTTCCGGGGTAGAATTCTGTGTGGATTCCCAGCTCTGCTTCAGAGTACTCCATGGGTGTGTCGCTGCCAGAGAAGTCACGTTCCCCAAGTTACGCTTTTTGTTTTTTGAGACAGAGTCTCGCTCTGTCGCTCAGGCTGGAGAGCAGTGGCACGATCTCGGCTCACTGCAGCCCCTGCCTCTTGGGTTCAGGCAATTCTCGTGCCTCAGCCTCATGAGTAGCTGGGACTACAGGCGCCCGCCACCACGCCTGGCTAATTTTTGTATTTTTAGTAGAGACAGAGTTTCACCACGTTGGCCAGGCTGGTCTCGAGCTCCTGACCTCAGGTGATCCGCCCGCCTCAGCCTCCCAAAGTGTGGGGATTATAGGTGGGAGCCATAGCACCCAGCCATTTTTTTAAATGCCTTTCTGTCAATAAATATATGTAATTGCACATTTACATTTAAATATTTATGGAAAATGTATAATTTGGTGAGGTCTGACATGAATGAACTATGACCAGTCAAGGCATGGAAGATTCCACAGCTCTGCGGGTCTCTGCAGCCAGGCCTCCTCGCCCCCACTCCCACCCCAGCCCATCCCGGCACCCGTGCATCTGCGGGGCTGCACTTAGGTGAGGTGGCGTTTCCTGGAGTTTTACGTACGTGGAATCACAGTGTGCGCTTTCTGTCTGACCGCTTGAATTCATTCACCACGGAGGCTGGGAGACTCCCCCGGGAGCGTCCGCAGTTCCTTTTATCGCTGAGTGGTTTTCCCTGTGTGTCTCCAGCACAATCGTTTATCCCTTCAGCTGTCGGGTAAATTTACCAAAAGATACTGTTTGTTGACTTATTTTTAAGTATTCTAATGTTTATTTTAGCCTCGGGCAGGTGTGCAGGCTTTGTTGATTTAGTTTTAAATACGCTAATGTTTATTTTAGCCTCAGGTCTGTGCAGGCTTGGTATATAGGTAAACTCGTGACTCGGGTTTGTCATACAGATCATTTAAGCACTGGGTACCAAGCATGGGTACCTGACAGTTTTGTTAAAATGGTTTTCTGAGCCTCTCCCTCTTCCCTCAGGCAGTCCCCAGTGTGTGTTGTTGGCCCCTTTCTGTCCCTGTGTTCTCATCATTCAGCTTCCACTTGGAAGTGCGGACATGCAGTACCCGGGATTCTGTTCCCGCGTTAGTGTGCGAAGGATAGTGGCCTCTGGCTCCATCCAAGTTCCTGCAAAGGGCATGATCTCGTTCCTTTTTATGGCTGCATAGTATTCCGCGGTGTATGTGGACCACATCCTCTTTATCCATCTGCCGCTGACAGGCCCCAGCTTGATTCCATGTCTGTGCTGTTGTGAGTGGTGCTGCAGTGGGCATTTCAGTGCGTGCGTCTTTATGGTTGAACCATTTAGAGTCCTCTGGGTATAACCCAGTAGTGGGGTTGCTGGGTCGAATGGTAGTTCTGTTTTTAGTTCTTTTAAGAATTGCCAGACTGCTTTCCAGGATGGTTCAACTAATTTACACTCCCACCAACAGGTACAAGCGTTCCCAAGAGATGCTGTTTTAACTCACAGCCACAGCAGTTTAAGGTGAAGGAGAGGGAAGGAATTGGGAACCCAGCAGGTTGGTGTCCCTGGGTGTGTGCCCCGCAGAAGTCGGGCAGCAGTTCCTGGTTTGCGTGGTTACGCTAGAGAGCAGCTGACCTTGTCCTGTAGATGGCGCGAGTTATGGGCGGCCGACCTTACCCCGGGGATGGCGCTGGTTGTGGTCATCATCTGATTTCTCTAGACTTCTCCCTGCTGGGACAAGGAGTCAGCTCCCAGGCCAACTGGATTATCAGGGCACTTTGGAGCCGCCATCCAGGCCTTGAGGAGCCTCAGCCTTGGCTGCAGTATTTGTAGATTCGCATTTAGAAACTTGATGTGGCTGAGACTGCAGCCCAGGAGGCTGTGGCCTGCAGCAGCCGCCCACTCATCTGCCCGCACGCTCGTGGGCCGCTCCTCCTGCCACGTGGTTCCTCCTGCGATGTGTCTGCATGATTTTTTTTATTGCGGTCTCTGACTTTCTTTTGTCCCTTCAGTCATCTAAAGAGATTTTTGAAAGGAAAATGGTCCAGTGTGTGCTGTGCACACCGTAGCCCAGGGCCCAAGAGGAGCGTCTTGTGAAGGAGCTGTACTTGCTGGCTCAGATCCCTTCTCTGAGTGACTCCTGGCACAGCAGAGCAGGCCTTAGCCCCCCTACAGGAGCCTCCAGCCAGCCCTGCGTCGGGGCGTGAGTGCGCTTTAGCTAGCGGCAGTTGGCGGAGGGGTCCTTGTGAAATCTCCTCTGGCTCCCTGTCCTGAGGCACCTGTGTGTGTCTTGAGTATTTCCTCTTCATCCTCCATGTGTCCCTGACAGCTGAACGCGCAAGCCAGCTTCTGTCTGCCAAGAGAGAAGGGCGGGATTCGCCCCATGAGCTCGGTCTTTCTTCATTTGACACCAACAGTCTCTGCCACTAGTTCTAATGCCTGCATTTCTGTGTTCTGCTTTTTAATGTTTTTGTAAGAGAAGAGCAAAATCAGCGAGATTGTTTGCCCAGACACTTTGCCCTGTGGATACAGCTGTTTTGGCCGGCAGAGAGCACCAGTGCTCACTGGTTCTCAGCGTCTGTCAGCAGGCAGAAGCCGTTTCCCTATCTGGAAGGCACGTCTGGGTGTCCACACAGCACGGCCAATAGTGCGCAGCATGCAGAGCCGGGCCGGGAGAAGGCCCAGCCATGCCCAGCTGCCCCCCCCCGCCCGCCTCCCTGGCCTCGGGCCTGAGTGGGTACCTGTCCTGGCTTAGTCACCCGGAAACCAAAATCCTTCGCAGCTTCCAGAATTCTCCAGTACAGGAGGAGAAGCTGTCCACGTTCAGAGCCGCCTTAGACGGTTTGCCCGTCACCGGCATTCCTGGACCTGGAAACGGGCGCCCCAGCCAGGCCGGGGACCACTGTGTGCCCAGAATTCTCCTCCCGTCCCTTTTCCCCTCGCCCGGCTCACAGCTGCCCCAGGAAGAAGGGAGCCGGCCACAAGGCGCAGCCCAAGCCAGGCCGGGGGCCGTGACCATCGGCAGTGCCCCCCAGAGCAGGCTCCTCGTGCGGGAATATGAGTCACTGCCTTCCAGGGAGTCCTTTTTTTCTTCTGGTTTCTAAGTGGCCACCTCTTGTTTTACCTCAGATAGAAGCATCCAGAAGGCTGTAGTATCAGCATAAGCAGAAGCCGGTGTGGTGCTTGCTCAGGGTCGGTGCACACAGTTCTGCCCGTGGCCCCGCTGGCGGCAGCGTGAGGCTGGGTGTGTCTGGGAGCTTGTTTTTCCAGAGTGCCCTATGCCAGACAGCTCCTGGCCTCGTCTGAGTCAGTCACGGCCCTGCAGGACTGGAACTAGGATGGCTGGTCACAGAGTCAGTGGTCCTGTCGAGGCCCCTGCTGTGGCGTTGGGGTGGATCTCCCTCCAGAACCTTCACTGTGCAGGGAGCGCAGCAAAACCCGAGGCCTGCCAATGGCCTACAGGCTGACGGAAGGCGGGGGCACTTTCTCTCTTGGGTGCAGGCTTTTCCCTCCTGGTGCCCTGCCTCTGTGCAGCCCGATGGCGTCTCCTGTGGGGGGAGGGCCTGTGTGCCAGGCTAATGAGATGCCCGGATGTGGTGAGGCTGGCTGTGTTTGGGGTCCCTGGCTGTGGTGCCTTCTGAAGAGGAACCCTTTTTTGTGGTTAACTGAGCGGCCAGCCCTTTGCATTCTTGGCTGGCCTTCCCGTCCTGGCAACACCAAGGTCATTCCGGTCCTCAGTGGCGTTGCTGTGTCTCTTCATCACCTGCACTGCAATTGTTTTTTGTTTGTTTGTTTTGAGGGGGATGGCGCCTCGCTCTGTCATCCATCTAGGCAGGAGTGCAGTGGTGCAATCATGGCTTACTGCAGCCTTGACCACCCGGGCTCAAGCAGTCCTCCCACACCTCAGCCTCCTGAGTAGCTGGGACCACAGGTGCACGCCACCACGCCCAGCTAATTTTTGTGTTTTTTGTAGAGACAAGGTCTCACTATGTTGCCCAGGCCAGTCTCAAACTCATGAGCTCAAGCGATCCTCCCACCTCAGCCTTCCAAAGGGCTGAGATTACAGGTGTGAGCCCCTGAGCCTGGTCTGCACTGCTGTTTACTTACTATTTTTCTTTAACTAGATTTATTTTTAAACAAGGCTTTGTCCAAGGACATTTGGCTCGCAGGCACAGAGCTGATTAACTGGTTGTGTATCTTTTGATAATAAGGCGGTGATAATTAAGAAAAATGTGTAGCCGATGAAATAACATGTTCTGGGCCCCACCACTGGGCCTGGGAGGTGCAGCGCGTCCCAGCAGAGACCGCCTCCTGCCCTCCACGCCTGCTGTTCTCGCAGGCAGGGGCTCTGCTGCTTACAGCAGTGCAGCCGTCTCAGCTTCTTTCCACATCGTCTGTCGCGCGCTGGTCCCCACCACGCCTCTCGCCACCCCATGCCTCTGTCCCTGTGCAGCCTGAGGAGCTCCAGCTTTCCCTGCCAGCGGTGCTCTGGGAGTGGGGACGTGATGCAGGGCGAGCATGATGCAATGGAGCACCCCAGACCCTTCCCTCCCGTGGGGGGAGGGGTGCGGCACGCAGAGGAGCAGAGGGCAGGGACACTGGCCCTGTGGGGGAAGAAGCTGCTGTCACAGCCATTTCTGTCCCCTGTGGGACCCCAGCCTAGAGCCCCCATCCTTCGGCTCCTGCCTGTGGCCGCTCAGCTCTCAGGTGGCCACTTGCACATCCCCTGCTCCTTCCCTCACACCTGCCCTGCCCAGCGGCCTTTCTGGTCCCAGCTGCCGAAACCGGTGAGCTGCTCCAGGGTAAGGCTGCTTTCTGGCTCCTGGTGTATTTGGACACAGATAGGCCCGTCGTGTCCAGAGGCGCCACACGCAGCCCTCATGGTCAGCAGGACACCCAGGATAGACCCCTCCACGCAGCACCTGGGCCTTGGGAGCGGCTGCCCAGTTCTTGGTGAAAAGTGTCTATGCGTATGGGGAGCACCCGCTTTTAGGATGCCACCTGTTCCTGGGCACCTTGTTTTTAGCTTCCGACCTGAAGTTGAGAGGGGTAGCGCGGTGGCGAGGGCGTGTGGGCACGGCTCACAGTCTCCTCTCTCTGGCAGGTACATGTCCCAGAGCAAGCACGCGGAGGCCCGGGAGCTCATGTACTCAGGAGCCCTGCTCTTCTTCAGCCATGGCCAGGTGAGCCATCTTGCTTCCTCCTGCATCCCTTCCTGCTCCGGGCAGGCAAGTTGAGGTGGGAATGACACGGGAGAGGCCTGATGGGGAACCTTGTGCTGCCCTGGGCTTTGGCCACTGGGGCTGTGGGTGGCAGAGGGGCCCAGAGTCCCCGGCTCGGCTGCTCCACTCTGAAGGCGGGGGCTCTGCGCTGCGTTTGTGCACGATGGGGCTGAGTGGGCATTGTTTTGGTATAAACGACCCTGTCCATTTTCATTTGATTCTCTGCCAGGAGATCTCTGTTTTTTGGCGGCATTGCCAAGGGACGTGGTGCTCAGAATAGACTCCTCAGTACTGGCCGCGCTCTGGCTTCTGCTGGAAACCCAGCCTTGTCTTTTCTGTCCTGAACAGGTCAGGGCTTTGTTCTTGATTTTTGTGTGTTGCTTTTTTTTGTAGCAAAACAGCGCAGCAGACTTGTCCATGCTGGTCCTGGAGTCCCTGGAGAAGGCGGAAGTGGAGGTGGCTGACGAGCTGCTGGGTGAGCATCTGGCCCTTCACCCCGAGACCCTGTGACAGCGGCCCCAGTATGCCCCTCCCCAGGCCTCTGCGCTGTGTTTGGGGGTCTTGTGTGCTTTGGGGTTGACTGCTGCAGAGGTAATTTCCACCCGGTCCCGGTGAGCCAGGCCCCCGGCTGACCCTGGCCCGAGCACACTGCAGGCTGAACAGCACCTGCTGTGACTCGTAGGCAGGGCACAACGGGGCCCTGTGCTCTCCACTGCTCCGATGGACAGTGGCCTCCCCGCCAGCTGGCAAGGTGGGGCACTGCTTTGGCTTGTTGGCCTGTCCTGTCAGGTGACGTGCGGTTGGCAGAGCCCTTCTGTGAGCTTCCCCGCTACGAGTCCCACTCCTAGTCCCCCCTGTTCTGGGAGATGCCCCCGGGCCAGAGCCAGGTACCCAGAGTGGCCACAGCTGTTCCTGGACTCCAGCTCCCCGCGGCACCTTCCCCAGCCCCCACCTCGGCCAGGGCGTCCGTCCTTCCTCGCTGTGCTCCGGGGCACATGGCGCTGGCACTGCAGTGGGCAGCTCATTGGGGTGGTCCACAGCTCACTCAGGGATGCCCAGCAGCTTCCTCTCCCTGTTAAGTAGTTGCGGATGGAAATCCACTTCTGTGAGGCGTGTGGGACAGAGAGCCGGAGTTGCTGTGTGTTCCTCTGATGAGGGTCTGTGCTGTTTGCAGAAAATCTGGCTAAAGTGTTCAGCCTGATGGACCCCAACTCTCCTGAGCGCGTGGCCTTTGTGTCCAGAGCCCTGAAGTGGTCCAGCGGGGGCTCCGGGAAGCTGGGCCACCCCCGGTTGCACCAGCTGCTGGCCCTCACCCTGTGGAAAGGTAGGCCTGGGGCCAGGACAGGCGTGGGCACCTCTCTGCTTTCATGGCGTTGATTTGCACCGTGCGTTCCACTACATCAGGGTTGCCCATCAGGGCAGGGATGGGGTTTCACCCTGTGGTCATGCAGGCCGGTCCATGGAGGCCCATGTGCCATGCTAAGCCCGGGATCAGAGCCACTGCACCTGAGAAGCTGCAAGAAGCGGGGCAGGCGGCCACCTCTCCAGGCCTTTCTGTGGGACATTCTGACCCTCAGGGAGGCAGCCGTGCCTTCACGGGGCTTATGCATGCTGCTGCTCCTTTCTGGAACGTTCTTTCCAGTGCTGGGATGGTGCCGTGCCCTGTTTGTCTCCTTTACGCTGACCTCATCTTCTGATGAAGCCTTTGCGGGGATTAATCACCCTGTGGTGGGGTCTGGCTGTCCACGTGGTGTGGCTGGTGTTTTTAGTTCCACGTCTCAGCTCTGAGGCGGGAGTGGTGCTGGGTAAATATTCATTGAGTGACTTGAACGCGGTGCTAATGGGGGTTTAGAAGCGTCCTCCCCAGGGCATTCCCTGGGATGGCAAGTGGCCCCAGCACCGTGAGATGGTTTCCTTCCTTCCTGCCGTCAGGAGGGCTGCATGTGCCTGGGCTTGGCAGGTGGGGAGGCGGCACCCAGGGCAGCCCCCGCATTAGAAGCTCTAGGAACTTGGATCTAGGCTAGAGGCCTTTGCTCTAGAGTTCAGGGCTGCTGAGTTTGGAACAGCTCCTCCTAGAGACAGCACGGCGCGGTAGCAGCTGCATGAGGCCCACGTACTCTGCACACGTCAGCAGCCCATCCCACCTTGTCCCTGGTCATGCGAAATGCACGCCCATCCGACCTCTGACCTTGTTCCTGGTCATGCAGGTTCCGCCTGGGCTGTGACGGGAGGCTCAGCGCCCTCAGGCACCTGGCAGGCCTTCCCGATCTTCTCCCTGAGCAATAGGAATGGGAAGTGAGCAAATCCAAGTAGAATTAGGAGGCTGTCTTCAGACAAGCCTGGCGGAACCCGGCCCTGGCTGTGTGCCGAGTGGCGGGGCACCCATAGGGAGATGAGCCAGTGCCTATCTCTCACCTCAGTCTCCCCGTGGTCGCCTTCTTCCTCAGGAGGAAGGCCCAGGCTGGTGCCTCCTTGGCCCCTGGAGCATACCTGCTGCTGCCTTCCCTGGCCTGTGGCGACAGCAGGCCTCCTGTGCTCCACCTGTCCCCAAGCCAGCATGGCTCCACACAGAACACGGCCGCAGACAACCCTCCTCTGTCCTGCATAGTGAACCGCCGCTCTGTGTGGGCCCCACTGCCAGGTTAGGGAGGCAGGAGCTGTCCCCACCCCCTGCCCGGGAGCTGTCGCCTATCTTTCGGATGAGTCAGGAACAAATGCGTCAACACTGGGTGGCCGCCCTCGCCACTTCTGCGCACGGGCCCTGTGGGGAGAGCCAGGCAGTGGGTGGCGTGGGACAGGTGATGCCCATGCCCAGTGCCCAGGAGACCTGCATGGCAGCTCCTGAGATAGGTACAAGCAATCATAAGGAGGGATGTACGTGTCTATCTCCCCACCCACCACAGGATCAGGTTGAGGCCGTCCAGGGAGCGCGTGGGAGGGCTGTGCTCGGCGCGTCTGCAGAGATCCCTTGAAGAGGGGCCCTGGCTGCCTCCCACTGGGGCAGGTGCGGGCCCAGGTCCCCGACACCATGACGGTGCTGTGGGACTTTGATGGACCTCGCCCGGGGAGCCCAGGCCTGCTCCATGCCAAGGTGGCCAGGCACAGCCTCTGCAGTCCTGCGCACCGGCTCCATACAGGACCTGAGGCCTGGGCTCCGTGACGCTTGGGTTGTGTGCTTCCCTGGTGCTTCCCTCCTGGGGATGAAATCACACCCATAGGTAAAGGTTTGGGAGTGGAGGGAGACAACAGGAGACAAAGCAAGGTAACAGGGACTCTGGCAGCCGCACAGGCAGCGGGAGGGCCCTGGAGGCTCCTGTTGGGCAACACAGTCAGGAAAGGGCCCACTAGGTGGGAGAGGCAGGCGCCTGGTGAGTGTTGAGATCTGCACCACGAGAAGGGCTGGGCTCCCAAGGCATGCATGGGGCCTAGGAGTGGAGTGAGCGGGTGTTAGGACGGGGCCTGGGAGTGGAGTGAGCGTGAGCGGGTGTTAGGACGGGGCCTGGGAGTGGAGTGAGCGTGAGCGGGTGTTAGGACGGGGTCTGGGAGTGGAGGGAGTGCTTGGATGGAGGTGGGTGGGGGTTGGGGGGGACTGAGGGTGGGGTGGGTTTAGAGGGGACTGGCGTGAGTGCGTGAGTGGGTGTTGGGTCTGGGAGTGGAGGGAGTGCGAGTGGGTGTTAGGACGGGGTCTGGGAGTGGAGTGTGTTTATGAGATGTTGAGGGTTGGTCATTGGGTCAGTGTGGGGAGAACATCAGGTTGGTTTTTGCTGTTGATCTACATCCGAGGTGCACTGGCCTGGGCCCTGATTACATTGCTCTCTGTAAGTTGCTTCTGGTAGGTGAGAAGGGTCACATGGTAACACTCTAATTGGTCATCACAACGCACGTTAATGTGGTTGGATTAAGCAGCTCCGAGAGCTTGGAGAACAGAGGTGTTGCATAGCTGAGTGACTTTTCCCTGTTGATCTGTTTATTTGGTGCAGTGCGTGAGGCCTGGGCCGGCTCTGAGTCCCTATCGGGTACCTCTGCCTGTGGGCTCTGGCTGGGCTCTCGTCCAGGGCGGGCAGGCGGGCTAGAATTAACATGGAGTATCTTTCCACCTTTCCTTTTCTGTGTT
Source organism: Hylobates moloch (assembly GCF_009828535.3). NCBI lineage: Eukaryota > Metazoa > Chordata > Mammalia > Primates > Hylobatidae > Hylobates > Hylobates moloch. The sequence goes on from NW_026652299.1 coordinate 855,547, forward strand.
ATATTCATGAAATGTATTTAAATTTTTCTGTCTTTCCTTTGCAGAGCAAAACTATTGTGAGTCGCGGTATCATTTTCTGCACTCAGCGGACGGGGAGGGCTGTGCCAACATGCTGGTGGAGTATTCCACGTCCCGCGGTTTCCGCAGCGAGGTGGACATGTTCGTGGCCCAGGCTGTGCTACAGTAGGTGTCTGTGGCTCTTCGGGTGTCGGCTTCCATCGCTGCCTTGGCCGGGCGGCCTTAGAGCAGCAGGTCCTCTTGTCCCCTGTCCAAGCTGAGCTGCAGGATAAACAGTTTACTCTGGGCAGAGCCCACAGTGCACTTGTCAGCCAGAGTGACCCATGATTTTTCATAAGTTTAACCAGTTTTAAGAAGTATTTTAGAAACTCCCCCTTTGCCGACGGGCACTGGAGTGCCCTACATGTGCCCCTCTCGCCACTGCCGGGAGGCCCCGCAGTCTCTGCTGTACTCAGGCCTGCCTCGGCCAGTTCTTTCCCACAGTATCTGGAAACGTGGAAACGCACACCCGGTTCATAGAATTGTGAGCATCTACCCCGTGGCCCCTCCCGCCAGCTCGCTGGGGCGTCCTGCAGGCCGGGCTCCGAGGCACTGCCTGCCTCAGGTGCTGGCCTTCGCTTCCTTTCTCACGAATGCCTTATCTGTGCCCGTCAGTTTCTTCCCACAGAACAAATACGGATTTCAAGGCGGGTGTTGGGGATTTGATGTAGGATTTGGGGACAGACACCCACTGACCTCAGCGCTGCCCACCACGGAGCTTTGCCAGGAGCTGGTGTCCGTGACTTAAGTGAAAGGCTGGGTCAAACCCGGAGCTCCCTGGCTCTGCACCATGCTGTGTACATGTTTTCTCTGGGCTGACGGCCCTGCCCCTGGGGTACTGAGCCCTCCCTGTGGGTCCTCCTTGAACAGAAGCCAGGGTCTGTGCGGCACCCGCCAGCTGCTGGGCTGTGGCCGAGTGTTCTGGTGCGGGTCAGCGCCTGATGGGTGCGGGCGGCCTCAGGAGAGGAGAGCCTGCTCAGTGCGTCACGTAGTCGGGGCTCAGGCTGGGGCCCGGCTCCAGAGCCTGGTCACCTTCCCAAGCTTCATTCTCTTCACCTGTGAATTGCAGGCTTCCCTGGTGTGCCCTGCACGTGAGGGGAGACACGCGTGAAGCACTGGATCCCTCCATGGCCTGGGGCCGCGGGAATGTGGGCGCACAAGCTTGGGAAGGACGTGTCGGAGGCTGGCGCCTGTGCGGGCGGAAGCTGTGTCCTCCAGCCCTTCCACCAGCAGCATGTTCTCATTTCCAGGTTTCTCTGTTTAAAAAACAAAAGTAGCGCGTCGGTGGTCTTCACGACGTACACTCAGAAGCACCCGTCCATCGAGGACGGGCCTCCGTTTGTGGAGCCGCTGCTCAACTTCATCTGGTTCCTGCTGCTGGCTGTGGACGGGTGCGTCTTGGTACCCTGTGTGGGGAGGGGGCTGTGCACGTGTGGGCTGTGTGTAGATGTGGTGGTGTGGGTAGCTGTGTGGGTGTGTGTGCAAGTGTAGCCATGGTGTGGGTTGCCGTGTGGGTATGTGTATAGGGTATGAGTGCTGGGTGCAGACGTGGCACGGGTGTGTGTGCAGGTCTGTTGGGTGTAGACATGGTAGTGCGGGTAGCTGTGGGTGTATGTGCAAGTGTAGACATGGTGTGGGGGTGTGTAGGTGTTGGGCGTCTGTGTGGTGTGGGTGTGTGCAGACGTGTGGGGGGTTGTGTGCGGGTGTTGGGTGTCGATGTGTGGGTGTGTAGATGTGGCGTGGGTAGCTGTGCAGGTGTGTTATGTGTAGACGTGAGTGCAGGTGTAGACGGAGTGTGTGCAGGTATTGGGTGTCTCGTGTGGGTAGTTGGGGTGCGTGCAGGTACATGTGTTGTGTAGACGTGTGGGTAGCTGTGGGGGTGTGCGGGTGTACTGGGTATAGACGTGGCATGGGTTGCTGTGTGCAGGTGTTGGGTGGTTGCAGGGGAGTGTTGGCTGTAGGCGCAGTGGTGTGTGCAGGTGTGGGTGTGTGCAGGTGAGTGTTGGGCACAGGCTCGGTGGCGTTGCAGGTGAGTGGTGGGTGTAGGCGCGGTGGTGTGTGCAGGTCATTGTGCGGTGTAGGCGCGGTGGTGTGTGCAGGTGTGGGTGTGTGCAGGTCATTGTGGGGTGTAGGTGCGGTGGTGTGTGCAGGTGAGTGGTGGGCACAGGCTCGGTGGCATTGCAGGTGAGTGGTGGGTGCAGGCGCGGTGGTGTGTGCAGGTGAGTGTGGTCCTGTCCTGCTCACCCAGCACATCCCTGTGTCTCTGTGTCCCAGTGGGAAGCTGACGGTGTTCACTGTGCTGTGTGAGCAGTACCAGCCCTCCCTCCGGCGGGACCCGATGTACAACGAGGTGAGGGCTTGGGGCTGGGGAGGGAGGAGGGGACCCCACGGCCTGGGTCCGCCCGCTCTGAGCCCGCTGCCTGTGCCTTGCAGTACCTCGACCGCATAGGACAGCTGTTCTTTGGCGTCCCGCCCAAGCAGACGTCGTCCTACGGGGGCCTGCTCGGTAAGCCGGGGCGCCCTTGCCACGCCCACTGCAGCCCTGGGTTGGTGTGGGGGCATCGTCTCTGCCCAGGCAGGTCCGGTGCAGTTCTTCATGTAGAAGTGATTTTCTGCTCTTTTAAATGTTTCTCAATTACTTTTGTTAGTAGGAAATTAGAGTTCAGAGTTGAGAATTCTAGCACAGTGGCTCCCAGCCCCATCTCCACTCCAGAGCTCCCCATCCCTGAGGTGTCTCCCATTTCCTGGCAGGGGTCACGTCGCGTGGCCGGCTGCATGCTCACCTGTTTTTCTGTGCACCATGCCAGGTGGCCTCCATGAGCCTGGTGTGCCCAGGACACTGCTGGCTGTCGTGCTGGGGCAGGCAGTGCTGCTGTGGGGTCGCAGCAGGGCGGGTGTCTCACTGTGGGTGGTGTCTCATGGCACTGCAGGAGAGGTCCCTCACTGGGGCGCCTGCCTTCCCAGCGTCACCTGTCTGGGTTTATTTCAGTGGGAGGTGTGAGGTGGTGACCTCTCCCCACAGATGTCTGCCCTGGTGCAGCTGCGTCGTGTGGCAGGCCCTGTCCCCCCCCCGGATGCCCACCCATACACTGGCCCTCACTGTGCCCTGCAACACAGGTGCCTCCACCCCAACACCTGTCAGGAGCGCCCTGACTCTTCTGCATGACTGTCCAGTCAAAACTGCAGCCTGAGCTCCAATTCCACAGAAGCGCCGTCAGGGCGTGTCCTGAGATTGGGGTGAAGTCGTGGATAAGAGAGGGTGACACCGCCACGGCTGTGTCTTTGTATTCGGAGAACACGGTGTAACGTCTCGTTTCTTCATGTTCTGGAGACTTTTTGAACTTTAGCTTTGTATGTACAGAGTAGTCGTTGATTGGATAAAAATCAGATGACAGTGACCGCAGTTGGCCCCTGTGGGAGCAGCCGTTGAAGGTTTGGCACATCCAGTTGATTGATGTGTCACCGTAGGGTGCAGCGCACGTGTGTTCTTTGGCAGCACTTCTGTTGAAAAGTATCTTTCCGTGAGGTTGTGTTGGTTCTGTAGGTCCCTCCGTGGCTCCTGTTGGTGGGTGTGGAGGGTGGTTGGGTAGGCCCCCGTTGGCTGCTCCATGGCCCTGTTGGTGGACGTGGGAGGGCGGTTCTGTGGAGTCCCCCGTGGCCCATTGGTGGACGTGGAAGGCGGCTCCGTAGAGTCCCCCGTGGCTCCTCCGTGTTTGAGTATCTCTGTGGTCGTCGGCCCCCTGTCTTCCAGAGGGTCCTGTCCCGGGGTTCCTGGGCCGCAGACAGTAGCGTTGAGGCTTTTGCTTGTTGCATGGGACACCTTGCGAGACGTCTGTGGGAAGGAGGGGCTTGGGGGCCTGTGGGAGGCCGCCCAGGCCTGACCACCACGGTGTCCTTCTTTCCAGGGAACCTTCTGAGCAGCCTCATGGGCTCCTCAGAGCAGGAGGAGGGGGAGGAGAGCCCCAGCGATGGCAGCCCCATCGAGCTGGACTGAACTGGCCGGGCCACGTGGAGACACCACGGTCAACGACGGCTGGAGGGACGTTTCAGAGGCGAGTCCTGGGTGGCTCCTCGCCTGGGGGCTCCTGGCCCTGAGGCTGGCAGTGGCCACATGCCGGCGCGTGTCTGTTTCTGTGCGGCGGCTCAGGGTGGCGCGGCTGCAGGTCGCTGTGCTGCTGGGACCCAAGAGTGGGGCGTCGCCCCTGCTGGCCGCCGTGTCCCCCGAGATTGACCCACAATAAAGCACAGGCCTTACCGCGGCGTCACCCTCTCCCACTCCTTTGTTCTGGGTCCTTTCGGGAGGGCTGATGGGCGGTACAGGAGGCCCGTCCTCAGGGGGGCTGGGCACATCACGCTCCTTGCCAGGCGTCCAGCACAGTTGCGGTCACCAAAGCAGGTGCTGGCCCTTGGACCTGAGAGCCCAGCCAGGGCCCACGTGGTCTGCAAATGGGAGCGGCTGTTTTTGAACACGGGGTCACTCTGCAGTCACGACGAACTGGTCCCCGTCGCAGACGGAGCGCATGTGCCCTGTGCCACATCCTCATGCTCGGTGGAGGGACGCGTGCGGCAGGATGGTGCCCACGGGTACTTGCAGCTGTGTCCCATGTGGCATCCCAGAGCTGCACCCTGCTGGTCTCTGTGAGCGCCACGCTGCTGTGCTGGAAATGCCGCTTTAAAAAGGGATACCGTGGGACTCTGCCTGTCTCTTTCATAACGCAATATTTATTTGTATTGGGTGATGATTGATTCTTTTGACCTAACATTTTAGGTTTTAACCAAATAACCGGTCCAGGAGTGAGCAGCTCCGTTCTGTCACAGATGCTACTCCAGATGTTACCAGAACAATGACAAAAGGGGAGACACTCTATTTTTTCACAGTTAAATGACAGTTGTAGATGGATATACAGTTGTGCATGGGAAGGGGAAACGCACAGCTTTATTTACTGTAAAGTGGAATTTAAGGAAGGCTTGTGTGAACCGTTGCGCATAAATAAACCCTTTCTACCGGGCTGTGCGACGCTGGTCCTTTCTCGGGCGCCCATCCGTGGGTGTGGGAAATCTCTGCTCTCAGGGCTGTGCCTGGGAGCCCCCAGAGGAGGCGTACCCTGTGGCCAGACTGCCCGTGCGTGGACGGAGCAGAGAGTTATCAGGAAGTCTCACATTCACTCGGCTGTGATTTTAGAAATAAGTTGTGTAATTTCATCAAAATTCATAAAAATCAAATCTACCAGGTCTGAGTGTCGCAGCCTCAAAGAGCAGGCCCTTGGGGTGCAGGGGAGACAGCGGCGCAGAGCCCCTACCCTGTCCTAGGTGCAGACAGGGCACCCGTCCCTCCCGTGTGGCGCTTGCTTTGAACAGCGAGTTTGATCTAGAGTGACTGAGGATTGTGTGTGCGGCGTCACTCAGACTTACCGTGAGACGGCAGGACAGCCGGCCGGAGCCCTGCAGGCGGCCCCTTGTGGCCTGTGCTGAACCTGCGCCGCGGCGTCCGCCTCTGCGTGCCTCAGGACTTCGCACGAAGTCACCGTCCGTCCCTATGCCTGCTGTGAACGCTGCCAGCGAGGGGATGCCCTTCCCCACAGCTGTGTCCACACAGGGCGGTGTGGACAGCGAGTGAGCGACCACCTTCTGTGCCTGCGCACCTCTCGCCTGGTTTGAAAAATTCTCTCCCCCCATTAGAAAGTTGTTCTGTGGTTTTTAAAACGTGACAGTCATCAGTGTCCTCAGCGCACACGTGGACACGTGCACACTCGGGGACACGCACTCACACAGAGCATGTGCCCACACTTCCACGCCGTGGGGAGGGCTGTGGGCACCGCTGGATTCCCCCAGGGGTGTGTCCAGCACAGCCCAGGGCTCTCCCTGACCCAGGCCCAGTCCTCTCACCTCAGGTTAGGACCGTGGCGCCTGGTGAGGTTGCGGGGCACTTGCCTGGGGTTTCAGCTCCAAGTGGGGGTACCTCGCCCACGTCCTCATCACCAGCACAGCCGCCCTCCATGTCCTCTTCACCAGCACAGCTGCCTTGGGGACCCCTGGGCTGGGGTTGGGAGACCTCTACCCTGCCCTAGGGCCCCAGGTCCTCATGGGAGAAGTGGGATTCAGCATGTTGTATGTGAGGGCTGAGGGGCCAGCATTTGGGGGGTGGGGGGCGCTGGCAGGCACAGGGGACCCCCGACCCGGGATGCATCCCCCACACTCCTTCATGCTGAGCTGGGCTTGTCTTTCAGGCTGTGGGCTCTGTCCAGGAACTGCCTGGCAGGCCTCAGATGGAGGCACCTGGGGAAGGGGTGCTGGGGAGCACCTCAGGTGGGGACCGTCTCCCGTGTACAAGGAGCATGGCGCTGTGACCAGCTCAGACACCGCGTCCTCCCTCCAAACCTCAGGGAGCGAGGGCCCTGTCAGGTCCCTGGGAGCAGACAAAGATTCTCTTGAAGCCAGGGAGGCAGGGCCACGTGTTCCCAGCCCAACCTCCTCCCCACTCCATCCTCGGACACACAGCTGGAACCATGCCAGAGCCACACTTTATTCCAGGATGCGACACGGGGCAGCGGATGCCCGGCCTCAGAAACCCCCTTCCTGCCTATGAGGGCTTGTCCAGGGCTCCCCTGGAACACAGCTCAGCCAGGCAAGGCTGGGAGAGGGCTGGGCCCCCCAGGTGACCTGCAGACGCCTCCACTTGTATGCCCCACACAAGAGGAGCCCCGGAGCCCTGAAGCCCGGCCTGCCTTGGCAGGAAGGAGATAGGTGAGAAATAAATACACGGCTGGGCCTCCAGCAGCAAGCGCGACAGTGCCCGGGGCCCCCAGGGCCACTCCTGTCTCTGGTGACCTCAGTGCGGCCCAGGCCATCGTCCCCAAGGGTTCAAACACCACTGTCGGTGAGCACCGTGCTGGGCCCAGAGGCCATGTGTGGTGGGACGGCAGCCTGGTGGCCCCTCCAGGTGAGGACCAGGGGCACAGCCTGTGGCAACTCCAGCCCAGGCAGGGGCCGGGACCTATGTGGACAATCCACCCAAACACCCCACGGCCCCCATGGCCCCGTGACACACAACAGGCGCTCAATAAATAGTCGTGGAGGTGGGGGGAGGGCGGGGCAGCATGCGAGCAGGGCCCAGTCCCCAGCGGCCGGCAGCTGCCCACCGTGCTGGCCCCAAGCAGGGCTCGGTGCCGAGGCCTGGAAGTTCCCTCAGCCGTGGTGGGCGGCTCCTGGGGGCTGTGTCTGAGCTCCGGAGCCAGACTGGGCCGTGGAGAAAAGGGGGCCCCGGGTCATGGAGGGGCAGGTTGGCTGGGTGTGGTCAGCAGCAGCATGACGGGGTTAGAGGTCAGGCCCAGGGCCTGGGCTGCCTGCCTTGAGGTTCCAGAGAAGCATCCTGGAAGCTGAGGCTTGGGCCCTACCTGGCCGCGCCGGGCTGCCCTGAGGAGCAGGTGGGGCCGGGTAGCCTCAGGACGCTGGAGCCCCCCATCCACGGGTCCCCTCTGTCCAGCCACAGTGAGTCCAGTGTCCGTGGGCCTCCGGCCGCACTCGCTAAGGTTTATGCTTGAAGTGCGCCTCCACTGCAACGGAACAGGGTCCAGTGCTGTCAGAGCCGCAGGGAGCTGGGAGCCCTTCCAGCCCGCCGGCCGCCTGCCCCCCTCACCTGCGTACTCCTGGGGTAGCATGGGCCTGTCCACCGCCTTCTGGAAGGCCGCCACCCACTCCCTCTGGTCGGACTCCGTCTCGCAGGCAAACAGAAACTTGCGGTCAGGCGTGACGATGGTGATGCCATGTGGCCAGTGGTGGCCCTGGGTGGACGGTGGGAACCCATGCAGTACCGTGTAGCCACTCTCCTTGCTGCCAATGAAGACTTCCCCTCGGGCGAAGGCGTCCTGTGGGTGGGGACCGCACTGGAGGCGGGGCCGTGTCCCTTCCAGCCGCGCTTCACTCAGAGCCATGTCCCTCCCAGCCCTGCTTCACACAGGCCAGGACTCTGGAGGCACCCACCCTTCTGTCACGCATCTGGCAGCCCCAGCCAGTGAGCTGCCCTCCCATGCTGGCCAGGGCCGGGCCGGGCCGGGGCCACAGCTCCTCCTTACCAGGGGGTCTTTGAAGTACATGAGCCTGCGGTCATCCATGGTGAACCAGCGCTTCCGGAAGCCTTCCGTTTGCTGTGGGTCAGAGAAGGCCCGTGACTGGCAGGTCGGCCAAGGCAGGCCCTTGCATCCAGCTGACCACGGCACACCTCTGAGGGCAGGGCCCGGGCCAGTCACCTCCACTCACGCCTGCCGCTGGCCACGCCACACGAGGCCTCTGCACACGCCGGTCCTCCAGTCTCCACATGGCACCTCCCTCTTGCTCCTCCAGGTCCCCCAGCCCTCCCTGGCCCCAGATGGGGGTCCAGGCCTCACTCACGAGCCCTCACACCTGCACTTCTCCTCTGGGACCACTAAGACTCCCGGGGTTTGTGTCTCCCACGTCATGCCTCAGGCAGTGGCAAGATGTGGGCCCCTGGCCGCGCGGGTGCACAGTCCCGTGGGTGAGGAAGCTGGTCGGACTGAGCGGGCGGGGAGGGTCTAACCAAAGCCTAGGACGGTGGCCCAGGTCTGCGGGGACCCCGGCCAGGCACAGACAAGGGGCCGTGAGGACCCACCAGACACCAGTTTAAAACACAGGCGGCAGCTGGGAAGGCCCGCTTCGCTTCAGTCGGAGACCCACCATGGCGCACCCCAGGCCGCACGGGCGGCACACGCACCTTGGGCCCCGTCTTCTCCATGTAGCCTTCCTTCAGGTAGTTCCTGGAGAGCTTTGGCACCAGCTGGGGCAGGACACACCGGGCGGGGGGCCTCAGAAGTGCAGCTCAGGCCGAGCCCCTCCCTGGCTGTGCCCCTCCGTGCTCCCCTCACCCCGGGTCCCCCGGACAGGGCCCAGGCCCGGCTCAGCCTCTGCAGGATCCATGTTTCTGCCTCTGCTTGCCACCCCTTCCCTGCCCCTTTCCCCTTTAGCTGAGCTGAAGTTCTAGAGTGAGGCAGGAGGGCTGTAGGCACTTCAGGGTGAGCCCTTGGCCAGTCCCAGGCCCACCCTCAACGTCATCCCAGACTCAGGCCACGAGGGCTCCGTCCACCCCCCACCCCACCACCCCTGTCCACCCTACCACCCCTGTCCACCCTGGAGCTGACCGCAGGGCCGCCACTCACATCTGCGTCGCTGGCCCCCGGGAATGCCACCTGCAGGTAGTGGAAGCGGGCAGCTCGGAGTGCATTGAACCAGTCCACAATCTCCTGGGGGCAAAGGCGGGCACAGGCTTGTGCTGAGGAGGCTGCAGGCCTGGGGTCTCCACAGAGGGGCTGCTTCCCCCAGAGCCCATCCCCTTCCTCCTCCCCAGCACCTCAGCTCCCAGCAGTCCTGCCGCAGGCCTGGCCCCTGGGCCCGCACTGCTACACAGGGGCTGCTACACAGGGGCTGCCCCTCTGCGGGAGGGCAGGTGCAGCCTCCCCCAGCAAAGTCCTGAGAAGGGCTGAAGGGCTGAAGGGCTGAAGGGCTGGGATGGGCTGGGATGGGCTGGGATGGGCTGGGCTGGGATGGGCTGGGCTGGGCTGGGTCGAGGGCTGCCATCCAAGCTCACTCTCTGGCCCTGGTGCTGCTGGGGCCTGGGGCCTGGGGCCTGGGGCCTGGGCCAACCTGCCTTCCTTTCGGATGGTGTTATTTTTATGAAGATCCTTATTTTGTAGCTCATGCAAGTCTTGGGAGGCTCATCTGTTTATAAACGCCCTTGGAGCTGTGGCCCCTACCGAGAGTGGGCAGAGGGCAGAACTGCTCTCCAGGGAGCCGCCCTGGTCCTCTGGAGAGCGTGGGGTGGGCCAGCACCCTGGAACAGAGGGCCCATAAGCCCAGGCCTGGCACCCAGCCCCACGTCGGGTCCCTTTGGGTCTAGACTTCAGCCTAGCTGTCCCCCGCCCCCAGACCCAGTGCCCCTCCTGGGGTCTGCCCAGACCCTTGGCCCCATGACCTTATAACCTGGGCCCCAGGCCTCCTGTTCAGCCTACAGCCTGGAGCTGGTGACCTCTGGGAAGGTGCCCATCTCCACTCTTGGCTGCACCGTCTCCTGGCCAGGAAGGGCCAGGAAGAGCCAGGGAGCCCCATCCCTCCTCAGGCCTCTCCCCAGCCCCTTTGGCCTTGAGTTTTGTCCCGCAGGCAAAGCCCCCAGCACTGGACCAATCCAGTCACGGCTTCTCCAGCGGGCACCTGGCCCAGCACCAGCTGGAGGATGGTGCGGCCCCAGGCTCCTCCCACAGCAGTGGGATTGCCCTGCCCTCTTCCAGTGGCCCCACACCCAGCAAAGCCCCACCCACCCCGACTGCCCCTCATAGGCCTCCAGCCCTGCTGCTTTCCTCCTGTGACCCTTCCTCGTAGGCCACGCCCACCAGCCACGCCCACACCACCAACCAGCCCGAGGCCCCGCCTCCACTCCTTCCCCCTCCCACCCCGTTCCTCTGGCCCGCCCCACCCCATTGGCCGCGCCCTCCCTCCTCGTAGAGGAAGCTGAACCCGTCCACACCACACTTGCCCCAAAGGCCTTGGGAATTCACATGGAGGGGGCTCTAAGCAGGAGAACTGGTTGGAAAATCGCCCCTTTTCCCCCAGCAGGAGATGGAGCCGACTCTGGGGCTCCGGGCAGACGAGGCATGCCTGGTGCACTCCTGGCTGGAGCTCTGTGACCCTGCAGGCCGTAGCGGAAACTCCCTCAGCTCCCACAGCTGGGGGCCAAGCGTCTGCCCTGGGCGGGGGGAATTATCTTTGGAGGATCCGACCTGCCCAGATTCCAGGATACCTGGGAAAGATTTCTCCCAGGGAACACAGCAGATCACACGGGCAGCAACGCAGAAGACAAACATTTTTCAGGGATAAGAAAGCTTCAAAAATTAACGTTAATAAGATACCACAATCACGAACCAAAAACAAGCGTTTCAAAAAGGAATACTCAGCTAGGCGCGGTGGCTCACTCCTGTAATCCCAGCGCTTTGGGAGGCAGAGGCGGGTGGATCACTTGAGGTCAGGAGTTGGACACCAGCCTGACCAACATGGTGAAACCCGGTCTCTACTAAAACAAAAATTGCAGCTGGGCGCGGTGGCTGACACCTGTAATCCCAGCACTTTGGGAGGCCGAGGCAGACGGATTACCTGAGGTCGGGAGTTCGAGACCAGCCTGACCAACATGGAGACACCCCGTCTCTACTAAAAAAACAACATTAGCTAGGTGTGGTGGCGCATGCCTGTAATCCCAGCTACTCGGGAGGCTGAGGCAGGAGAGTCACTTGAACCAGGAAGGCAAAGGTTGCAGTGAGCCGAGATTGCACCATTGCACTCCAGCCTGGGCGACGAGCGAAACGCTGCCTCAAAAAGGAAAAAAAAATTGCCTGGGCGTGGTGGTGCACGCCTATAGTCCCAGCTACTTGGGAGGTTGGGAGGCTGAGGCAGGAAAATCACTTGAACCCAGAGGCAGAGGTTGCAGTGAGCTGAGATCGTACCATTGCACTCCAGCCTGGGCAACACAGCAAGACTGAATCTCAAAAAGATAAATAAATAAAAAGAAAAATAAATACTCCAAGAACCAAAGGCTCTCTGAAAAAGTAAATGCATGAAAACAGAAACAAAACCCTCAATACAGTGTTGGAGAAAAAGCTGAAGAAATTTCCCAGAAAGTAGAAGAAAAATGAACCAGTTTAAGAGCGCCAATATCTCAATAACAGGAGTTTCAGAAAATGAGAACAGGAAAAGTGGAGGGAGGAAATTATTAGATAAGAAAGCAACCCCTGACCTCATGGAAACCAGTGACTGGACTGGAAGGGCCACCCTGGGCCTGTACCCAGCACGGCATCGGAGAATTTCAAAACCCCGGGACAGACGTACTGGGAGGGAGGAGTCTGTGGTGCAAAGCCTTCAGAATTAGCAGGAGAATTAACTCCAACCTAGAATTCTATATCTAGCCCCAGTCCAAGGTGCCACATTCCAAGGTGCCAGGTGACCACTTTCCTTCCAGGCACATCACTTCTACCAAGAGGAGTAAGTAAACCAAAAAGACGTGGGACCCGGGCAGCAGGGGTCCACCCGGGAAAGAGACGAGGCTGCAGGAGCGAGATCTCCAGGCCGTGGGAGTCGCAGGTTCCTGGTGCCCGACTGCCTCCAGAGACAACAGTCTGTGGAGGGTCTGCGGCAGCACATGGTCAACTGCGGCAAGGAACACAGCCGCTTGCTGTGGGAAAAGTGATCACAGCATGCTCTGAGGCCAGGGGCTGCACCCGACGTCGGCCCCCCAACAACCCCAGGGGCAGATGCCAGCGGAGCATGGTGGGCAGGGGACGGGCACGGGCACGTGGGAGGGGATGGAAAGAGCTGGAACCTCTCCTTCCACGTGGGAAGTTGTCAGATGGTGCCTAAAGTGGGTAAATCTGCAGCGACACCGGCAGGTTATTTTTGGATATGGGGACAAATTCCCAACGGGGGTTAGGAGGGGCCTCAAACTTATGTTTCTCAAGACTGAGGAATGATTTATCGCTTTAGACCGTGTGCACACAGACGTGTGATAAAAGTAGAAATGAGAAGCTAAGCAGCAAAGAGGCTGGGCCCACCGCTGGGCCCCTGCAGCCTGGCCCAAAGACAAAAGCTTGTGTGGGAGTTTCACCTGGGTTCCCCCCACCAAGCCCTCCAGAGATGCGGGGTGCACCCGCCCTCCCCGCCGCCACACCAAGGGCGGCCAAAGGAACACTGCCCAAACCAGCCCCAGAGCCAGCTGCTGTCCCCTTCTCCTCCCCGTAGGAACCCAGTTCCCCCCAAGGCCCCCTCTGGGCACTATGCAGGTGGTGGATCCTCTAGCCCAAGCTGGCAGCCCGCACTGATGGGGCCAAGCTGGTGGCCCCAGAGACAGCGTGGTAATCCAGTTCCTGGGCAGCCCGGCCCCGGGAACCTGCCTTCCTGCACCTGTCTTCCCATGCTGCCCACCCGGTGCCCGTCCTCCCACACATCCAAGCACCCACCTTCCCACGCTGCCCAGCCCGAGTTCCCGCCTTCTCATGCCGCCTAGCCCAAGTGCCTACCCTTCCACGGCACCAGGCCGAGTGCCCGCCTTCCCACACTGCCCAGCCCAAGTGCTTACCCTCCCATACCGTCCAAGCACCCACCTTCCCACACTAAGCACCCACCTTGCTGTAGCACCCAGCCCAAGTGCCCGCCCTCCTGCGCCACCCAGGCCCGAGTGTCCGCCAGCGCCCACCTTCCCGTCCTCGTGGTAGATGAAGATGTTGCGTGTGCTGTTGTCCTTCAGGTAGGTGACCTGCAGGCCGTGAGGGTGGCCGATCTTGGCCGGCTGGAAGGTGGCATTCAGGTGCTCGATCTTCATCACGGCCTTGGGCTCCTTGGCCTGGGAAGGGGTGGGGTCTGAGCACCTCACGGGCCGCCGTCCAAGCTCGAGGGAGCAGGAAGGGTGGGCCCTGTGGGTGCTGGTGGCACACCTGCTATGCTGTGTGGCTTTGGGCAAGTTACTTAACCTCTCTGAGGCCTCCCAGTCTGTAAGCAGAAGGTAACAGCACCTCACTCCCGGGGTGATGGGGACTCAACGACACTGTGCAGGTGGCATTTGACATCAGACACTGGGCCTCCCTCCCCAGGGGCAGCCCGGGCCCCACACGGCACGGCGGCTCCCACGGGGGCAGGCCCCAGCCACCAGCCCACCTCCAGCCAGTGCCCGACACAGCTCAGGCGGGTGCTTCTGACCATCAGCCCACGGCCCCGGGGCCACCTTGTGGAGACCCCGCTGTTCTTGCCAATGAGTTTGTCCTGTCCCGGGCCAGTCTCCCCAGGGTACCTCCAGGAAAGCTGGGGGCTTTCTGGGGTCCTGGCTGGCTCCAGAGGGGCCCAGTGACTAGGTTCTCCCCCTCCCACGGCTGGGCCTGAGTTCAGGGGGCCCTGCCTGGCCACCCAGGCTCCTGGAAAGCCTCAGCTGCCCCACCCTGGGAGACGCGGGGGCCGGCACACAGAGGCTCACAGCCCATCACAGGCCGGTTCTCCTGGAGTGTCCCCATCGGGGCAGGGGGCAGCAGGGAGGGCAGCTGAGGATGGACGCGGCCACCACAGGCCCCAGTGTGGGAGGCCAGGATGCTGACCCGGGAAAGGCCCCTACCCCACCCCTGTGTCTGGCTCACATCATTTCTGTTGAAATACTTCAGGGCACCCTCTCGTTCTGTCAGCACGAACTTCCGGCTTAAAAACTGCCCGTTGTCCCGGCCACGCTTCCAGAGAAAGCCCTCACGGTACCCTGTGGGGGAGAGGGGACACGAGGCGTGACGGTGGATGGGGGAGAGGGGACACGAGGGGTGACGGTGGATGGGGGAGAGGGGACACGGGTGATGGTGGATGGGGAGAGGGGAAACGAGGGGTGACGGTGGATGGGGGAGAGGTGACACGAGGGGTGATGGTGGATGGGGGAGAGGGGACATAGGGGAGACAGACGGGAGAGGGGACATGGGGGAGAGAAGACAGTGGGAGAGGGGACATGGGGGAAGACGGGACCCGGGGGTGAGGGAACACAGGGGAGATGGGGGAGAGGGGACACGGGGGAAGACGGGACCCGGGGGTGAGGGAACACAGGGGAGATGGGGGAGAGGGGACACGGGGGAAGACGGTTGGGGGAGAGGGGACACGGGGGACATGGGCCAGATGATGATGGTGGATGGTTGGTGAGGGGATATGACAGTGGACCAGGGCTGGTGGCTGCAACCCTGGCCCAAGCCAGCCCGAGGAGGGCCTGGACGAGTGGGACTCCAACCAGCTATCCTTTACTGGCCCCCGGGGACCCTCCCCACCCTGGGTGGGCATGGCCAGAGCCGCCATGGGCAGAGGCAGGGCTGGGTCCAACCTCATGCTGCCCGGGAGAGGACCAGGCTGGCCTCCTCCCCCCTCCCTCAGCCGTCCGCAGCTGCCGGGTCCAGGTGGTGCCATCGCCTCTTTTCTCAGGAAAGCTCATCTGAGGGGAGCCCAGCCCAAGCCCTCGTCTCCACCTGTGGCCTCATGCACACCACACAGCCACAGAAAAGTGGCCCAGACATCCCCCCCCCCCCCCCCCCGGGGGCCAAAACCCAAACCCCCCCCCCCTTTTAGGGGACACCCCCCCGCCGGGGGGGGGGGGTGGGGGGGGGGGGGGGGGCTCGGGGGGGGGGGGGGGGGGGAGGCAGAGACACGAGGACAGGAGGGAAGGGGACGTGGCTGTGGAAACCGAGGCCGGAGGGGGGCCCCAGAGCCCAGGAGCGCCGGGGAGAGGGCAGAGGACCCGCCCTGAGCCCAGAACCAGCTCTGCCCACCCCGAGCCTCAAGCCCATGGGATCATCCTAGAGCTCTGACTGCCAGAGCTGGGAGAATAAACGCGTGTGGCTTCACGTCACTGAGCTGTGGTCAGTGACCCACGTGCAGCCACTCAGAGGGGCGTTCCCATCCCCCCAGGCCCCGCTCCCACTTCCGCTCCCTGTCCGTGGTTCCCATCGTTGCCTGTCCTTTCTCCTATGGACTCAGATGCAGGTTCTTCTATGGCCCTGGCTCTCCCGCCCCGACAGCACATGGCTGGCAGCATCTGTGTCCTGGGCTCCGTCTGCCAGGCCTTGGGTCGCGTGCAGGTCCCGCCATCGGCAGCAGCTCTGTGGCCAGGGTCGAGGGCGTCCTCAGTGGGCGCTACCTCTCCCGGGGTCACGGGGCCGTCTGCCGAGTGTCCGTGGGCCCCTCCCAGGGTCGTGGGACCGTCTGAGCGTTCGTGCGCCTGTCCGTGACCCCGCAGTGACCCCGCAGTGACTTCAGAGAGCACTTGCTGGGGACAGCATCCTGTCCTGCCACGTGGCCTGGGAGCCCCTCGAGGGCTCATCTGAGGGCGGGGGCTGCTGGCCTGTGCTATAGGGACGCGAGGGGGCTGCAGGCTCCAGGTAGGGCTAAACAGCCCCCTGCAGCAGCCAACAGGCCAGACAGAGCCTCAGCCAGCTCAGATTCCAGACACCGCCCGTCAGCCCTGACCATCAAATCCCCTGCTCCCCGGCGTCCCCTCCCCGGCCCCATCCCGACACCAGAGACAGAGACCAGGGACTATTTTCTCTGCTGAGATGCCATAAAACGCCTGGAGTCGGGGAGGGGACAGCTGGCGCCATCGGGGAGGGGGCCTGGGCTGTCTTGGATGGTGCCAGACGGGGCCTGCTCCCCACACTGCCTGGAGCTCCCTTCCTCCCAAGCCTGTGCAAGGCTGATGCCCCAGCCCCGTGCGCACAGCAGCAGCCAGGAACCCCCTTCCCATGGAAGAACCCCCTTCTCCTGCTTCTCGCTGTGACAGCGAGGCCACCAGTGTCCCTCAGGCCCAAACAGGGCTGCTCAGAACGCCTGTTGACTCAGTGAGCCCCTGCCCAGGCACAGCTCTGCCTCTGGCATCAGGACCTCTCTGGACGCGGCGCTTGGTGGCTGAGGGTGGACGCCAAGAAGTGCCCAGGGTGGCATCGCAGCAGCAGGCCCAGCGGCACTTCCCGGCCTGCCGCTCACAGCCTTGTGTACACCCTGGGGAGCCTCCAAGGTGTGCGTGTCCGTGTCACCGATGCAGACAAGTTCGGGCCACCTCACCCACGGGGGCTGGAGCTGGCTGGGTCCAGTGTGTTGGCTCCACAGACCCCTGCCCAGGACACAGCGGGGGCCCCTTCCAGCAACCGGGCTCGGGAGGCCACAGGGTGGGGACGCGCCCCTGCCATGCCCGCCGCGCCCAGCTGGTGGCAGCAGTGCTCTGGGAAGCACGCAGGCCGCGGGGTCCGGGAGGCCACTGCCCCCTGGCACGCGCGCGGCAGCTCCAGCGTTCTCGGGGTCCAGACGCCAGGGGGAACCCCGGTCCTCCCGACAGCAGGCGCCAGGACGCCGCATTCCAGGGGCAGTGACGGCGCAGGAGTGTATTTCAGGACGGCGCTGGCCACGATCCCGGACTCGCCCCACGCCTAGTCCAGACCTCAGGCTGAGCCTCTGCTCGCCCCATGCCTGGCCAGCCCCTTGGCCTCGCTGGGGAGGGCCAGGACCTCAGGGGTCTGCAGCCCCCTGTC
The DNA here is from genome assembly GCF_009828535.3 of Hylobates moloch. Taxonomy (NCBI): domain Eukaryota; kingdom Metazoa; phylum Chordata; class Mammalia; order Primates; family Hylobatidae; genus Hylobates; species Hylobates moloch. The sequence goes on from NW_026652299.1 coordinate 872,682, forward strand.
GGCGCCAGCAACAGCCAGTGAGACGGGGCTTCTCCCCCACAGAGCAGCCCCTCCCACGGCAGCATCCTGGACAGTCAGGTGCGCTGCGGCCAGAAATGGCCATTTTCTCCTAAAGGACTCATGAGTCCTGGGGCAGAGACCAGAGGACTCAACCAGCATTTATCAAACACCTACTGTGTGCCAGGCCCTACTGTGTGCCGGGCCCTGCTGTGAGCTGGTCCCACTGTGTGCTGGGTCCTATTGTGTGGGGTGGGGGGTCCCACTGCACACCAGGCCCTACTGTGTGCCCGTCCCACTGTGTGCCAGGTCTTGTCCCACCTGTGGGGGCTGGGTTCAGTCCACACCCCATGCCCTGCTCAGACGCCTCTGAGGAGCCCTTCCGCCCACTGCATGGCTAAGAGCAGGAAAGATTCTCAGCATCTCCATGACCCACAAGAACGGCAAAACCAAACCAATGCGCGCGTACACACACACACACGCGCCCAACTGTGGGCGGGGACGCCGGCCCTTCCACGCTGCCCGTGGGGACGTAAGGTGCCCAGTCCCTGGAAAGCAGCCAGGCTGTTTCTTCCACCACGGTGAAGTGTGCACATCACATGCCTCAGAGAGAAGTGAAATCCGAGGAAACAGGAACAGCCTTCACATAAAGCCCACACCCGTTTACGAGGCTCAGTCTTTTTTTTTTTTTCCCCCCCACCCAGGTTGGAGTGCAGGGGCGCTATCACAGCTCACTGCAGCCTTGACCTTCCAGGCTCAAGTGATCCTCCAGCCTTGGCCTCCCAAGTAGCTGGGACCACAGATGCATGCCACCACACCCGGCTAAGTTTTGTATTTTTTTTGTAGAGATGGGAGCACACTGCGTTGCCCAGGCTGGTCTCGAACTTCTGACCTCAGGTGACCCTCCTCCCTCTCCTCCCACCGTGCTGGGGTTGCAGCCTGAGCCCCACACCTGGCCCGAGACTGCTGGGTCTTGGATTTGTCAGAGCTGGAACTGTACTCTAAATAGGATATGCAAAGTAGATGTAAATCACACCTGACGTATGTGATTTATATGCTAATTATCTCGTAAACTGGGGCAGGGAAGCACGTGGCCCTGCTCTGAGTGACAGCTCACAGGGTGGTGGGCCCTCTGGGGTGAGAACTGGGTCCCCGTATCTCATGGCGCCTCTGGCCTTCCACAGGGAGGGGTGCACCATGGATGGGTGGCCTCTGAGAACGGGGCCAAGGCCCTGATCACTGCACCCCGGCCGTCCCTGTGAAGGGCCTGGACCTGGCTTCCGGCCTTTGGGTCCTAGTGGCTCCTGCCCTCCCCCAGGAGGCGAACACCGGAGCTCATGGCAGAGCAGTGTCTCCTTGCTGGGCAAGGCCTTAGAGTCGAAGGCCTCCTCCGTGAGCCTGCACAGGGCTCCGTCTCTCCCTGCCCGGCCCGTCCACCCAAGCTCTCCGACCCATTAATGCACCTTCTCCAGGCTGGTGCGTCTGGGGCCAGCAGAGGCTGAGAACCAGCGGCCATATCCTGTGGAGGGCTCCAGGTCCCAGCTTCACCCTGCGTGGGGCTCTCTCTCCAAACAGCCAGGACAGGCAGGCTCCCCTGCTCCCAGGGGTGAGGCCAGAGCGGGGGTGAGGGCCCCTGGGGTCAGCTCTCACACTGTTCCTGTTCTCATACAGCCCCCAGCACGGGGCCTGGCCCCCGACAGGCCTGGAGAGACTCCCCCACTCACACACGGGTTCACAGTTTCCACAGCACCTTCCTGCCCAGAGTGACGTGTAGATGCCCCCATCCCCGCCAGACTGCCCAGGCTGCAGGAGGGGCCGCCCTCAGGGCCAGGTCAGCCCCAGGGTACCCCCTTCCCAAGCCCCAAACCCTGAGGCCCCCACACAGGGGCCCCAGTGCCCAAGAACAGTGAACCCTGACTCCTATAAGACAAACATGGGGGCAGGAGTCCCGCGGAGGGCCAGGAAGGGGGCAGAAGTCCCGCGGAGGGCCAGGAAGGGGGCAGGAGTCCCGCGGAGGGCCAGGAGTTGACACCCACCCAGGGAGGGGCAATGGGGCAGCCCTACCACCTCTGGCCAGGCCCCAAACACCCGTCCCCTCATGGGCCACCTAAGGCCTCGCACTGCCTGCAAGGAACGTCTGGTGATGATCCCAGTAACGCCCTCGTACCGCACACCATCGTCCCCACTATATGGACAGGGAAACCGAGGCCCCAGACCTCGTGCACAGCCCCAGCCCCCTCCTGGGCTCTGTCTGCCCCGTGACATTTAGGGCAACGGTCGGCCCATCCCTGCCTGGTACCACCAGGAGGGGCCGTCCTGAGCCGCAGGGGGAACCACAGAAGCTCCGACAGGAGCACGGGGTCCGGAGCCTAGAACAGGAAGCCCCACGTCTCAGCGAGGCCAGGGCCTGGCCCTCAGGACAACATGCGGCATTGTCCAGGCCCCTGTGAAAGCTGCCATTGAGGCTGCGGCCCAAGGCAGGGCTAGCGCGGGGTGGGAGCAGCTGTCACCAGGGTCACCCCCCGGGGCAGGCAGGGGGGCAAGGCTGGCTCAGACACAAGGATAAACCCCCACATCTGGGGGAGGGGTGCGGCGCGTCCCCACGCCATGACCTTGGCCGAGGGAGGCGGCGCAGAGGGTGGGGGAGCCTTGCTGGTTCAGTGGGTTGAGGTTCACCTGGGGCCACAGCGGCGCACGCTTCCGCTATGCACTGACACCAAGGGTTTCTCCCCCTGGTCCTTTGTCGTCAAAGAGCATCTTGGGGAGACACAGTGGCCACAGAGGGGCTTCCCTGCCACGGATTACTGCAGGGTGCACCTCGGGGCGTTTCTGCTTCCCTCACTTCTCTTGCATTTATTTTATTTTGATACGGAGTCTCGCTGTCGCCCAGCTTGGAGCGCAATGGTGAGATCTCGGCTCACTGCAACCTCCAGTTCCCAGGTTCAAGCGATTCTCCTGTCTCAGCCTCCTGAGTAGCTGGAGCTACCGCGCCTGGCCTGTTTATATATATTTTAAGACAAGGTCTCTCTCTGTGGCTGGAGGGCAGTGGTGCAATCACAGCTCACTGCAATCTTGACCTCCTGGGCTCAGACCATCCTCCCACCTCAGTCTCCCGAGTAGCTGGGACCACAGGTGCCTCCATGCCCAGCTAATTATTAAACTTTTTCTTGAGACGGAGTCTCCCCACGTTGCCCAGGCTGGTCTTGAACTCCTGGCTCAAGCAATACTCCCACCTCGGCCTCCCAAAGTGCTGCAATGACAGGCGTGAGCCCCGGCGCCCGGCCTTCTTTTGTATTAACTGGAATTCATGTGCAACGGCTGCTGGCCTTCTTTTTTTTGTTTGTTTGAGACAGAGTCTTGCTATGTCACCCAGGCTGGAGTGCAGTGGTGCAATCTCAGCTCACTGCAAGCTCCACCTCCCGGGTTCACGCCATTCTCCTGCCTCAGCCTCCCCAGCAGCTGGGACTACAGGTGCCTGCCACCAGGCCTGGCTAATTTTTTGGTATTTTTAGTAGAAATGGGGTTTCACCGTGTTAGCCAGGATGGTCTCGATCTCCTGACCTTGTGATCTACCCGCCTCGGCCTCCCCAAGTGCTGGGATTACAGGCGTGAGCCACCGCGCCCAGCCCTCCCCTTTCTCTTCACTTATTCCATTCTTTATGTATATGTCTCTGGACTTGGGGGCGTGTACCTTGCTCCCTGGGTTATAATCCTCTTATACCATCTTCCTTTTGTTGCTCAAATTACTCCAGCTTTAGCCATTAAAAGGTCCTTCAGAGGCCAGGTGTAGTGGCTCATGCCTATAATCTCAGCACTTTGGGAGGCCGAGGCAGGCGGGTCACCTGAGGTCAGGAGTTCTAGACCATCCTGGCCAACGTGATGAAATCCTGCTCTGCTAAAGATATAAAAATTAGCCGGGCCTGGTGGGGGGCGCCTGTAGTCCCAGCTACTCAGGAGGCTGAGGCAGGAGAATGGCGGGAACCTGGGAGGTGGACGTTGCGGTGAGCTGACACTGCACCACTGCACCGCAGCCTGGCCAACAAAGCAGGAAAAACAAACAAAACTCCTTCAGAAAAGCCCGGTGGTGATCCTTCCTTTTGGGTGCCCTAACAGAGGGATGGAGCGGGGCTCCCGCTTCCTCAGCCGTGGACCCTGGGTGGCGTGGCCCACACACAGGACACCTGGGGCCCCCGCCCTGTGAGAACAACCCGACCGTTTCCACCCACAGCCAAGGTGCAGGCTGTGGGCACCGGGCGTAGCGCAGCCTCTGGGAGTTCCTGGTTCTGGCTCATTCGGGGCAGACCTGCAGCCACTCCTCTGTGCAGAGTGGGAGCCGCCTGGCCCAGGCCTCACCTGGCCAACATGCGGTTGGGGTGTGGCAGGCCCTTCCCAAGCCCCGAGCTTCCCCTTCCTCCTGGGCCCTGCCGCAGGGACTTCTGTATTTCCCTGTGGTTGTGAGGTGTCGCGGCTGCCGTGAGAAAGCGCTCTTGTGGCAAACCCAGGGAGCAGGGCAGGAAGCGCTGCCGGGAATCCCCAGCGCGCTCTGCGAGGGGTTGGGGAGGCTCGGGAACTGCCAACTGGCCCTGGGGCCCTGGGCAGGGGGCTCTGGCTGCGGGGCGCCCAGACAGGACATGCCCTCTCCTGCTGCTGCACCCACCCAGACACGGCCTCAGGGTGGGGGCCGTGGGGAGGTTCGGGGGGTCCCTGAGGTCTAACCCTGAGCACCAGATGGACACCTGCTCCCTCATCCACCCAGCAACGGGCAGGACCTGGGGTTCCAAATAGCGGCGGGAAGCTAGGTCTGTGGCAGAGGTGCCCTGGAGCCCCTGAACACACAAGGAGACAAGCAGGGCGTCTCACAGGGCCCTGGAACCCCACCCTGTGCAGCACCCAGAGACAGCAGTCTGGAGCACCGACAGTCACTGCCTGCTGCTCCCCAGGCACTTGACCGTCTGAAGTGGCCAGGCCTTCGTGCCTACGGACCAGGGTGCAGGGGCAGGGTAGAGGGGAGGCTTCAAGGAGGGGTGAGCCCTGCCCTGAGCAGGTGGCTGTCAGTGGGACCTGAGCACAGGGCCATACAGCTCAGGCACCTCTGGGTCCCTGGGATCCCAGCAGCCTCCCTGCAGCCGGGGCTCTGGGGCCCGAGGCCCTCTGGCTGACGTGCCTGGTGCCTCCTGTGCAACCTGGAAGGTGCCGTGGCCCAAGGGTGGCAAAGGCCTTGGCGGAGGCAGGGACAGACCCACGCCCTCAGGGCCTGCAGACACCTGGGATTCTGTTCCTATGACTTTCAGGGCCCTGTGGGGAAGGGTGGGAATGGCAAGTGAGGAGGAGGCAGTGGTAGCATTCTCGGTAGCAACAAACTTAAAGAAACAAGATGGGGCCGGGCGTGGTGGCTCACGCCTGCAATCCCAGCACTTTGGGAGGCCGAGGCAGGCAGATCACGAGGTCAGGAGTTCGAGACCAGCCTGGCCAACATGGTGAAACCCCATCTCTATTAAAAAAAAAAAACAGAAAAATTAGCTGGGCGTGGTGGTGCACACCTGTAATCCCAGCTACACAGGAGGATGAGGTAGGAGAATCACTTGAACCCAGGAGGTGGAGGTTGCAGTGAGCTGAGATTGCACCACTGCACTCCAGCCTGGGCAACAGAGCTAGACTCCGTCTCAAAAAAAAACAAAAACAAAAAAAACAGGATGGAATAGGAATGCTGGGTTAAAGGCCTCCGTGCTGCCAGTGGCTGCAGCCCCCGGACCTTTAGTGGGAGCAGAGGTGAGGGCCTGGGGTCTTATCCACTCAACAGGAGCCCCCAGAGGCCTGGGGAGCTGGTGCTCAGAGGTAACGAGACCTCTGGAGACAAGGCCAGCACTGAAGGTCGCCCACCTGCCTGGGAGGGAGGAGGCCGAGGAAAGGTCTGGAAGTCTCCTACGCCCCCCTTCCGGTGTGAGAAAGTTTCTCTTCCAGGGAGGGCACGTCCAGACACCACCTTCAACATCAATGACCCTGCAGTGGAAAGCAGACCTGGTGGGACAGGAGGGGCCCCAGCACTCCCAGCTGCAGCCTCAGGCCTCAGCTCCCAGGACTGCCTGCAGCCTCCAAAAGCAATGCACGGGACCCTGAGCAGGCTCTGAGGGAGCCACAGGCAGCAGCCGCTCTGGAGGGACGGGAGCCTTCCCCTCGGCTCGGGCTCCCCATGCCCTCCCTGCAGCTTTACACCCTTGGCCCTGGTCCCACCTCCATGGACCTGCTCTGAGCTCTCCAGCCTCACCTGAGCGTTCCTGTGCTTAGCGAGACAGCAGCCACACTCTGGAGCAGCCGCAGTCTACGACCCCGTGCCCTCCGCAAGACGCTGCCACACTGCTGCCAGGTAACGCCTGGCCACGGCACTCACGGCACCTTCACAAAGGGCCAGCCCTGCACTCACACCTGTGCACCTCCCCACCATCCTCACACCTGTCCAGGGGAGAGAACAGAGGGCGCAGCCCACGGGGCCTGGTCTCCACAGGCAGATCATGAGCCTGGCGCTGTGGATGTGGACGTGGCCGCCCCGCCAGGCCTGGTATGAGAAGCGGCCGTTTACTCAGCGTGGGCTTCAGAGGCCGGCAGGCAAGGCCAAGGCCTCCGGCTCTGACCCTGTGAGCCAGCGTGTGCCTGAAAACCTCTGCCCCGACTCCACCCTGCTGGGAGGCCTCTCCCTCCCTGACCCCTGCCCGAGGGTCACAACAGGAGGCTTTAGCTCATCTCAAATGCTCTCAAGGGAACATCTCAGACAACAGCAAAGGCGGGGAGCGGGATTCCAGTGGGGCAGCCTTGGGCCTGGGGCGGGAGGCGTCTTGGGTCACCAGCGCTGTCACCACCTCCTGGCCCTAAGCCCAGTGACACCCAAATACGCCTGCAGAACCCAGCACCCGCGCCCACTGCCCAACTGCCACCCGCCTGCAGAACCCACGCCCACTGCCTACAAGACGCTGTCTGCCACCCGCCTGCAGAACCCGCACCCACTGCCCACGAGACGCTGTCTGCCACCCGCCTGCAGAACCCGTGCCCACTGCCCACGAGATGCTGCCACCCACCTGCAGAACCCAGAACCCGCACCCACTGCCCACGAGACGCTGTCTGCCACCCGCCTGCAGAACACACGCCCACTGCCCACGAGACGCTGTCTGCCACCCGCCTGCAGAACACACGCCCACTGCCCATGAGACGCTGTCTGCCACCTGCCTGCAGAACCTGCACCCACTGCCCACCAGACATTGTCTGCCACCTGCCTGCAGAACCTGCGCCCACTGCCCACCAGACGCTGTCTGCCACCTGCATGCACCCCCACTTCTGGAACCCAGACCCCATCTTCCCCAGAAGGGCCACTCCAGGGGCCAGAGGCAGGCATGCCACCTAGGGCACCACGTCTCCCAAGTCACATCCCGGGCCCGACGGGTCAGAGCTGATGAGACAGGGACTTTTCCCAACACTTCTGTGAGCCACAGCTGACCTTTCCCGGCAGCCTGGGAGAGCAGGGATGTAAAACCCAAACTCGCCGAAGGAGGTGGCCACCAGGAGGGTTGGTGCCAACCCAGAGACGCAGAACTAGAAGGTGGAGGTGCTGAAACCAGGTCCCAACAACACTGACTAAACCCCTAGATCAAGCTGTGCCTGAAGCCAGCGCTGTTATTCCAGCCAATCCATTTCCAGTTTTGCTCACACCAAGTTGGATTTTCCATCCTTTACAACCAGAGGGTTCTGATACAAAAACAGACACAAAACTCAGTCCCGTGGTCATGCCAGCCCAGCCCACACCTGCCTCTGAAATGAGGTCACATGCCACCTTGCTACAAATTACTAAGATGTTTCTGCCAAGGGAAACAGAGGGGCTCTGGGGTGATTCTTTGTGGGTTTCAGGCAGGAGTGGAGGAGGGGTGTGCTGGGCGCTGAGCAGGCCTAGGTACCTGCGTGTTCAGCCCCTGATCTTTCTTGCTCCCTCACACACACAGGGATTCTTAGGAGAGGAGGAAATTGCTGTCTGGGTGGACAGTAATTGAATCAATGCCTGCACAGGCCGGCTGTGTGCCAAGTGGGGGTTGGGGGGGGCAGCAGCCGCCCTGGAGGAGGGCAGAGCTGACAGGGCTGCTGCATGAGACCCCAGCCTGACCTCGGGAGGTGCCTTGCTCAGGCCTGGGGCAGCCTCCCACCGGTCACCCCTGCTCACCCCGTGCCGCTCCTGGGAGAAAATCCATGATCCTGACAGAACCCAGGGAGGTGCACGGGAGGGGGGCGCAGTGCCAGCTCTACCAGGGAGGGCCAGGAGGGGTTGGAGCATTGGGGTTTAGGGGCTCCTCCATGAACCCACCTACAATGCCAGGACTGTGTTCAGCCATTTCAGGGCTGCCTCTCTTTGACATATTTTGAGACAGAGTTTTGCTCTGTCGCCCAGGCTGGAGTGCAGAGGCGCAATCTCAGCTCATTGCAACCTCCGCCTTCCAGGTTCAAGCGATTCTCCTGCATCAGCCTGCTGAGTAGCTGGGATTACAGGCACCTGCCACCGCACCCGGCTAATTTTTGTATTTTTTAGTAGAAACAGTTTGCCCCGTTGACCAGATTGGTTTCGAACTCCTGGTCTCAAGTGATCCACCCGCCCGCCTCAGCCTCCCAAGGTGCTCTTTTATTCTTGGGGTGAGATTCACAAATACGATTCTTCTTTTTACAGATATACTCTCGCTCTGACGTCCAGGCTGGAGTGTAGTGGTGCAAACTTGGCCCACTGCAGCCTCTGCCTCCCAGGCTCAAGAGATCCTCCCACCTCAGTCTCCCAAGCAGCTGGAACCACAGATGTGCGCCAGCTACGCCCAGCTAATTTTGCATTTTTTGGTAGAGTCCAAAGAATGAGCAACATGGGGTTTCGCCACATTGCTCAGGCTGGTCTTGAACTCTTGAGATCAGGTGATCTGCCTGCCTTGACCTCCATAAAGTGCTGGGATTACAGGCGTGCACCAACCACGCACAGCTCATTTTTGCATTTTTAGTAGAGACGGGGTTTCACCGTGTTGGCCAGGCTGGTCTCAAACATGCTGACTGCAAGGGATCCGCCTGCCTCAGCCTCCCAAAGTGCTGGAACCACAGGCATGAGCCACTGTGCCCGGCCCCTTTTTTCTTTTTTTTAAGACAGAGTCTTGTTGTGTCACCCGGGCTGGAGTGCAATCATGCAAACACAGCTCACCGTAGCCTCAAACTCCTGCACATAAGGGCTGCTCCTGCCTCAGCCTCCCGAGTAGCTGGGACTACAGGTAGTGCCACCATATCCAGCTAATTTTTTCTTTCTTTAAAGGGAGGGCATCTTACAATGTTGCCCAGGCTTGTCTAACCACCAGCGATCCTCCTGCCTTGGCCTCTCAAAGTGCTGGGATTATAGGCATGAGACACGGCGCCTGACCTCATGTTCCGCCATTCCAGGGCAGCCTCTCTTTTACACAAGGGCAGTTGGGGCAGTGCTGGGGTTGAAGGTCCGGGCCCTGGGGGCTGCTTCCTCCCTGCGAGGAGCTCACATGGCCATGCCCAGCACCACCAAACATCCCTGTCCGGCCTCTGGACCCCGCCCCGCCCGTGCTGACGTTCAGAACCAGGCCCTAGGGCTAGGCTTGCCTTGGTTTCCCTGTCTGTCGACACGGTGGAGGAAGGGGCACCCAGGAAGCTCCAGCGTGCAGATGCCCAGCTGCCCTGGGGAAAAAAGGCCCCCAGTCCCCGAGCCCACCTCACACAGAGCAGCCAGCAGGAGGAAGCCGGCCCACCCAGCTGGGGGCTCCGACTCAAAGCCCCAGGGTTTAAATGAGATGCAAGGAGAAGCAGGAGTTGGGAGCTACTGGGAGGCACAGCCTAAGGCTTGGGCAGCACTGGGGAGACCGAGGCTGGGGTGGGGAGACCGAGGCTGGGGTGGGGAGACCGAGGCTGGGGTGGGGAGACCGAGGCTGGGGTGGGCTGGCCTCCCAGGCCCCCACGGCACTGCCTCCCAGCTCCCACCTCCACAGCCCCGCCAGCCCATGAAGCTCCAAAGACGCTGCCTGGATGTCTCTGCCGCCCTGAGGGCCCCCATGGCACCCAGGCAGGCCCAGGGGAGGTGGAGGCCACAGGCCCGGGCTGCACCCTCCCCACCTGCAGCACGGTGTCGCCACACAGAGGATGCCTCGTGCCCCTCACCCGGGCCCTCGGGTCCTGCCCACACTGCTCGAGAGAGGGGTCCCTGCAGGCCACCCCGGAATGGAAGTGCGTGTCTACCACCAGCAGAGGGGCCAGCCACGGCCCCACCGGGTCCCCCATGCCCCCTACTCCTTCAGGGCTGGGCTGTAGACAGCTGTGGGGACCCCAAGCCCCCAGTCACCCCGCTCAGAGGGCAAAACAGGTCCGGGGGTGTCCGGGGATGCGGGTTCAAATCCATGAGCGTGTTACCCAGGTTAATAATGACTCTGCCCACGCGAAAGGGAGGGAGGGAAGGAGGAAGAGACAGAGAGAGGGAGACAAAGAGATGGAGACAGAGATAGAAGGACACAAAAACAGAGGGAAAGAAACAGAGGAAGGATGAGAGACAGACATGGAGAGGGAGAGAAACAGACACAGAGAGCTAAAGAGACAGGAGAGAGAGGGTGGAGGGGAGAAAAACAGAGACAGTCAGGTGGGGGTGGGTGGGAGAGCTGGGGAGGAGAGCTGGGGAGAGGGAGGGAGATGGGGAGGGGGAGGGAGATGGGGGGAGGCAGATGGGGGGAGGCAGACGGGGGGAGGGAGACGGGGGGAGGCAGACAGGGGGAGGGAGACGGGGGGAGGGAGACGGGGGGGAGGGAGCTGGGAGGCCCCGCCCCACCCGGGCGGCCTCACCTGCCGAGTAGGGCTCCTGCTTCTCGGGGTAGATGAACTCCTGTCGCTCGTACTTGGCGCGGATCCACTGCTCTCGAAGGAGCCTGCGGGGAGAGGACAGACTGAGCCACTGGGCCGAGGCGGCCTCTGACCCGGACCCTGGACATCTCAAGAGGCTCTAGGGGCCCCCGGCAGACTCGAGCCGCCCCTCTGGGCACAAGATCCCGAAAGAACTGCAGGGTCAGCCTCCTGCACTGGACGCTTCTCACTCTGACATTGATTGATTGGTTTCTCGTGCGTTCGGCCCCTGGAGCGTCAGGCCTCACGTTCTGCACACGCGTTCCCGGTGGACGGGCTGGCGCCTCCCCTCTCCTTCCCACCTTGGCCTTAGCTGATGCCCCACAGGGCTGGGGTACAGGGGTCGAGCCAGGCCCCCCACCCCGAGTCGGATGCCCCGGGCCCTCCCCGACCCTCCCCACCTCGCTGGACCCGATCTGGGAAGTGGCCGCTGTGCCACCTTGCACCCGCCGTGCCACCTTGCACCCGCCGTGCCACCTTGCACCTGGTTCTGAGATACAGGGCGGGGCTGTCAGGGCACCCATCGAGGTCAGGAGGCGTCCGGGGCATCAGGAGAAACTACCGGCAAATACCCAAGAATCCAGGAAGACCCGGGATGGGGAGAAGCCCCCGAGAGCAAGGCCTGGGACGAGGGCCCCTCCACGGCACCCGCTGAGCCCAGACATCCCTGCCCAGAGCCACCCACCATGGCCTCCCCATCCACCGTGACTCACTCGAGTGAGGCCGACACCGTTGCAGAAACCACGACCCACACACAGGCCCGGCACGGCCCAGGGCACAGGCAGCGGCCCGCAGCCTTTTCCACTCCCAGGGAATTAAGCGGCAAAGAACAAATAGGAACCCCGTGGCCTCCCGCTGGGCCCACGTGAACCGCCTCAGAGACTGGGCGGGAATCCTCGCCCACAGGAGCTGATGGGTGACGGGTCCCAGCTGGGTCTCTGGCCCCTAGCCCCAGGTGTGTGAGTGTCTCCCACCTGCTACAACAGATCACCCCAAAACTCGGTCCCCGAAAGCAACACAAATGTATCGTCTCGGTCATGGAGGCCAAACGTCTGAGATCAAGGCGCCGGCCAAGCTGGTCCCTCCAGGTGTTCTGGGGAGAATCTGCTCCAGGGTCCCTCCCACCCCTGGAAGCCGCCAGTGCCCCCACCTTGGCCGCCGTCCTCACCTGGCCTCCCCTGTGGGGTTTGGGCCCACCCTACTCCAGGACAACCTCACGACCTTATTTTAACCTGAAGGCATCTGCAAAGATCCTACTTTTCTTTCTTTCTTTTAGAGACAGGGTCTCACTGTGTCTCCCAGGCTGGGGTGCAGTGGTGTGATCACAGCTCAGTGCAGCCTCCAACACCTGCACTCAGGATCCTCCTGCCTCGGCCTCCCAAGTAGCTGGGGCTAGAGGTGTGCACCACCATGGCCTGGGTCATTTTTTAATGTTTTGTAGAGATGGGAGCTCCTATGTTGCCCAGGCTGGTCTGGAACTCCTGGGGCCAATCCTCGCACCTGGGCCTCCTGCAGGGCTGGGATTACAGGTGTGAGCCTCGCGTCGGCCCGTTCCCAGATGAGTTCACCTTCACAGGGGCGGCAGATTAAGACTTTAACACGTCTTTTGGGGGGACAGCATGCAGCGGCCTGAACCGCTCCGGCTGTGTGGCCGCGGAGGAGTTGCCCCCCCCCCAGCACCCAGCGTCCTGTGACCCGAGGGTCACACAGCGGCCTCTCGGAGTCTCAGGAGGACCCAAGGCCGCACGCGTGGAAGCCACACAGCGGCCTCTCGGAGTCACAGGACGACCCAAGGCCGCACGCGTGGAAACCGGGGGCCTGTGGACGAGAGGCAGATGCCAGGGACGGCTTTGATAACCACGCCTGCCAATGGCCCTCAGGGCGGGGCACCCACGGGGTCGGCAGCCCTGCCCTGGTGCAGACTGGGCCCCCAAGGCTCACACCCGCATACAAGGGCGTCCCAAGGCCTGGCACAGAAGCTGCCAGAAGCAGCAGCAGCAGGAGGAAGCCCAAGAGTGAGCACCAGGAAGTCGGGGGCTGGACCCCATCCTGCCCAGTGGAGCCCTCCCGAAGCCCCTCATCGCCTGAAAACCAGTACTGCCCGGAGCCCTCCCTCCCACAGCCCTGGAGGGGCCGCACTGACACCCCCACGTGGTCGCGAGGAGGTGGGCTTCAGGCACCCGGCAGCCAGGACAGAAAGCCACCACGAACACTCCAGCCACACCTCAGCCCATGCCCCACAGCCCACGCCCCAGGATGTGTCCCAAGCTCCAGGACTCAGGGGAGCCAGGCTTCAAGGACCCCCACGGCCACTCCTTCAAGGCCGGGGCCTCAGGGTCAGGTGGGTCCCCTCAACGCAGAGCAAAATGTGAGCTGGGGGCAGCGGGTCGGGCAGGTGCTTAGGGCGATTGCCCCCCCCAGGTGTGGACTCACAGGGGAAGAAGCTCTGAGCCCCAGAGCCCACCTCCCCACAGGGCTCTCCCAGCCCAGGGTGTCATGGGAGACCCCTCCCCGCTTTCCCCAGGGCGGGTCCCAGTGGCCACTGTGGCCCCCATAGTGGGTGCTGTTCACGCAGCTGGCATGTCCATCCCTGAGGGTCCACTCCTGAGTGTGCCTTCTGCCCGAGTTCTGCCCGTTTCCACCACATGGAGTTCAGGACACCTTCAACACCCTTCCTGGAGACTTTGCCTCTTGGGAAAGTGGTCCCCCAGGGCCCCGGCTTGGCTTCTACACCAGTGGCTCACCCAGGTGGGTTTTTTCCCTTTTTATTACCGGAAAATAGCCTGGGTGGTGTTCACGCCCCCCCCCCCCCCCCCCCCCCCCCCCCCCCCGGCCTCTCAGCACCCCCGCCACCCCCACCCCCATTGTCTATCCTGGGTGTTTCCGAGGCTGCCACCACCTGAACTGCGACCCCATCCTACTGGGAACCCTGACCCCCGGGCCTGAGTGTGCCTGTATTTGGAAATATCGTGGTTGCAGATTAGTTAAGATGAGGCCACACAGGAGCAGGGTGGCCCCCAATCCAATGTGCCCGGTGTCCTTACGAAGGGGAATTAGGACACAGACAGGCACACGGGGCCCACCATGTGAGGAAGCACTCCGGAGGGGCCTCGGGAGAAGCCGCCTTGAGCCTCCAGGCTCCAGAGCCGGGAGAAAGTAGATTTCTGAGGCTCTGGGCCGCCGGGCATGTGGTGCTGCATTCCAGGAGCCGCAGACACAGATGCAGAGCCCTGTCCAGCCCGGATACCTGCTCTATGGGGGGCTTGCTGGGGCTGAGGGCTCCAGAGCTTCGCTGGGATGGGCAGAGAGGAGCCCTCCGGCCGGTGCTGCCAGCAGCCAAGGGCTCCTCCCGCAGCTTCCCTCGCTCGCCCTGATCACCCCTCACCACACAGGAAGCAGGGAGGGGCCGGTTTCCACCCAGAAGTAAAACCAAGCAGAGCGGCCGCACGACTTTCTTTCCCCGATGTCAAGATAGAAACTGGAGAGCTCTGAGGGTGACACAGGAAGAGACAGGTCCCAGCCTCTGAGTCACAGGCCGGTGCTAAAGATAATTGCACGTGGGACCCTCTGCCCTCCCCTGTGGGCTCAGCCTCCCCTCTTACAGCTGGGCAAACTGAGGCCCTGGGCCTCTGCTTAGCTGGAGGCGGGCACGGTGCTCGTCCTGCCTGCAGGGACCCCCCAGTGTGTGCCGGGAGGCCTCAAGGATGGCGTGGGGGCCCTTCCAGGACCCTGCTCTGGGCCCTGCCCGCCACTCTTAGCTCCTGCGAAGACGCCACCCAGACATCTGTGCAGCAGAGCTTTCCCCTGAAGACCTTCAACTCAGACCGGGGCTTATCCGGGCTGCATGAAGGCCGTGGGCACCAGGGCTGCTGGGGCTAGGAGAATCTCGGTGGGGGCAGAAGTGGGAGGAAGGTGGACAAGGCCCCTGCCCACCTCGCCAGGCTGGGCGTTTGGGCCCCCCAAGCCACAGAGCTGGACCACAAAATGGCAGGATGTAGGCACCTCCCGCCCTCCAGGTTACACAGCAGGTTCACGCTGCACCCCCTGCCCTCCAAGTTACACTGCAGGTCCATGCTATAACCCCCGCTCTCCAGGTTACACAGCAGGTCCACACTATAACCCATCCCCCACTCCAGGTTACACAGCAGGTCCACGCTATAACCCGCCCCCCCCCCCGGTTACAGCACCGGTCCACCCTGCCCCCCCCCCCACCCTCCAGGTCCACGCTGCACCCCCCACCCTCCAGGTTCACACTGCACCGCTGCCATGCCCCAGCATCCATGGCTCATAACGGGGTTCCCCCCCCCCCCCCCAGACGGTGGGCGTCAGCCCTGGGGGTCTCCTCACGCAAGACCCAACAGCAGCAGCCCCCGAGCCCACGAGCGCCCCCAGCACCCATGTCTGCCCCTGGTCCCGACTCAGAACAGCCAGGGAGTGGGAGGAACTCAGAGGCAGTGACCCAGGCCACAGAGCAGCCAGGGGCGGGGTGATAAAATGTCTCAAAAATAGCTGTGCTGGGGCTCCGTGATTCATACTGAGAGGCTGGGGCAGGGCTAGGGCAGGGCTGGGGCAGGGTTCCCCTGTGAGGGCTTGGGGGGAGACAGCAGCTGGCACCTGGGGTCTCAGAATGAGAGTATGGGGGGCCAGGACCCCAGGCCTGCCCGGGTTGGAAGGGAGAGGTGCGTGCCTGGGGCTGAGCTGCCAGGCTCACTCTTCTCAGCGGCGATGGGATTGCAGCTGGACCTGTCTCCAGGCTCACGGGAGGTTCATCAAGAAAACGCCTGCCAAGCACCTGGACTGGGGCCTCGTGACCCCAATAACAAATCCACATGCAGCCAAAGAAACTGAGTCGCTTGTGGCCCGAACACACCTCCAGCCCCTGCTCCCCAAAGACCGCGGGAGGGCTGGTTCGTGCTGCAATCCCAGCACTTTAGGAGGCTGAGGCAGGAGGATCGCTTGAGCCCAGGAATTTGCAGGCAGCCTGGGCAATGGAGGGAGACCCCGTCTCTATATTTAAAAAAAAAAAAAAAGGCCCAGGGTGGTCTGTAGGGTTGCAGCCAGGAAGTCTGTCCTTCCTCCCCTCTCCCTCTTCCCTCTGGCTCCCCTCCACCCTACCCCCAACCCTCACCCACCTTCCAGGGGCCTTCGGATCCAGTGAGGACCCCTGACCCCACTGCCCCCTTGTGCAGCTCACTGCAGGGGGCACAGACCCCAAACAGGGCCCCGGATGCTGGGGAAGACCCCCTGGTCACTGCAGTCCCCACCAGCAGCTCCCGGGCAGGCAGAGCCCAGGCTGTCTCAGCCCCCGAGTCAGGGCAGAGCCAGCAACAGCACCTGGGCCCCTCAGGGGCTGGGAGGCCAGGCGCCCGCCACTTTCCTGCAGCACTGTTGGCTCACACCCAAACCCTGCACCCAGCTCGTGCTCGGGCTGTCTCTGTGGGGTGGGCCCTCTGCTGAGTGGGTTCACGGAGTGAGTCAACAGAGGGAGGTGCTGAGAAAACAAGAGGCTGGGGCTGGGATTGAACCGGGGCAGGAAGCATGGGGGGCCGGGAGGGCACTCAGTGGGCCACACGCCCTTCCCCTGTGACAGGTACGAGGGGGTCGGTGTGAACAGTCAGGCTGGGCCCTGTGTGGTTGTCACCTCTCATTCCCACTGTCCAGGCAGATGGGGAGACTGAGGCTTGGAGGGGTGGGTGTTGGTGAAGGCAGCTGATGTGATGCTGAGCGGGCCTCGTTCCCTCTCTCCACAACCTCCTGACCCCGGGATGCCCAGAGGACTGGGTCTCAGGCTTCCCCAACCAGCCACCGGTACCCACATCCGTTCCCGCCCTAAGGAGCCAGGGCAGGCCCCGAACAACAGCCACCCCTCCCGTCCCCCTCCCACACCGCCGGGAGCACCCGGGAGGGCCCCTCAGATCCACCCGAGACCCCCGAGGCCCCAGCGAACCCGGGTGGGCTGCAGCTACTGATGCAGAATGACCTTCCCAGCCCCACCCCAGCACCCCCCGCCCCCGAACCAAAGCCCAGTGGCGGCCAGCAGACACAGGCGGCACCTTGGGGTCTGGGGGACGCAGCTGCAGCTGGCTTCTCCCTGACCCTGTGGGCAGCACCCAACTCCCCACCCTGCCGGGTCCTCCCGGGGCCATCTCGGAGCCGCCCAGCACTGTTGACCACGGCCCTCACAAGGCCCCTTTGTACTCACTGGCAGTCGGAGGGTGTGGGCCGGTAGTAGAAGGAGGGTACTTTGGACTCAAACCTGGCTCTCGCGGCGTCGTTCCCGTGGGAGGCCATGAACTGCAAGAGAGGAGCAGCCGGGTCAGAGGCCTGGGGTCCCAGGGGCAGCCTAGGAGGTGCCAGCTGCCCTTGGGGCTGTCACCACAGGGACCCGCAGACCCAAGGCTCTGAGGGCTCCACCAGCACCAGGACAGGAACCCCACCTCCTCCTGCCCCAGGGACACCATTTCTGAGTGATCGACCCTCCCCTGGGACAGGGAAGGAGCCAGCGTCCCTAACGACGGGGTCCCGGCAAAGGGGGCCCAGGGGCCAGGCCCCTCTTGAGGATGGGTCTGAGGTTTGCCCCACTGTTTCAACCCCCAAGTCCACCCACACCGGGTCTCCCGTGGAGAGAGCTGGCTGCATCCTGTGACCCCCATCTCTGCGCCAGAGAGCGAGGGCTTCCTCGTTGACCCAGCTCACATTTAGCAAAGAGCCAACAGGCGCCAGACACGGGGGCCTGGAGATGGGCTGGTGAGCGAGAGACCCAGATGTGGCCAGGACAGAGTCTTGAGGGGACTCTGCGGGGACACACTGCAGGGACCCAGAACATGTTTAAGCAACAGGCTGAGGGAGAAAGAAACGGTGCCGTGAAGGAGGGGAGGAGCTCCAGGAGGCTGGTGTCACACAGACTGTGCTCCTGGCAGGTGCGAAGGCCCTGCTGCCAGCCAGGTGTGGCCACAGGGGCCACCACACGCCACGCCAGCCCCGAGGGCATGGAGAGGTTCTGCTTGCTATGCTCTAAGCCCCTGAGGCAGCTGCTGTTTGCACCTTCAAGCTCCTGAACGCCACTCGCCTGAGGCCGCGGCCAGGCCCAGCCAGACAGAAGTCCCCTAACGTCACCCTGCTCTGAGGATCACATGGCGGCACACAGGGAGGGCCCAGAAGAGCAGCTGGAGAAATCACAAGCAAAGAGGCTGGCACCGATTTAAAATTCGGAAACCAACGGCTTTTCCATAGAAAACTCAAATACAAGGAGAGATCCTGTCACCAACAGCAACAGGGAAAATCACCTGAGTCGCTGGATGAGAAATGTCCCCGGTCTCCAAGGGAAAACTGGCGTGTGCTCCCGAGGACGCAGACCCTCGACCCGAGACACAGGGAGGTGGAAAAATGTCTCCTTACAGGAATCTACGTGTTTTTTATAATAATTGTCAAAAAACAGCAACAGAATTTATTATTATTATATATTTTTTTACCTAGAAATGGTTCTAAGTTGGAAAACTTAACAATGGCCGGCCGAGGACAGGGGCTCACATCTGTGGTCCCAGCGCTTTGGGAGGCCGAGGTGGGAGGACCACTTGAGCCCAGGAGTTCAAGACCAGCCAGAGCAACATAGTGAGACCCTGTCTCTCTCTCAAAAAAAAAAAAAAAAATTAGCCAGGTCCAGGTGTGACAACGAGCTCTGGAGCCCACTGGTACTAGGGAAGCCGAGGTGGGACGATGGCCTGAACCTGGGAGTTTGAGGTTGCAGTGGGCTATGATCACACCACTGCACTCCAGCCTGGACGGCAGAACAAGACCATGTCTCCACGGGACACAGCGGCTCACACCTGCAATCCCAGCACTTTGGGAGGCCGAGGCGGGAGGATCCCTTGAGCCCAAGAGGTCAAGGTTATGAGCTGTAGTTACACCACTGCACTCCAGCTTGGGAAAAAGAGCAAGACCCTATCTCTGCAAAAAAAGGAAGGTAAAAATAAAAAATAAATAAAAATGGTTAAGGGTTTTTAAATTACTTTTACATACATATGTATACTTTTAATTTGTTTTAATGGAGATGGGGTTCCACTCTGTTGCCCAGGCTGGTCTCAAACTCCTGGGCTCAAGCCATCGTCCCACCTCGGACTAAAAATGGGAAGGATTTGAGGCTGGGCGCAGTGGCTCACGCCTGTAATCCCAGCACTTTGGGAGGCCATGCGAGTGGATCACGAGGTCAGGAGATCGAGACCATCCTGGCTAACATGGTGAAACCCCGTCTCTACTAAAAATACAAAAAATTAACCGGGCGTGGTAGCGGGCGCCTATAGTCCCAGCTACTCGGGAGGCTGAGGCAGGAGAATGGCGTGAACCCGGGAGGTGGAGCTTACAGTGAGCCGAGATTATGCCACTGCACGCCAGCCTGGGTGAGAGAGTGAGACTCCGTCTCAAAAAAAAAAAAAAAAAAATGGGGAAGGATTTGATCGGACATTTCTCCAAAGAAGATGCACAAATAGCCACTCGGCCACGCAAAGGCTCTCAACACTGTTAGCCGTCAGGGGAATGCAGATCAAAACCTCAATGAGCTACCACCTCTCCCCACTAGGATGGCAAGGTCAAAGTGGCACAGCGGAGAGAGCTGGAGAGATCAGAGCCCCCACACGCTGCTGGTGGGAACCTCCGGCTGTGGTGACTAACAGTCTGGCAGTTCCTCAAAACGGTAAACACAGAGTTACCATAAAGTCCAGCGATTCCTCTGCACCGTAAGAGACGCGAAGACGCAGAGACATGCACACGAGTGTTCGCAGCGCATTCTTCGTGACAGCTGAGAACGGGAACAAGCCCCAGGTCCGTGAACGGAACACAGATAAACTAAATGTGATCAAGCCACACCATGGAGGGTTCCTCGGCCATAAAGAGGAATGTCGGCTGGGCGCGGGGGCTCACACCTGTCATCGCAGCACTTCGGGAGGCCGAGGGGGGGTAGATCACAAGGTCAGGAGTTCAAGACCAGCCTGGGCAACACAGTGAGACCCCCGTCTCTACTGAAAATACAAAAATTAGCCGGGCGTGGTGGTGCACGCCTGTAATCCCAGCTACTTGGGAGGCTGAGGCAGGAGAATCGCTTGAACCCGGGAGGCAGAGGTTGCAGTGAGCAGAGATCACGCCACAGCCCTCCAACCTGGCAACAGAGCGAGACTCAATCTCAAAAAAAAAAAAAAAAAAGAGCAACGCAATTCTGACACACGCTACAACCTGGGTGATCCCTGGACACACGGTGCCCATGAAGAAAACCAGACACAAAACACCATGCATCGGCCACACGTGGCGGCTCACGCCTGTGATCCCAGCACTTTGGGAGGCTGAGGTGGGAGGATCGCTTGAGCCCGGGAGTTCAGGACCAGCTTGAGCTACATAGTGACACCCTGTCTTAAAAAAAAAAAAAAAAAGGCCGGG
>NW_026652299.1:898015-906243 GCF_009828535.3 Hylobates moloch
AAAGTGGATTTGCAGCTGCTTTGGGCTGGGCGGGGGTAAGAGCCAAAAGGCATGGACTTTCTTTCTGGGGTGATGAAAATGTCCTAATGTTGGCTGCAGCGAAGGTTGTACAACTCTGTGAATTTACTAAAAAACCTTCAACTGTGCACTTTACACGGTGAAATGTATGGCTGTGAACTGCATCTCAATGAAGCAGTTGTTTTAAAAGGTATTATCAAGGAATAGAAAGTTGGGAGAAGAAAAAACATAAAATGTGAAGAAAAGGAGAGAAAAGAATCTTTGGTTCCTGGCCCTTCAACCTCCGTCTGGTTCTCACTGACGGCCACCTCGGGCCCGTTTCTCCCTTAGGGGTGGAAGCAGACTTAGCCCCCGGATGTCCCCGCTGACCACCAGCCCAGGAATGGCCAAGGGGCCTGAATGCAGGGAGCCACGGGGGTCCAGTGCAGCCCCCACCCCACAGAGTCCCCAGCAAGAAGCCAGGCTGAAACCCAGCTCTGCCTGGGGGCCGGGGTGCAGGCACTCTCAGGAGCCAAGCCCCCAGGCCTGCCTGAGATTCATCTTTGGTTTTCATCGCACAAATGAACGTGCAGACAACAGAATGGGGATGGAATGTCCTCGTGGCCCCCAGCTCAGTGCTCTCCCAAAGGCTCCGTCGCACCGGACCACTGCAGCAGGAATCGGGTTTCTTGGTAATACCCGAGGTGGGCCCTCCCCAGCCTTCCTCCCCAGCCATCACCCGGGGCAGATCAGGATGGCACCAAGATGGCCCCCGTCCTCTCCCGCTGATTACATTTAGGGTTTTTCCAACAACAGTGAACGCCCCACCCCGGGCCCTTGCCCCGTTTGCCCTGGAATTATGGGGACAATGGCCATGTCTTCTCCCCCGGAGGCCCTCCAGGGACTCACAGCTGTTTCCTCCAGGAGTGATGGCAGAGCGACTTGGAGACGGCATACCCATCCCATCATCTTTCTGACATTGGCCATTGGTCCCCTGTTGTCCAGGGAGGGGGACAGTCCAGGGGCCACCCTGCTCATTTTTTAGGGAAGGAAACGGAGGCTCAGACAAGCCCACAGCCTGGCAAAGGGACGGATATCACATCCCAGTGTCCCCCCCACCCCGGGTCAGTGAAGGTGGGCCGAAGGCGGTGAGCCCAAGATGGGCCGGGGTCCTGAGGGATTCGCAGGGACGCCCTCGACTCAGGGTGTGGGGGATCACGGTGTTAAGTGCAGAAGCTGATTTGGGGTCGCCCTGGGTGGGTCAGGGACTCTGCTGTCCTTGGGTCTTTTTCTGTCTCCCAGGCTGGAGTGCAGAGGTGCAATCACAACTCACTGCAGCCTTGAATTCCTTGGCTCAGCCAGGCATGGTGGCTCAAGCCTGTCATCCCAGCACTTTGGGAGGCTGAGGTGGGTGGATCACCTGCGGTCAGGAGTTCAAGACCAGCCTGGCCAACATGGTGAAACCCGTCTCTACTAAAAATACAAAAATTAGCCGGGCGTGGTGGTGTGCACCTGCAATCCCAGCCACTTGGGAGGCTGAGGCAGGAGAATCTCTTGAGCCCAGGAGGTGGAGCTTGCTGTGAGCCAAGATCACACCACTGCACTCCAGCCTGGGCGACAAAGCCAGACTCCATCTCAAAAAAAAAAAAAGAATTCCTGCACTCAAGGGATCCTTCTGCCTCGGCCTCCTGAGTGGCTGGGATTACAGGCGCCGCCCCCACGCCCGGCCAAGGCACCGGGATCCCAGCTGCGATTTTCAACAAGCCCCCAGGTGTGACCCATGCACCAAGGCTGCCTGTTAGAAGCAAACGAGTTACTCCCAATCAGGGGCTGAGGTCAGTGGTGCTGGAGAGCCGGGGGCTGGGGTCAGTGGTGCTGGAGAGTGGGGAGACATGCATAGGAGGCCACAAGCCTCTACGACCCTCCCCATCCCCACAGCAGCCCTCAGACCACCGCTCTCACCTCCATGCGGCCCCTCGGTCCCGCTCACCAGCAGTCAGGCAGATCAGCGGCTTCGAGACCCCAAGTCCCACGAGTGGGGCTGGGGTGACCCTCCCACCAGGTCTTCAGGCCCCACACTCCATCCCACCTGCAGCCCCCAGCCGGGGCCTTGTTCCTTCTCCACCTCGCTCGGGGTCTCCCTATGGGGCCTTCCTGCCGCCTCCAGCATGCTCGGTCCCTCCCTGCACGCAGGGCTTCCTGGTCGGCTCACACCCATCTCCCTCCCCATAGGCGCGTCTCTAGGACACCACCCCACGTGGCTGGTGTCCCTGCCTGGCCGTGCCAAGTGCTCCGTGAAGCTTCATCAGATGCATGGCTGAGAGGTGGGCAGTGGCTGTGTCACCTCAGAGGCCGCCCAGGGGACAGGTAATGGAGCCGTACACGGCAGCGGGCCGGGGTGCACGTGGACTGCCCGGTAAATGCGACCCTGACTCTGGGTCGTGCCGCGCGGCCTGGGAGGCTGCATTCTATTTCCTTAGAGACAGGGTCTCTTTTACCCTGAGCCCAGTGCCCCAGGTGTGGGGATTTGAGGGGCGCGCTCCGGAGCTCCCAGGGCACGGGAACCGGTGACCCGCCTTCACTCCCTGGCCCACCACACACAGCTGGAGCTGCTCCGAGAGGCTGGACCCGGCACGGGGTGGGTGGAGCAGCCACACAGGAGGAGCCGCTGGAGAGGGGACGGGGTCCCGCCGCCGCCCTGGCCTCCGCAGCCTCGGGTCCAGCCAGCCAGGCCCCTCAGAGGAGCCCCGGGCTCCAGGGGCCACCGCCAGGCCGCCCGGCGTCTCTGGCTCCAGGGGCCGGGGCTGGGGCCACCCGGGGACTGCGCGGGTCCCCCCGCCCCCCCCGACGTACCTCCACTTGGGCCTCGTCCCAGGCGTCCAGGCGGACGGACTTCACCTTGCTGACCTGGGGGATGTTCCGGTGGATTCCGGAGCAGCTCAGGCAGATGAAGACCCCCAGAGTGTAGGAGGCCCAGTCGGCATCTGCAAGGGAAAGCCGGACGTTCACGGAGGCTCAGCCCAGGGACCCGGAGGGAGGGTGGACGGAGCCTCGGGTCAGGGTCAGGAGCCCCCGGCCATGCCGTGGGGGGCCTCAGAGGAGACCCCCAGATGCACCTGGCTCCGCGCGCCCCGCAGGCACCTAACCCCGGCTCCCTCCGCCCTCTGCCCGGTGCAGACGGAGCTCTCCCCAGACACCCCACGGCATCTGAGGAAGCCGATCTGCACGGGCTCTGCGCCGGGTGCCGGGAACGTCCCGCAGAGGCCGGCCCAGCAGGAGCCCATGCCCCGGGCTGGAGGGCCCCCGGCACGCGTGAGGACTGCGTCCACGTGCTTTCCTGGTGTCCGCTGCCCTGGGAGACGTCTGTGGGCCCGAATCCTCCTGGGTGACGGGGCCAAGACTGGAAAATCCAGATAGGATCTGAGTGCAGGGGGTGCCTCCCACCCAGCGCAGTGCACGCCCCCGAAGGACCGACCGTAGCCACGGATGACGATGCACCGTGCGTGAGGTGGCAGCGCCCGGCCGGCACTAACTTTGCAGGTGTGACAATGGTGCTGTGGCTTCACCTTGCATGCGGCCTGTCTAGGGCTTCCACGTCTCGATGTCTGGTTTGCCTTAAAAGGGCCAACAAAGCTGGGAACAGTGGCTCACGCCTGTAATCCCAGCGCTTTGGGAGGCTGAGGGAGCAGAATCTTTTTTTTTTTTTTTTTTTTTGAGACATAGTCTGTTGCCCAGGCTGGAGTATGATGGCACGATCT
Source organism: Hylobates moloch (assembly GCF_009828535.3). Classification (NCBI taxonomy): domain Eukaryota; kingdom Metazoa; phylum Chordata; class Mammalia; order Primates; family Hylobatidae; genus Hylobates; species Hylobates moloch. The sequence continues at coordinate 901,771 of NW_026652299.1, forward strand.
CGGCTCGCTGCAACCTCTGCCTCCCGGGTTCAAGCGATTCTCCTGCCTCAGCCTCCCGAGTAGCAAGGCACGCGCCACCACGCCCGGCTAACTTTTGTATTTTTAGTGGAGATGGGGTTTCATCATGTTGGCCAGGCTGGCCTCGAACTCTTGACCTCAAGTAATCCACCCGCTCGGCCTCCCAAAGTGTTGGGATGACAGGCGTGAGCCACTGTGCAGGGTGTGGGTGCCACAGCGCAGTCTTTCTGCTGCTGCACGCGTGAAACGTCTCATTCTGAAATGGCAAAGTGAGTCGTGGCGAGTGTCCAGCCCCGCCCTGGGGCGACGGCTAAGAGGGCTGCTGTGTGACTCTCCTGTTTTGCCTGTGCTGAGTAGGGCGGCTTTTGGGAGAAAGAAAAAGCGGCTACAGGACCAGCCGTTGTTTGGTTTTGCGGGGTTTTTTTGTTTTGTTTTGTTTGTTTGTTTTGAGACAGGGTCTTGCCCTGTTGCCCAAGGCGGAGTGCAGTGGTGCAATCACAGCTCACCGCAGCCTCCAATGCCTGGGCTCAAGCGATCCTCCTGCCCCAGCCTCCCAAGTAGCTGGGACCGCAGGCATGCACCAGCATACCCAGCTAATTTTTACCATTTTTGGTAGAGATGAAGTCTCTCTATGTTGCCCAGGCTGGGCTTGAACTCCTGGGCTCAAGCAATCCTCCTGTCTTGGCCTCCCAAAGGGTTGGGATTACAGATGTGTGACGCTGTGTCTGGCCTGCAAAGTATTTAGTTACACACTCCCCCTGGAGAACAGGTGGGGAAGAACCACACTGAAGTCCCAGAAGAGAGAGACCTGACTCCCCCTGGGCTCCGTCTTCTCCCAAAGCCTTAGTGAAAGATGCCACAAATGCTTGGTGCGTGGCTGTGCACGGGGCGCCCGGCAGGCATGCCAGTCTCCGGGCCTCAGCCTCCTCATCTGTGGGATGGGACAGCACAAGCCACTTACAGGGGTAGCGGGCAACATGAGCCCAGCTGGGAACATCGCCACTCGGGGTGCAGTGGGGGCCCCCCTTCTCACCGCATGGCAATGCTGTCGGTTCAGCTCTGACAGTGTGGACCACGGACCCAGGCTTCCTGTCTCAAGACCTTTATCTGCCCATCTAGAAGTTCTGAGGGAGGCTGAGCAATGGCCACCAACAGCTCCTGCCCAGCCCAGGGTCCAGAATGCCTGTGCGTACCTCCAACCTCACTCGGGCGCTCTGGGACTGGCTGTCCCTCTCCTGGCCTGGAAGGAGGCCTGTTCACCGAACCCGTAGCGGGAGCTGGACTCTATGGGCGTGGACCAGCTGCCTGTTGTTGTAAATAAGGTGTTACTGGAACTCAGCCATGCCTGTTTATGAATTGTCTACAGCTGCTTTTGTGAGCGGTCATTGACTAGCTGTGATGGAGACTCTACGGCCCTAAAATATTTACTGTCTTTTTTGTTGTTTTTTTGAGACAGAGTTTCACTCTTGTTGCCCAGGCTGGAGTGCAATGGTGTGATCTTGGCTCACTGCAATCTCTGCCTCCCAGGTTCAAGTGATTCTCCTGCTTCGGCCTCCCGAGTAGCTGGGATTACAGGCATGCACCACCACACCCGGCTAATTTTGTGTTTTTAGTAGAGATGCGGGTTCACCATGTTGGCCAGGCTGGTCTCGAACTCCCGACCTTAGGTGATCCGCCTGCCTTGGCCTCCCAAAATGCTGGGATTACAGGCATGAGCCACCACACCCGGCCTACTATCTGTCTTTTTAAGAAAAAGTTTGCTGGCTGGGTGTGGAGGCTCACACCTGTAATCCCAGCACTTCCGGAGGCCAAGGCGGGTGGATTACCTGAGGTCAGGAGTGTGAGACCAGCCTGGCCAACATAGTGAAACCCCGTCGCTACTAAAAATACAAAAATTAGCCGGGCGTGGTGGCAGGTGCCTGTAATCCCAGCTACTCGGGAGGCTGAGGCAGGAGAATCACTTGAACCCGGGAGATGGAGGTTGCAGTGAGCCAAGATCGTGCCACTGCACTCCAGCCTGGGCAACAGAGCGAGACTTTGTCTCAAAAAAAAAGAAAAAAAGAAAAAGTTTGCCAACCTCTACTTAGAGGGAAAAATGGGTGTGGCACAGATGAGCCCAAGAAGGGCTTGTAAGTAGGACTGATAGCTTACAGCCATTACTAATATAACTTATCTTTGACAAACCAGATACAAGTGAGGCTAAGGAGTGGTTACAACCTGTCCTGACCTCTTGCAACTGGCACAAGGTCACCCTGGTGTAAAGTCACAGGTTGTCTGATGCAAACCTGTCACATCCTCCTGGTATTCGTGTGTGAGGATATACATGCGTGCATGCATACCCACGACACAATATGAACAGCCTACTGGGGAGGGCTCAGGGAGTTTAATACGAAGAAACAGAGACACCAGCCAGGTGTGGGTGCTCACACCTGTCATCCCAGCATTTTGGGAGATTGAGGCGGGAGGATCACTTGAGTCCAGGAGGTGGAGGTTGCAGTGAGCTGAGATGGCACCACTACACTCCAGCCTGGGTGTCACAGACCCTGTCTCTCATACACACACACACACACACAATATGGAGACATGAAGACCTTTTACATAAGAATCAAAAGACGAGAGCCAGTTAAATCAAGTGTGTTGGACACCGGGGCAACACAAGGTTGTCACTGAAAGAGCAGGAAGCTTGTACCATTTTAAAAAAGCTTTTGTGGAGTTTTACTAGGATGACTAAAATTTAAAAGATGGATACTACCAAGTGTTGATGAGGATACAGAGCAAGTGGAACTCTCATCCACTACTGGTAGAAGTACAAATTAGTCCAACCCACTCTGAAAACAGCTTGGCAGTTTCTTACATAAAGATGTATCTCCCATATGACACAGCCACTCTACTCCTAGGAATTTACCCAAGGGAAATAAAAATGTAGGTCCATAAAAAGATGTATATCCAACAATATATAAAAGAGTATATCCAACAATATATAAAAAGAGTAATACACCATGATCAACGGGTTTTTACCAGTAATGCAAGGTTGGTTTAACATTTGACCAATCAATGTCATTCACCATATTTTCAGATTAAAAAAGAAAAAACATACAATCGTTTCAAGATATGCAAAAAATGTTGGCAAAATGCAACATCCTGATAACACTCTCAGAAGATTAAGAATAGAGGGGAATTTCCCCAATTTGACATAGAGGATTCAACAGATGCAAAAAATGTTGGCAAAATGCAACATCCTGATAAAACTCTCAGAAAACTAAGAATAGAGGGTAATTTCCCCAATGTGATATAGAGGATCTGTGAAACATGTACAGCAAATGTCATATTCAAGGGAGAATGACTGACTGCTTTCCCCCAAGATCAAGAACAGGACAAGAATGTCTGTTCTAACCACTCCTAGTCAACACTGAGCTAGAGATTCTAGTCAGTGCAATAAGGCAATATAAAGAAATAAAAAGCATCTAGATTGGAAAGGAAGAGCTAAAACTATCTTCATTAACAGACAACATGATTGTCTGTGTAGAAAATACAAGAGATTTAAAAAACTATGAGAACTAACAAGTTTAGCAAGGTTGAAGGATACAAGACAAATATACAAAAATCAATTGTATTTCTATACACTAGCAACAAGCATTCAGAAATTGAACATTTAAAAATACCACTTATAATAGCATAAAATGTATGAAAGAGGGATAAATGTGATGAGATATGAAAACTACGAAATATTGCTCAGAGAAATTAAAGAAGACCTACAGATTTGGAAAGAGATAACGTTTTCATGGGTTGGGAGACTCAGCATTAATAACACATATATTGTCTCCAAATTATAGATTCAATGTGATCTCAATCAGAATTTCAACAGGATTTTAAAAATAGAAATGAACAAGCTGATTCCAAAATTCATATGTAAATGCAAAGGACCTAGAATAGCTAAAACAACTCAGAAAAAAGACAAGGAGGGGGAACTAACACTACTTGTTTTCAGAACTCATTATAAAATTACAGTTATCAAGACAGTGTGGTGGTATTGGCACAAAAACAGATGAACAGATCAATGGGACAGAATCGAGAATCTAGAAACAAACCCACACATATGTGGACAACTAATTATCGGCAAAGATATAAAGCCAGCTCTGGAGAGAGCGAACAATCTTTCCTACCAACAGTGCTGGAACAATCAGGTATATCATCCACAACACAGTAAACAACCCATCCCTCTCACCATATCCAAAAATTATCCCAAAATGCATCATGGTGCTAAAGGTAAAACCTAAAGCCATACAATTTTAAAAGAAAACAGGAGAAAAGTCTCCGTAACTTTGGGTTAGGCAAAGATTTTTTTCAGATACAACACCAAAGGCAGAATCTACTGAGAGAGAGAGGAGGAGGAAGAGAGAGGAGGAGGAGGAAGAGAGAGGAGGAGGAAGAGAGAGGAGGAGGAGGAAGAGAGAG
>NW_026652299.1:906343-961400 GCF_009828535.3 Hylobates moloch
GAGAGAGAGGAGGAGGAAGAGAGAGAGGAGGAGGAAGAGAGAGGAGGAGGAAGAGAGAGAGGAGGAGGAAGAGAGAGAGGAGGAGGAAGAGAGAGAGGAGGAGGGAGAGATAAATTGACCTCATCGGAATTATTATTATTATTATTGGGACAGGGTCTTGCTCTGTTGCCCCAGCTTGAGTGCAGTGGTGCAGTCATGGCTCACTGCAGCCTCGACTGCCTGGATTCAAGTGATCCTCCCGCCTCAGCCTCCTGAGTAGCTGGGACTACAGGTGCGTGCCACCATACCCGGCTACTTTAAAAAACTTTCTGTAGAAACAAGATATTGCTATACTGCCCAGGCTGGTCTCTAACTCCTGGGCTCAAGCAATCCTTCCACCTCAGCCTCCCAAAGTGCTGGGATGACAGGCATGAGCCACTTCACCTAACCAAGTCCCTGTTTTATTTATTTTTCTTTATTTTTTAACACTATTATTATTTTTTTTTTTTTGAGACAGAGTCTCACTCTGTCACCCAGGCTGGAGTGCAGTGGTACGATCTTGGCTCACTGCAACCTTTGCCTCTCGGGTTCAAGCAATTCTCCTGTCTCAGTCTCCCAAGTAGGTGGGATTACAGGCGCCCACCACCACGCCTGGCTAATTTTTGTATTTTTAATAGAGACGGGGTTCACCATGTTGGCCAGGCTGGTCTCAAACTCCGGACCTCAGGTGATCCACCCACCTCGGCCTCCCAGAGTGCTGGGATTATAGGCATGAGCCACCGAGCCTGGCCTATTTTTAACAACTTTTAATCTTTAATTTTTGTGGGTACATAGTAGGTGTATATATTTACGGGGTCCACGAGACATTTTGCTACAGGCATGCAATGTGAAATAATCACATCACAGCAAACAGGGCACCCATCACCTCAAGCGTGTATCATTTCTTTGTGTTACAAACAATCCAATTATACTCTTTTAGTCATTTTTAAAAGTACAATAAATTATTGTTGACAATCGTCATCCTGTTGTGACATCAAATACTACATCTTATTCTATTCTTTGTACCCGTTAACCATCCCCACTCTACCCTCCCTGAGACCCTGTTTTAAAGAGAGATTCAGACCCTGGGAGGGAAGAGCCCGGCGGGGTGACTGTGGGCAATGTCTTAAGGCCTTGGGTCTCTGGGAGATGACCCTCCGAGCCCTTGAAGGCACTGAAATATAAGGTGGCCTCCTGGTTCGACTATGCTGAAGCTCTGCAGGGTGGGTTCATGTGTGTGTGTGTGTGTGCACGTGCAGGGAGACAGGGAGCTAGAGCCCCCCAGCTTCCATCAAGGAAAAAGGCTGGCTGGTCCCCAAGGCAGAAGGGACGGGCTGACCCTTCTGACCCTTCTGTTTTCCAAGTGGCCGAGGCTGGGCTGGGCAGGCCTCCTTCTCAGGCTGCTGGGCATGGCCAGGCCTGCCTGCATCTGCAAATGCCCGCAGCCCATCGGAGCGAAAAGGGGCGCGGCGCGCACTCTCAGAGACCCTCCAGGGTGGAAGGGGAGCTGGTCTGACGCCCCAGCAGCAGGGCCCCCACAGACCCAAGCAGGAGAGCCTCTCCCTAAGCCTGGGCTGCACTCCAGCTGCCCCCTCCACTTGGGGCACTGAACCGTGGGGCCGGCCCTGCTTCTGCCCAGGACCACTTCTGGGCTCCCAGGACTGTGGAATTTCCTTCCAAAATGCCTGGAGTCGGCATCCACGGCCTGTGTTCTCCCCAGGACAGGCCACAAGGCCAGCACGTGCACACTGGGCCCAAGGGTGGCTGCAGCATGGCTGATGTGGTGGTGGAGATGGAGGCGCCGAGCGCCAGGTGGGGAGGGGCAGGCCCAAGGCTCCAGCCCCCACAAACATCCAGGCTGCCAGCACCGTCTCCAGGAGCTGCCTCCTCCTCAGAGACTCTGCCCACAGCCGCCAGCCTCTTTCCCTCCCTCCTCCCAGCCCCGCTCTGCCCTACCTGCTCCCAGGACACCCGAGATGACTCAGCCTCTCACCATTTCCGGAGCTGGTCTGGGGCACCTGGGCAGGTGAGCCACATCCTTGGGCTGAGCCAGGTGGGGCAGGCGTGTCCCCCAAGCCAAGGCCCAGGCTGGGGCATGGGCGGGGGGAAGGGCAGTAGCCAAGCCTGTCCATGGGGCCGTGGTTCCAGAGACCTTTGCCCTCCCGAGGCTGACACACAGCAGAGATCCCGGTGCGATCGAGGCTGGGTCGGACGCTGGCTCTGGCCAGGCATGCAAGGGGCAGCTGAGGTGGGAGGGCGCCCTTGGGGGAGGGGCTCCGGTGCCCACCACCCTTCACAGCTATGTGAGGTGGAGCATGCATGGCTGTCCCCCAGGCACACAGCGCCCGGCCCCATGCCAAGACCCAGGCCCCAGGCACACAGCGCCCAGCCCCACGCCAAGACCCAGGCCCCGGGCACACAGCGCCCGGCCCCACGCCAAGACCGAGGCCCCTCTCCAACTCCACCTCTGTTTTCCACATATTGTCTCCCAGTTACCTGCGGCCCCTGCAGGGATCCGGGCTCCCGCCGGCTGGAGGATCCCGGCCAGAGAGGCAGTGACCTCTGGAGCTCCTGGAGGGGCTGGCAGCCCACACCTCCTCTCTGCCCAGGCCCCAGGCCCCCGCCCCCTCACACTCACGGGTGGCCCTGGTCCCATTCCACTGTGAGGATGGGGCCCTTTGGCCCTAGGAACAGGCCCTCCCAGGACCCAGATCCGCTGGCCCCCACCCGGTTCAGGGGCACGTGCCCCTCTCCTGGATCCCTCCCAGCAGCACCCAGACACAGTGCACTTTCAGAATCCCCCAAGGACCCCCTCCAGGCTCTGCCCTGCCCCCTGCCCTCCCACCCTCTCTCCCTCCTGGTGCTCCAACCCCATGGCGGGAACCCCACGGTGAAGGCCATCCCCAGTCCTTCCTGGACCCACCCTATCCCGGAGCCCACTCTCTGGGACCCCTCCCCACGCCCCTCCACGCTCTTCAGGGCCCTCGCACAGGGCCAACTCCTCTGCGGCCCATCTGGTCTCTTGGCTGTCAAACCCTATTTTTGGAACTCAATAGAGGTGGTGGTTGAACAGCATGGTGAATGTTCTAAATGCCACTGAATTTTCACTTTGAAGTGATTAACTTGAGGCTGGGCGGGGCAGCTCACGCCTGCAATCTCAGCACCTTGAGAGGCCGAGGCGAATGGGTGGAGCCCAGGAGTTCAAGGCCAGCCTGGGCAACACAGTGAGACACCGAGACTCCATCCTTATGAAAAAATTTTCTATAAAAGGTTAATATTTCATATGAATTGCACCTCAATTTGGGGTTTGGTTTTTTTCGTTTTTTGTTTTTTTTGAGAGAGGGTCTCTGTCACTCAGGCTGGAGTGCAGTGGTGCGATCATAGTTCACTGCAGCCTCGGCCTGCTGGGCTCAGGTAATCCTCCCACCTCAGCTTCCTGAGTAGCTGGGACCACCGGTGTGCACCACCACATCTGGCTAATTTTTGGGTTTTTTTTTTTTTTTTTTTTTTTTAGAGATGGGGGTCTCACCATGTTGGCCAGGCTGGCCTCGAATTCCTGGGCTCAAGCGATCCTCCCACCTCAGCCTCCCAAAGTGCTGGGATCACAGGTGTGAGCCACCACGCCTGACCTTGATTTTTTAAAAAAGGAGAGAGAGAGACATTCACACACTGACGGCCCCTGTCTCTACCTCGGGCCTCTTTCCTCCAGAGCTGCCCGTGCGGCTGCTGTTCCCTCGGCGGCCACCAAGGCTTCTCAGAATCTCACATCGCAGGCCCCTCCCATCTTACTGGACGCTGCTCCCACGTCCCCATCTCAGCGAGTGAGGTGCTGGCTAAAGGCCTGGGTGTCCTCATTTCTACTCTGCCCACCACACCCCGACATCCCATTGACCAGCACATATTTCAAGACGATCCAGGCTTTGACCCTCCCCACACTCACTCCCCGCCCTAGGCCTAGCCACGGCCACCCGGCCTCAGTCACTGCAGCAGCATCCCACGCACCTCCAGCTCCCGCGCTGGCCCTACTTGTCCTGGACCCTGTGACAAGTTGTGGGCTGGGACACTCCTCGGCTCACACAATTCCCATGGTTCCCATCCCACCCAGAGTCACAGCGCAGCCCTCACAGCGTCCCCCAGCCCTGCGTGGCCCCACAGCCACCTCTGACCCCATCTCCCCGCCCTGCTCTGGGCACACTGGCCTCCTCGCTTCTCCTTTGACCTGTGAGGTGCACGGCTGCCCCCACCCCGACACCACCAGCCCCTTTACCCCACTCCCTCTTCCGGAGGGGCTGTCTCTCTCCTCCACCGAGGACCCCGAGCTGCTGGGACCTGCTCCTCACCCCACACCTTGTCCGCCCCACGGCCTGCCCTGAACCCACTCTATTCCAGCTGGGCCTTTCCCACTCACAACCCCCAAGCCCCAGCCCCCATCCTGAATCTGCAGGACCTGACCCAGCCATGTCCGTCCCTCCCTCCTCACCCCATGTCTGCCCTGCCCCCTTGCCCGGCTGGGATCCGAGGTCCAACAGTGCAATGCCCTCTGCCCCGCGCCCCTCCCTCCGTCCTTCAGTACGGAGCCCACCTCTGCGCCCACCGAGGCCTGAGCCTCTGAACGGAACACGCCCTGCAGAAGCGCTCCATGGTGGCCTGAGTTTCGGCTTCCCTCCCCGCTGGCCCGTGGCCTGGCCTCGTCCTCCATGAGGAAAACAGTCACTTGCAAGGCCTTCCCCTGCACACCAGGCCGAGCTGTCACTGCAGGTCTCTGCCCCGGTCTTAGCAGAACTCCTCCAAATGCATCTCCAGGTGCCGCGACCCCCTCTGGCCTCTCACCCCCCGGCCAAGCTGTCACCACCACCACCTAGACAGTGACTTGGGGTCAGTTTGCTCCTCCCTGACCCACTTCCCAGCCTGCAGGTGCCCAGTACTCCTTCCTGAAAACGCATTTATGTGGCATCCAAGATTCTACATCTTTTTTTTTTTTCTTGAGACAGAATCTCACTCTGTCTCCCAGGCTGGAGTGCAGTGGCACGATCTCGGCTCTCTGCAACCTCTGCCTACCAGGTTCAAGCGATTCGCCTGCCTCAACCTCCCGAGTAGCTGGGATTACAGCCGCGTGCCACCACACCCAGCTAATTTTTGTATTTTTAGTAGAGATGGGGTTTCACCATGTTGGCCAGGATGGTCTCAATCTCCTGACCTCATGATCCTCCCGCCTCGGCCTCCTAAAGTGCCGGGATTACAGGCGTGAGCCACCGCGCCCGGCCGTCACTCACAATTCTTACTCCACCCTTGGCCCTCCCCGTCCCCGAGTGCCGTCACCATCTGTCTGTCTTTGTCTCCCCTCCAAGGAACAGCAGATGCTGAGAGCAAAGGCCTGGTCTGGTCCGGTCTCCCTGAGCCCCGGCTGCGCAGGGCAAGGCACTCAGTACGCGTGCATGGAGCGGGGGAAGGCGCCTTGCCCGCTGGAGTCCAGGGGAGGGCACCACGGGAGTTCAGCCCTTGTGGGCCTCTGCCTCCCCTGGGCACGTGAGCACATACCTCCTGGCCACGCGGCCACGTGCCGCCTCAGCCACCTTGGACCCCGCCAAGTCCCTTCCTGTTTCCTCATTCTTTCATTTGCAAAGTGGGGCCATGCAGCCACCTGACGGGCGATGGGAGAAGCAGTCGGGGGATGCGGCTGCCTGCCAGGTACTGCCACAGAGCAAGGCTTGGCAAATGCCTCTGAGTCTAAAACGGCAGTGGCCTAGGAGCACAGGGCCTGGGGGCAGGAGCAGCGCCACACCTACCCCAAGATTTGTCCAGAGCTGAGGTCCAGCTCACAGCGTCTGTGCGTCGGGGGAAGCTGGCTGTGGTCACGGTCGGCGCAGCGGCCCAAGGAGTCCACAAAGCAGTAACCTTGGCCCACACCACAGCTCCAATGCATCTGGAGAGGGGGCCCGGTCTAGGCTGAAGTCCGGGGGGAGCCTGGCCAGAGCCTCCAGGCTCAGGGCAGAGAGAAAGGCCTCCAGCTCCTCTCAGCCCTGATTGCCAGCTCATCACCCGCACCAGCCCTCCACACCCGGCCACAGGGCAGGCAGGCAGGAAGCAGGCACGTGTGACCTGCTGGCCTGTGGCTTGAGTGCAAAACCAGGTAGGGGAAAGCTGTCTAGCAGTTCCTCAACCAGGTAAGCACAGAATGGCCATAGGACCCAGCAACTCCAGTCCTGGGTACGGATCCAAACAACCTGAAGCAGGGTCTCAAAGAGACATCTGCGCCCTCGTGCTCACAATGGCCCAGAGGTGGGAGCAGCCCAGTGTCCGCCTGCAGACAAATGGGCGCATGCAATGTGGTCCATCCACACGGGGTATGATCCTGTCTTCACACGCAGGGAAATCCCCGCACTCGCCACAGCATCTGTGAACCTGGAGACGTTAGACGGAGTGAAACTGACCAGTCACAAAAGAATGAATACCGGCCGGGCGCGGCGGTTCACGCCTGTAATCCCAGCACTTGGGAGGCCAAGGCGGATCACGAGGTCAGGAGATTGAGACCGTCCTGGCTAACACAGTGAAACCTCATCTCTACTAAAAATACAAAAAACTTAGCCGGGCGTGGCAGCGTGCGCCTGTAGTCGCAGCTACTTGGGAGGCTGAGGCAGGAGAATGGTGTGAGCCTGGGAGGCGGAGCTTGCAGTGAGCTGAGATCGCACCACTGCACTCCAGCCTGGGCAACAGAGCGAGACTATGCCTCAAAAAAAAAAAAAAAAAAAAAATTAATACCACATGGTTTCACTCCTACGAGGTCCCCGGAGTCGTAAGATTCATAAAGACAGAAAGTAGAGGCTGGGCGTGGTGGCTTACACCTGTAATCCCAGCCATTTGGGAGGCCAAGCTGGGAGAATCACCTGAGGTCAGGAGTTCAAGACCAGCCTGGCCAACATGGCGAAACCCTGTCTCCACTAAAAATACAAAAATTAGCTGGGCGTGGTGGTGGGTGCCTGTAATCCCAGCTACTCAGGGGACTGAAGCAGGAGAATCACTTGAACCCGGGAGGCAGAGGTTGCAGTGAGCTGCGAATGCGCCACTGCACTCGTCTTGGGAACAGAACAAGACTCTGTCTCAAAAAAAAAAAAAGAAAGAAAGAAAAGAAAAGAAAGTAGAAGGGTGGGTGCCCCGGCCTGGGGAGAGGAAATCTGGAGCCCTTGTTGAATGGGGACAGAGCTTCAGTTTGGGAAGATGAGGAGGTTCTGGAGATGACGGTGGTGGCGGTGGCACAGTGAGGTGAATGTGCTCAAGGCCCTGGAACTGTGAGCTCAAAATGATGAGAAAGTAAATTATTATTTAAAAAAAAATCCGGCCGGGCGCGGTGGCTCACACCTGTAATCCCAGCACTTTGGGAGGCCGAGGCAGGCGGATCACGAGGTCAGGAGACGGAGACCATCCTAGCTAACACGGTGAAACCCTATCTCTACTAAAAATACAAAAAAGTAGCCGGGCGTGGTGGTGGGCACCTATAGTCCCAGCTACTCAGGAGGCTGAGGCAGGAGAATGGCATGAACTCAGGAAGCAGAGCTTGCAGTGAGCCGAGATCACGCCACTGCACTCCAGCCTGGGCGACAGAGCAAGACTGTCTCAAAAAAAGAAAAATCCAACCCAGTTGGGCCGCTGCCCTGGGAAGTCAAGGGAGTCTGCCCAGCCCCCGCCCACATTCAGCAGCCTTCTTCCCACCCTCACCCATGCCAGGCCAAATTCCTGAAACTCCTCCCCACCAAGGGAATTGCTACCAGCAATTTCTGAAATGTCACCTCTGCCCTAAAGCCTTCCTGGGTTGAATGAGGAGGCTGAGCTGAGTCCGCCCCATCAGCATTGCAAGCACGGGCTCCGGTCCCACTGAGCCTCGAGGACTGGCCTCCAGGGTCACCTCTGCCTACCAGCGGCCGGGGCCACCCCAGAGCCTGGACCTGGCTGGGGCCTCAGGTGTGGAATGAAGGAGCAACACCTGAACCACCAGGACCTCCACCAGATGGTCCCAGCCATCTTCTTGCTTCTTAGGAACAGACTTCCTCTCAGAGCCAGGCCTCCTGACCCGGGGGTCCAGGGCGCCCTGAGATTGCCGGGTCCATCTGGTGCTCCAGGTGCCTCAGACACCCAGGTGACAGGAAGTGCCAGTCACCACCTGCTCTCCAACCCAGTTAAAGAGTCCACACACAGGCCAGGCACAGTGGCTCATGCCTGTAATTCCAGCACTTTAGGAGGCCAAGGCAGGAGGACAGTTTGAGGCCAGGAGTTCGGGACCAGCATGGCCAACATGGCAAAACCCTGTCTCTACCAAAAAAATACAAAAATTAGGCTCACACCTGGAATCCCAGCACTTTGGAAGTCTGAGGCAGGTGGATCACTTGAGGTCAGGAGTTCGAGACCAACCTGACCAACATGATGAAACCCCATCTCTACTAAAAACACAAAAATTAGCCAGGGGTGGTGGTGCATGCCTGAAACTCCAGCTACTTGGGAGACTGAGGCAGGAGAATCTAGAAGAATCCAACCTAGTTGGGCCGCTGCCCTGGGGAATGAAGGGAGTCTGCCCAGCCCCCGCCCACACTCAGCAGCCTTCTTCCCACCTTCACCCATGCTGGCCAAATTCCTGAAACCGGGAGTTGCAGTGAGCAAAGATCGCGCCACTACACTGCAGCTTGGGTGACATCGAGAGACTGTCTTAAAAAAAAAATTAGCTGGGCATGGTGGCATGGACCTGTAGTCCCAGCTACTCAGGAGGCTGAGGTGGGAGGATTGCTTGAGCCCTGGAGGCAGAGGCTGCGGTGAGTTGAGATTGTTCCACTGCACTCCCGCCTGGGTGACAGAGCGAGACCTTATCATAAAACAAAAAAGAACAAAAGAGCTCAGACACCCCAGTCCTTCCAGGTCATCAGACGGGCTGAGACTCAAAGAGGACAATATGTGTGTTTTTCTTTTTTTTGAGACAGAGTCTCACTCTGGCCTAGGCTGGAGTGCTGGGGTGTGATCACGACTCACTGCAGCTTCCAACTCCTGGCCTCAAGTGATCCTCTGGACTCGGCCTCCCAAAGCGCTGGGATGACAGGCGTGAGCCACCGCGCCTGGTCCCTGCCCTCTGTTGCGATTAGGCAGGCAGCTCCAAGGATGTACAGAGGCACCTCCTCCCTCCCCCAAACCCCCCCAGGATGGAGACCCCCACCCAGGTCTTGCAGGACAATGGGTCCAAGCACGCCCCAGCTCGCCCACTTGCCAGGCCTGTGATGAAGGGCTCTGTGGGTGGCCGCTAGGTGATGCCCCCTGTTCAAGGTCAGGGGAACCTACTATTGGGACAGATCATGGGGAGAGTTTGGAAGGAGATTCTGTGGAGGCCGCAGAGACCCCAAGACTGCTTCCCTCATACGATCAGTGGGTGGGGCCTGCTCAAGTCCACCCCAGCAGCCCCAGGCCTGGCGTTCAGAGGTGGTCTGGGACTGTGTGATATCCTGCTGTCCAGGTCTGCACCAGCTGTGAGCCAGTGCACAGGACAGTGTTCTGAGGACAGCAGAACATGCTGGCCACCCCAGGCCCCATCAACACTGGAGTGGCTCCTTGTCACCCAGCTGGGCCACAGCAGAAACAGGAGGTCCCAGAGCAGCCGGCATCAGCAAAGAAGCATAGAGCCCTCGAGGATGTGCCATGGGGTCATGGGGGGCCGGGCAGCCCCCTGCCTCCTAACACCTCCTGTTCCACCCTGTGGCCACAGCCCTGGGGAGTGAGGACAAGCACAGCGGCCGGGTGTGGCTCATGTCCCCTAAGACAGCTCCAGTTTGCAAGGCATCAGTCTCTCTGGCTATGAAATGAGAGCGACCCCTCACAGCATCCCCCCTCCATGGCACTACCTGACAGAGGAGACAAGTCACTGAGGTCATGGACCGATTCTGACGAGGCAGAGGTGCGGCCCTGTGCCCGGCAGCGTGGGGCATGGGGAGGGCCGAGAACAGCTCTGGGGTGGGCCAGGCCGGAAGCTTAGCAGGTGGGCCGGGCACACCTGCACCCACTGGGAGGGGAGGGCCACTGAAGGACCCAGCAGGCCAAGGAAGTCCCCTCTTCCTCCTTCCAGGCTGGGAGGCTCAGAGGGCCGCTGGAGAGGGGCCCTGAGTCCGGAGAAGCTGCTCCCAGGCTGTGTGGCCAGGGAGCAGAGGTTGAGAGGCCAGCCCAGCTCCCCTCCCCAAGGGCCACAGCAACCCCAGGCCAGGCCCTTTCCCACTGGCTCTCCTGGGGAGCATTCCTGAACAGGAGGAAATAAAGGTCTAGGGGGAGAGAGTCTGGGGTGAGCCAGCCCAGGGGGCCGCCCCCACCTCACCATTGCACTGGCCCTGTGGCCGTCCTGTCTCAGGAGACTATGGAAAGGCCGTGGGTCCTGCCCGTCTTTCCAGAAAAGCCTGTCACTATCTCCCCTCTGGGACACCCCAGCTCCTGGTGTGGCCTCTCCAGCCAAGCTGCGGCTGGACAGCAGCCACCACGACCTGGGGCTGGCAGAGACCCCTCCATCCCAGAGGGAATCAGGTCCTATTTCCGGGGTGTCCAGAGACTGCATGTTGAACCAGAACCTCCCAGGCAAATGCAAGGTCTTCCCCCGCTCCCTCCCTGGGGACCTCAGTCACCGTTGGTGAGTTTAGGTTTGTTCTGAGGGGCTCAGGCTATTGGCCCCCAGATTCCTGGTGTGCCTGGGGTGGCGGGACTGCTCCGGTGGGGCCCTCTCTCCACAGCGCAGCCGGCCTGGGGCTGACAGCTCCGGAGCAGGGCAGGGCTGGTCTGGGCACTGGGCCCCGTTCACAGCCAATGGCAGGACCAGTGGCCTGGAAGGGAGGGACTCCAGTGCCTTGAAATCCCACAGACCTGGGAACCGAGTCAGGGATGCCCGGCGAGGAGAACGAACGGGCGGGCGGCAGGTGGACGAGGACCTGCGTCCCGCCCCACCTCTCCCAGGCCTCACCTGTCCTGGCGCCCGCCCGGGAGCAGCCAGGTGCAGGGAGCCGGGGGAGGGGCGCCGCTCACACCCAGGGACCCCCGGTGCGGGAAGGGAGTGAGGCATGACGTCACCGCGAGGTGGCCCCGGAGCCGGCGGACCCCACAGCCCAGCAGAGCCCTCCGGCCGGCGGCCCGTTCCCTCCCTGCAGCCAGCCCCGATTTCCTCTTTCTGTGCGGAGCCCAAGCTTTCGCAACGCGGCGGGCGGTCCGCGGTGACCGTCAGACACGCAGCCCGGCGGGGGAGGGGAGGCGGCGGCAGGGGGTTTTCCGGGGGTCCTGGGGGCGCCCCCCGCTCCGCCCGGCCCGGGAAGACGTCCGGGTCCCCGCAGGTGCAGCCGGGCCCGGGCCCCATCCGAGCGCCGACCCGGCCCGGTGTTCAGCGCCGCCACCCCCGCGGCGTCCGCGGTCCCCCGCCCGGTCCCCGGGGCCCACCCAGGACCTACCCGGCACCCTGCGCCCACCCCGGACCCACCCGGCCCCGCGCCCACCCGGCCCACACCTACCCGGGGCGCCGCAGTCCGCGCAGCGCGCGTTCCCCGGCCGCTGCAGCAGCTCCAGGACCGCCCTGCGCCGCTCCTTGGCCATGGCCGCGATGCGCCCGCGATGCCGATGCCGGGGCCGGGGCCGGGAGCGTCAGCCCGGCTCGCTAGGGCCCCGCGCAGGCCGCCCGCCGCCGCCGCCCCTGCGCCATCCCGGGCGGCCTCAGCCCGCGCGCCGGTTCCGCATTCCCGCCGCCCTCCGGGCTCCGCCGCCGCCGCTCGTGTCTCCGCCGCGGTCGCTGAGCGAGTGCCGGCGCAGGGCCCGGGGCGCACGCTGCGCTCTGGCCGGCAAGGCCCGCGGGCGGCCCCCAGCGGTGCAGGCGAGCGTGTGGCCTCCTCCCTCGGCCGCTCCGGCGCCCCCAGCCCGCGCGCCCCGGGGACCCGCCGGGAAGTCGCCCGCCGCCCGCCCCCCATCCGCGCGCAGCGTCCCACCTGCCTGGGCGCGAGGCCGCCCCAAAACCTGACCGGCCTGGGTGGGACCCTCGTGCCGCCGCGCGCGCTGGGACGGAGCCTGCACACCTACTGTGGCTGGCGCAGAGGGCACCTACTGAGCCCCCTAAGACCATGGGCATGGGGGTGCTCGTGGAAGGCAGGTGTGTGTATCCTGCTCTAGGGACCAGGGCGCTCACACCATCCCTGCCTGGGAGGGACGGCCAGCAGGTGACAAACGCCAGCGTCCCATTGCAGAGGTCACAGAGGGCCCAGATGGAGCCTCCCCTTGAGACCCACCCAGCCGCCCACCACCCACAGATGGGACCCTCTGGGCACCCCTCCCACTCAGGCAGGCTGAGGGGCCCCGCCGGGACTTCACATGGGGGCTGACAGGTAAAAAAAAACCTGGTTTTGATGTCACCTCTTCCCAGACTTGCATGCCCTTCCTCTGCACACCCCAGCGTCTTTTCAAATTCTTTCCATTTTCTTCTTACACGGTTAATGCAGTATACCCGGCTGAAAACAAACTGGAACATACCAGACTGAAAAAGGAAAGCCTCTCCCCACTGCCTTCCAGGCAACCACTGTTAACAAATTCCTCAGCACCTTCCAGAATGAACGTCTGAGGCCTGTAGCCTTTCATTTATTTATTCATTTATCGAGACAGGGTTTTGGCTAACGGCTGTAATCCCAGCACTTTGGGAGGCCCGGGCTGGTGGATCCCTTGAGCTCAGGAGTTCGAGACCAGCCTGGGCAACATGGCAAGACCCCATCTCTACAAATACAAAATTTAGCCAGGCATGACGGTGGGGGCCTGGAGTCCCAGTTACTCAGGAGGCAGAGGCAAGAGGATCACTTAAGCCTGGAAAGCTGAGGCTGCGTGAGTTATGATGGTGTCACTGCACTCCAGCCTGGGGAACAGAGGGGAGACCCTGTCTCTAATTTTTTTTTTTTTTTTTTTGTAGAGACAGGGATCTTCCTATGTTGCCCAGGCTGGTCTTGAAGTCCTGGGATCAAGCGATCCTCCTGCCTTGGCCTCCCAAAGTCCTGGGATTACTGACATGAGCGCCGCGCCCGGACTCTTTCTTTTTGAATGGTTGCATTCTACTCAAAAGTTCGGCTGGGTGTGGTGGCTCATGCCTATAATCCCAGCACTTTGAGAGGCTGAGGCGGGTGGATCACCTGAGTTCAGGAGTTCAAGGCCAGCCTGACCAACATGGTGAAACCTCATCTCTACTACCTACAAAGAAATTAGCGGGGCGTGGTGGCGCATGCCTGTAATCCCAGCTACTTGGGAGGCCAAGGCAGGAGAATCGCATGAACCTGGCAGGCAGAGGTTGCAGTGAGCCGAGATTGCACCACTGCACTCCAGCCTGGGCAACAAGAGTGAAACTCTGCCTCAAAAAAAAAAAAAAAAAAACTCAAAAAAAGTTCAACTGGACCATGACTTGTTCACCCAGTCACTGGCATAGGGGCATTTAGAGCATTTTGAATGCATCAGAATCACGGTCTACACAACCTCATCTTTGCAAGAGTTTTGTGTGGATTTGCACTCAAAGTGGCATCGCTGGGGCAATGGTATGGGATGTGGAACAGCCTCCACTGAGGCTGCACTGACCAGAGTGCCACCAAAGGCACCTGTCCCCCTGCTCCAGCCGACGTGGAATTACGGAGCTGCTTAAGCTCTGTCCACCTGAAGCAGAACGCAGCAGCCTGTTTTGGTCTTCGTCTCTGGGATCATGTGCCCTCTGGCATCACGTGCTCTTTCCCTGTAACCGTTCACACGGGTCTTTCTCCTCCCTCGGATGGGAGGCTTTGGGGTGGGGACAGGTGGCATTTTCATCTCTGGGTCCCTGTGCCAGGCTCAGAATCCACCACACAGCACGAGCTTGGAGAATGTCGCCTAATAAATACAGACGAACGTTAATAGCAGCAGCTCTGCACTAGGTATTAGGAGAAATAGCCTGACTTGTATTTTCTATTTTCTTTTCTTTTTTTTTCCTTTTTTTTTTTTTTTTTTTTTTGAGACAGGGTCTTAGTCTGTCGCCCAGGCTGGAGTGCAGTGGCATGATCTCAGCTCACTGCAACCTCTGCTTCCTGGGGTCAGGTGATTCTCCTGCCTCAGCCTCCTGAGTAGCTGGGACCACAAATGGGTGCCACCATGCCCAGCTATATTTTTATTTTTTGGTAGAGACAGAGTTTCACCATGTTGCCCAGGCTGGTCTCGAACACCTGACTTCACGTGATCTGCCTGCCTTAGCCTCTGAAAGTGCTAGGATTACAGGCCTGAGCCACCACGGCTGGCTTGACATGTATTTTCTTTCTTTCTTTCTTTCTTTTTTTTTTTTTTTTGAGATGGAGTCTCGCTCTGTTGCCCAGGCTGGAGTGCAGTTGTGCGATCTCGGCTCACTGCAAGCTCCGCCTCCCAGGTTCACGCCATTCTCCTGCCTCAGCCTCCCCAGCAGCTGGGACACAGGTGCATACCACCACACCCGGCTAATTTTTTTGTATTTTTAGCAGAGATGGGGTTTCACCGTGTTAGCCAGGATGGTCTCGATCTCCTGACCTCGTGATCTGCCTACCTCGGCCTCCCAAAGTGCTGGAATTACAGGCGTGAGCCACCGCGCCCGGCCGACGTGTATTTTCTTATTGAAGCCCCGTTTTCAGTTGGGAAGACTGAGGCACGGGGAGGTTCAATCCCTTGCTGGAGGCCACACACCTCAGGACTGGAACATATATAAAACAATATAACAAAGCGACACACCCTAACAGAGCCGTTACCCAAGGTCGCCAAAGACAAGGAGGCCATCATACGAGGCATAGAAAAGGCAGCAGGGAGGCCTCAGGGGAGCAGGTGCCCAACAGGCCAGAGCTTCTGGCACAAGCCAAGGCCATCGGTTGCCTGCTGTTCCGGGGCCTCCTCCGTGGGGCGGCTCCAGCGGGAGGGTGTCTTGCCTTCTCTGTCCTTCCATGCCGCTAAGGGAACTGTGGGATTGCTCAGGGGACCGGGGGGCGTGAGGACGAGAGGACGAGACAGAGGTGGGTGAGCCGCGCAGATCTAAGAGATGTTGGGGCTGAGGGGGATTGTTCCAAAGAGGAGGCTGCCCGGCCGAGATCTGCAAGTACCTGCCTGGACCCCCGAGAGCGCAGCCATCCTGAGATCCTGCTGCCCCGAATGGCTGTGGTCAGGGCTGGGCGGGGCAGTAGGGGAGCCCAGGACTCAGGAAGAATCCGGAATGTAACAGCATAGCTCAGGGCGGGCCAGACCCAGACCAGCGCTGGTCAAAGGCTGTTCCGGCCAGCAGCGGCTGGCGAGGGGCCTGGACAGGCGGCCTGCCTCCTCCTGCTCACGCCCAGTGGCCCACAAGCTCTGCTGAGCCTCCTGCCCCTTGTCACTGACCTGCGTGGCTGCACCAGGGACCCTGACACTCATTCCTCAAGCGTCTCCCGCGTCCAGAGCCAGAGGCACCTGCCTCCTGTGACCACTCAGCCGTGCAGCAGGCCCTGGGCACGGGGCTCCCGAGAGCAGGGCGACTCCTCCAGCGTCCCCTGAGCATGGGGCCTGCACACAGTAGGCCCGCGGGCGACTTTGATCGGAAGCTGGTCCCTCCCGGGCCTGCAGCTGCGGGGTGAACCTCTCAGCACAGGCAGAGCGTGGCTCGCCCCAGGGAAGGGGCAAATGGATTGAGGCTGGGCTGGGCCCCGCTCTGCGACCATCTTGCCCAACACTCAGCCGAGCAGTTGCTCAACCAGGAGCTGCCTCAGGGGAGGGGAGGCTGGGGAGGTTCACTTCCCTCTCCACCCCGCACAGGGGCCGGGGCTAATTCAGTCAAATCACCTGTGCTTGGACAGTATCTCGCACGATGGCCGAGAGCTCAGCAGGCCGCCCTGCAGGCCAAGGAGGGGTCTTCAACATCCAGGCTCAGCGCAGGGGTGGGCAGCTCCTGGCTCTGCCTGCCTCAGCTGTGGGGATGGGGGTCGTGATGTTGGGTCCCCGTGTTGGGCCCCCGTGTGGCCGGCCCCCTCCAGGGCAGCCCCCCGGCTGTGGCCTCCACCCTGTCCTCTGCGTCTGTGCTTTTGGCCCTGCGCAGACCCTCCTGGGCCTTCTGCCTGCCGTGGGGGCCCTGCCACCCCTCGGGCACCTGGAGTAGGCGCTCAGCAGCATATGGACCCTAAGGAGCCCTGCTCGGGAGGGGCTTAAAGGAGACACGGGGATTCCCCAGAAATAGCCGCTGCGCCCCGAAATGCAGGGGACGGGGAAACACCAGCCAGGACCAGAGGTGGTCTCGGCACGATTTTCTGGGAGTGGGGCTAGACCCGGAAATCTCTTTGGAAGTAGGGAGTCCTCAGGGGCCTCCCCAGTATGACATGCCAGGGACGGTGGGTGCACAGGTTGGCTTACTGGGTTTTGGGGCATTTGAACATATCTTTTGCTTCGTTTTCCAAACAGAGATGGGGTCTGGCATGGAGAAGGGGGTCGTGGAGAGCCGTCCCCATAACCGAGGGGCTGGTGGCAGGTGTGGAGCTGGGCACTGCGCCTGGGCAGGGGTCCTGCCATCCCCCATCTTTTCCTCCCCCGCTGAGCAGCTAGCATTGGCCTGACCACTCCAGTCACGGCCCAGGTGTCCCCAGGTGCCATCTCTTGAGGCCTGGGACCAGCAGGGTCCTCTGGGGCCGGAATCACGCACTTGGCATGGGGAGGAGGCCCAGACTTGATGCGGGACCCTAGGAGGTGCTCTCCTCCCCCAGCCCCGGCCCCTTTCAGCAGTGACCATCGGGCAGTAGAGTTTAAGTTCACACCCAAATCGGTGCAACCTCAAGAAATAGTTACTTATAAAGAACTCATACAACTCAATAATAAAAAGGCAAGTGAACCAATTTAAAAAAGGGCAAAGAATCTGAACACATGCTTCCCCAAGGAAGACACACAGCCACCGACAGGCACCGGAACTATTCAGCAGCATTAGTCGTCAGGGAAACGCCAATCACACCAGGATGCAGTGAAGACCTGGCAGGGGGCTGGTGGAGGGAGGCTAGGGTTTACCAACAGACAGTGCCGGTGAGGATGGGGGAACCTAGACCCCCCCACAGCGCTGGTGGGTGTAAGACTGTGCAGCTGCCCTGGAAAACAGGCTGGCATGGGGCTACCGTGGGAGCCTGGAAACCCACTCCCCGGTATGCACCCGAGGATGGTGGAAAACACGTCCACACGCACGCAGACACGAGTGTTCTCAGCAGCATCTTTCCTTTTCTTTTCTTTTTTTTTTTTTTTTTTGAGATAGAGTCTCGCTCTGTCACCCAGGCTGGAGTGCAGTGGCACGATCTCGGCTCACTGCAACCTCCACTCCCGGGTTCCAGCGATTCTCCTGCCTCAGCCTCCTGAGTAGCTGGGATTACAGGTGCGAGCCACCACGCCCGGCTGATTTGTGTATTTTTAATAGAGATGGGGGTTTCACCATGTTGGTCAGGCTGGTCTTGAACTCCTGACCTCGTGATCCGCCCACCTCAGCCTCCCCAAATGCTGGGATTACAGGCATGAGCCACCGCGCCCGGCCTTATTATTTATTTTTTCAAGATAAGGTCTTGCTCTGTCACCCAGGCTGGAGTACAGTGGTGCAATCATAGCTCACTGAAGCCTCAACCTCTTGGGCTCAGGCCAATTCTCCCTCCTGAGCCTCCCGAGTAGCTGGGAATACAGATGTGTGCCACCACGCCCAGCTAAGTTTTGTGGGTATTTTTTTAGAGACAGGGTCTTGCTACGTTGCCCAGGCAGATCTTGAGCTCCTGGCTTCAGGTGATCCACCTGCCTCAGCCTCTCAAAGTGCTGGGATTACAGGCGTGAGCCGTCATGCCCAGCCAGCGATACTCAGAACAGTCCCAAATGCAGACAGCCCAAACATCCACCAGCTGATGGGTGGATAAGCCAAGTGTGGTCTGTGCCCACCACAGAGTGCGACTCGGCCATGAACACGCCACAACACAGGTGAAGCTTGAACAGGCTGTGCTAAGTGACAGGAGCCAGGCACAGGGGGTCAGATGGTGGGTGCGGTCACACGCAGAACGTGCCGTTCATGTGAGCCTGTGCATGCAAGTCCTCGTTCTGAAGGCCGTTTCTCTCGTGTTTAAATAAGAATCCAGCAGCTCTTCCTGCTTGTCTCCATGGGCTGAGCCCATGAGGCCGACTCTGCCCCAGAGTGTAGGGTCCAGCCCTCCGGGGCTTAGCGGATGTTCTCCCCGTGTGCAGAGATGAGAGATTGTAATAAATAAAGACACAAGACAAAGAGATGAAAACACCTGGGCCCGGGGGACCACCACCATCAAGACGCGGAGACCGGTAGTGGCCCCGAACGGCTGGGCACGCTGGTATTTACTGCATACAGGACAAGGGGGCAGGGTAAGGAGGGCGAATCTTCTAAGTGATCGACAAGGTGAAGCAAGTCACGTGATCACAGGACAGGGGGCCTTTCCCTCTTAGGTAGCTGAAGCAGAGAGAGAAGGCAGCAAACGTCAGCGTTTTCTTCTCTGCACTTACAAGAAAGATCAAAGACTTTAAGACTTTCACTATTTCTTCTACCGCTATCTACTACGAACTCCAAAGAGGAACCAGGAGTACGGGAGAAGCATGAAAGTGGACAAGGAGTGTGACCACTGAAGCACCACAGGGAGGGGTTTAGGCCTCTGGATGACTGAGGGCAGGCTGGATAATACCCAGCCTTCCACAGGAACCTGGTGGAGCAGAGTGTTCCCTGACTCCTCCGAGGAAAGGAGACTCCCTTTGGCGGTCTGCTAAGTAACGGGTGCCTTCCCAGACACTGGCGTTACCGCTTGACCAAGGAGCCCTCAAGCAGCCCTTATGCAG
This sequence comes from Hylobates moloch, assembly GCF_009828535.3. Classification (NCBI taxonomy): domain Eukaryota; kingdom Metazoa; phylum Chordata; class Mammalia; order Primates; family Hylobatidae; genus Hylobates; species Hylobates moloch. The sequence continues at coordinate 925,196 of NW_026652299.1, forward strand.
GCGTGACAGAGGGCTCACCTCTTGCCTGCTAGGTCACTTCTCACAATGTCCCCTCAGCACCTGACCCTATGCCTGCCGGTTATTCCAAGGTTATGTTAGTCATACAACAAAGAGTAATATTAAAAGCTAATGATTAATAATGTTTATAATGATTGATAATTGTCCATGATCATCTGTAGATCTAAGTTGTATTCTGACTATTCTTATTCTCACTATTGTCTTTATTAGACTGAAACAGTTTGTGCCTCTTCAGTCTCTTGCCTCGGCACAATCCTCCGCCCACACCAGAGTCCACTCCAGCCCTCAGTGCCCAGGCGGGCTGATACCATACGCCTTTAGCAGACGGGGAGACCGAGGCTGAGTCACCCATCTCATGGGGGCTGTTGCGGGAACGAGCCACAGGCCTGTGCCAGAGGCAGGCACGAGACAGCACCCTGCAGAGTCAGGCTGGAGGAGCCCCGCAGCCTCACAGAGAGGGAGTCGTGGACACGCATCAGGAAAGGCGGAGGCAGTCTCAGACGGGGCTTGCCTTTCCCAGGGGGCCCTACCTGTGCCCCCTCCACTCACCATCCCCCTCTATCCATCCCTCCATCATCTATCTGTGCAATCTGTCATCTGTGTCTATATGAACGTTGTCCCTATGTTTATCCATCATCAAGCAGTCCCCGTCCTCTACCTCTGTCATCTGTTTATCTGCCATCTGTGAATCATCCGTCACCATCATCTCTATCCACCATCTACGCACCTATCCTCTCTCAGCACTTCCCTCCCCTCCCTGACCCCTCCCCCCGCAGTGTGTTTAACACTTAACACTCCTTCCACTCCCACCTGCGATGTGGGCCGTGACTGTCCCAGCCCGTGCAGGACAGCGGCCTGTAACCTCTGACATGGGGTCACAGGAGGATGCGGCCTCTGCCTTGTCCCTTGCCCCTGCCCCGCCTCCACGTACACAGCCGGGCCCCCCTGCAGCCTACACGCTGCAGAGGACACGCGGACAGAGCCCAGGAACAGAGGTGCTGGGCCCAGCCCTGCCCACCCCTCGAGGGCAGAGCTCAGTGACTCCAGCCTCCTCACACCTGCGTGTGAACCACCCGGCTGAGCCCAGCTAGCCCCAGAGCCATAGGAGTGGGAGCCGGAAGATGCTGTGTGTGGTCCTGAGTTTGGGGTGGTCTGTGACACAGGGATTGGTATCTGCACTGATGGCCTCAGAGAATCCCAGCCCCGCCAGCCCCACGTCCAGGCCACTCCCCTCAAAGAGAGCAGGATCCCCACCCCAGCGGACGCCCATGAGGGCTGATGCCTTCCCACGTCTGCCTTGAGAAGAGCTGGGACCCCAGGGAGGGTCTGTGGCTCTGCTGCCCAAAGGGCCCCTACCTGGACCATGCTGCCCCGGCCCCTACTGCAGCCCCCACCAGTGGGTAGACCCCTGCCCCGCCCAGGCTCTCGCTCAGCCCCTCACTGAACCCCACACTTCATAAGCACCTGCCCTGTGCTGCCCTGATCTGGGCCACATCTGGGCCTCCATATCCCCTGAAAACTGAGCTGGCAGGAGCGGTGGGGGGTTAGTGGCGGGCTGAGGGTGGTGGCAGGCAGGTGGCAGCGGGCGCAGGTGGTAGGAGGGGGTGGTAGGAGGGTGCTGCCCAGTCAGGAAGGCCTGGGGCTTCAGGACGCACAACCCAGGCCTCACTGCACAAACCACCATCCCCACCGCAGCCGACAGCTACGCACCTGGCTCTGCCTCTGCAGGTGACCCTCGAGGGTGCCGTGGTGCTGCCACCGTCCAGCAGGGGCCACCCCCACCACAGCGCTTCTGCTTCCTCCAAGGTCACGAGGCCCCTGAAGGCTAAGGGGGCTGGGCTTCCATCCCCCGCCCCAAAGCACCGCGCTCTGTCCGGCCCTGTCTGGCAGGGGGCCCCACAGACCAACCCCAGTGCCCTCAGGGATGCCCCCGTCCCCTGGCTCTTCAGAGTGGACGAGTAAGCCGCCAGCCTCCCCTCTGAGTGAGGACACCTGTCGAGGTGCCCAGCCGTCCAGAGCCACGAGGGGCCTGGGGCCCCTCCCACCAGAGGGACCTGCTGCTGCCCAGGGCCAAGCCTGAGCCACCCACATGCCTCACAACCAGGAGGTGAGGGGGCAGAAAAAGGTCCCTGAAGATGTCTGCATCCTGGCCCCTGGGACCTGTGAACATGGTGCTTACATGGCAGATCAGGTTGTCTGGGACCGAGATGGGGATGGTCCAGGATTAGCAGGACCCGGTGCAGTTCCAAGGGTCCTGAGAGGGAGGCAGGAGGTCAGAGCCAGAGAGACAGGAGCACAGGGGCAGGGGTCGGAGGGATCTGAAGGGGCTGCACTGCTGGCTTGAGGTTGGGCCAAGTCCCAGCCCTGCCAAGATGCCTCGACGCCAGAGAAGGCGGGAAACAGGTTCTCCCCAGAGCCTGCCGAGAGGACACGGCCCTGCTGGGCTATTTATAATTTGAGACAGGGTCTTGCTCTGTCTCCCAGGCTTAAGTGCAGTGGTGCCATCATAGTGCACTGCAGCCTCTATTTCCCAGGCTCAGGTGATCCTCCTGCCTCAGCCTCCTGAGTAGCTGGGACTACAGGTGCATGCCACCACACCAGGGTAAGTCAAAAACAATTTTTTTTTTTGTAGAGACAGGGTTTCACTACGTTGCCAGGGCTGGTCTCAAACTCCTGGCCTCAGGCGATCCTCCCACCTTGGCCTCCCAAACTGCCGGGATGACAGGTGTGGGCCATCGTGTGTGGCCTGGGCCCCTTTTGGACTCTGCTCTGGAATAGTAATGCTTGCGGTGCTTTAAGCCACTGGGCTTACAGTAATCTGTTAGTGCAGCCAGAGGAATCGATACAGGAAGCTTCAGGAAGAAGGCAGTTTGCCTTGCTCCCGAGGCCTGAGTGGAGCAGGTCCAGTGCTGAGCTCCGGCTACACGGCCTGTGCAAACGAGGCCCCGCGCATCAGCCCTGGGGCTGCAGACCCGACCCTGGGGGGCTCTGGGCCTCCAGGTCAGACCTCCCCTCCTGGGAAGCAACAACGGGCTGGGCCTGCGACCACGCCGCCTCTGGTTTACCTCATGCCCGAGGGGAACGCTTGGCAAACGCTCTGGAAATTGTCTCTGGGAGCCTTTTAATAATGTGGCCGGCTTATCATGACAAGCGTCTATGAGAAATAAAATGCATTCTGCACATGACAGATGATGAACTACCCGAAATATCGTGTGAGAAGCTCTGGCAGGAACAGCAGGGTGTCTGGATTCTTAAGCACAACACATTCAGCAGCCAGACCCAGAAACTCAAAGGCAACGTTGGGAAGCCGGTGCGCGTTTGTAAGGAGTCAGGCTGTCCACACAATGGCGCTATTTTGGGATTCCGGCTTCTCTGCCTGTGACCTGCTGAAACCACTCATGCCGGCACCATGCCTACTGGAAACTCTTTGAAGATATTTCGAATGAGAATCGACTCAATCTATTCCACTACAGTTTCATACAAAGCATATTTTTTTCCTCATTTCAAAATAATTTCAGACTTCCAGAAAGTTCTAAAAATAGGATAGTGTGTATGCCCAGTTCCCCAAATAACATCTTACATAACACTGGGCCAGTGCTGCCAGTCACTTCGCAGAAGGCCCCTCAGTTTGGGTCTGTGTCTGATGTCTCCTTGGGATTACATTCAGGCCATGCAGTTGGGCAAGAGAACCACAGGTGACACCGTGCCCTCAGGGACGCCCCCAGGTCGGTGCTGCCTGTGCGACTCACTCCCGGCGGTGACTGCTGGGTTAAGGGGGCCTCTGCTGTTCTGCTGTGATGTGACCACTGTCTCCTCGGAGGTCAGTGCACATCTCAAGGGGAGGTTTCTCAAGACTCAGCAGACACCTGCTTCACACCACACATCACCATTCACTTCATGGCAACTGAGGGTTTTTTTTGAGATGGTTCTGTCGTCCAGGCTGGAGTGTGGTGGCACAATCCCGGCTCACTGCAACCTCTGCCTCCTGGTTTAAGCGATTCTCCCACCTCAGCCTCCCGAATAGCTGGGATTACAGACACGCGCCACCAGCCCCAGCTAATTTTTGTATTTTTAGTAGAGACAGGGTTTCTCCATGTTGGCCAGGCTGGTCTCGAACTCCTGGCCTCAAGTGGTCTGCCTGCCTTGGCCTCCCAAAGTGTTGAGATTATAGGCGTGAGCCACCACACCTGGCCCACTGAGGGTTGTGATCTGCACCTGTCACCAGTGTGGTTTCTGCAACAGCAATTTCCTGTTCCCCAAATTTCTTCTATATTAGAATTAATAAGACAGACCTGGCCCTCCCCTCACTGACATGTTTACCCAATTACTTACGTTCTATAGACTACTGGATATCAATTTATTCTGTGGGCTACAGCCCATTACAATAATTAATTTTCTTCCTTTTTTTGTGAGACAGGGTCCTGCTCTGTTGCCCAGGCTGGAGAGCAGTGGTACAATCACAGCTCACTGCAGACTTAACCTCTGGCTCAAGTGATCCTCCTGCCTCAGCCTCCTGAGTGTCTGGAACTACAGGCGGGTGACACCACACACGGCTGATTTTTCTTGTTTCCTAGACAGGGTTTCACCATGTTGCCCAGGCTGGTCTTGAACTCCTGGCCTCAAGCGATCCTCCCACCTCGGCCTCCTAAAGTGCTGGGATTGCAGGCGTGAGCCACTGCACCCGGCCTTTTTATTTTCATGCTGAACTGGCCTCAAGCGATCCTCCCACCAAGGCCTCCCAGCGTGTTGGAATTGCAGGCGTGAGCCGCTGCGCCCGGCCGCCTCCCAGCGTGTTGGAATTGCAGGCGTGAGCCGCTGCGCCCGGCCTGTCATTTTCATGCTCACACTGCCCCAGGTGGGCCACCGTGTGCTCCTTCCCATCCCCCCCGTGTTATTCCAACAAGTCCCCTCGTCTCAGCAATTCTTCACTCTCTAGCTCATCTGATACCTTCTCTGGCCTGGTCCTGGTTCCTTTGGTTAGAGAATGGTATCAGGGCCAAGACCCTGAGTGCGGGTGTCACTGCGTCCAGGCCCTCAGGGCAGAGCTGGGAAGCATTTGTGCACAGCCCCTCACAACAGTCCCCCTTACACATGGTTTCAGTTACCCATGGTCAGCCACAGTCCAAAAATACTAAGTGGAAAATTCCAGAAATAAACCATTCATGAGTTTTTGATTCCGTGCTGTTCTGAGCAGCCGTCCTGCCGGGACGTGAACCCTCCCTCCGTCCAGCGTTTCGGGCCGTCCACGCCACCCTGCCCGCCAGGCACTCAGCAGCCATCTCGGTGATGAGACCGACAGTCGCGGTGACGCGGCGCTTGGGTCCAAGAAGCTTTTATTTTACTTAATAATGGCCCCAGAACACGACAGTGGTGATGCTGGCGACTCAGACACACCAGAGAAGCTGCCAAGCGCTTCCTTTAAGGGAAAAGGTGGAAACTCCTGACCTAAAAGAAAAACAGCCAGATGCCGAGGCTGCTAAGGTCTTCCATGAGAACACGGCGCCCATCTGTGACATTCTGAAGAGGGAAGCAGAAAGTTCTGTCAGCTTTGCTGTCACACCTCAGGCTTGATCACGGGTACGTACAGGAAAAAACACAGCATGGACGGGATTCGGGACTATCCACGGCTTCAGGCACCCGCTGGGGTCTCGGAGCACACCCTGGCCAGGTGAGGGCAATCACTCTGTTTCTCTGTCCAGTTACCTTTGTATGTTGAAAAGCAGGAGCTCAATACACCTGGCTCGCATCATCCACAATGTATTTCTAGTTTTTTCCATCTCAGAATAAGCTTCAGAATCGTCCACGCAAAAAACAAATGTACTACCTAGAGTTCAGTATCTTTCCTCTTTCCCAGCTTTGCTCAGTGGTCTCCCCCACACTCCTGATGGGTCAGAGTGCAGTGCGAAGAGGAAGGCCCCGGCCCGGGCGCGCCCATCAGCAGGTCAGAGTGCGGTGCGAGCGGGGAGGTAGGCCCGGCCCAGGCCCGAGCGCTCCCGACGGCGGGTCAGAGTGCGGTGGGAAGAGGCCCCAGCCTGGGCCCGGGAGCTCCGCCGGCACGGCCTGTTGTGTTCCCCTCACATCCTGGTTCATTTACTTTTCGAGCATGTGAAACCCTCTGCCATGACAGCCAGAACTCCACCCCGGGGTGCTCGGAGGGGCTCGTGGCAGGCTATGCCCGTCAGCTCCAGCTCCTCCTTCTGGATTTCTCGTTTGTGGTTTCCTGTGTCCCTGCCTGTCTCCACTTCACAGCAAGCTCACGCCATATAGCCGCATCGCATTGGCGAGCTCATGGCACGTGGCCGCGCCGCGTCAGCGCGACTCCACGGTGGCTGCGTCACGGCTCATGTGCGCTGTGAGGACACCCGGGTTGCTATAAACAGTGCTGGGGCAACTCTGTGCCTACACAAAATATTCTCATAAGAAACAAGACTTTCCATAAACTAGCGGTGATACGTTAATACGTCTGCAGCACTCAGAGGCCTGACAGAGAGCAGACACGGGACGGTGACAGCTGCAGCTGAAGCAGGTGGTAGAACCCATGGGTGCAGGGACACAGGGTTGGGCGGGCCCAGCCGCAATAGGTACTCAGTTCTGTGGGGAGGGGAGGGACATGTTTAACCACGAAAGGGCCACCACTGCAGGACAGAAACAGAGGGCCTTTGCTGCAGAGAACTAGAGATGGGTTGAGAAGCCTCAGCCACCCACAGGCCCGAGGGGCAAGGGCAGCCTCTTTCCCGGAGCCTGAGGTCGGCCAGGTTGGTGGCCTCACCTGCCAGGACTTGGAGACAGCCACTGCCAGGGTCACTAGAGAGAACGTGACCTGGATCCCCCAACCCCATCTCCTGCCACTGTCCTCCACTGACCAGACAAGAGCCAGCCCCTTTCCAACAGCGCCTGGAAAGGGGACAGGTCTGGCTGAGGCCCCAGATGTGCAGGCACCTGCGTTCCACCCACAGGTTTGGGCCCCGGCTGGCCTGACGCACTGGGTGGACACGGGCTGGGTTTCCGTGACCCACAGGCAACTCTGGCGCAGACGGGCTGAGAACTCCGCTCAGGGGTGCCTGCCAGGCCATGCTGCAAACATGTGCCAGGGGTCTTGGGCAGAGCTGGCTGGCACAGAAGACAGCTGGTGCCAGCCTAACCGCAAATGGACTCAGGTTCTCTTTTTCTGTTGAAATATTGGAGTTACTGAAATTAAATACCCAACTTTATAAATACGGTCTGATACAAACCAGAAAATGACCCTTTGATTATGAAGCTACTTGGTGTTCAGGCAAAAGCAGAAAGAATCAAGAAGTCAAATCCATCCAAAACCAGAAGGTTCTCACTTCCTACTTTGTGTTCCACTTTTTTTTTTTTTTTTCTTAAAGGAAATGAACTGGCATATACGAATACAAACACGCAAACATCCTGCTAGGGAATGGTCATTTTCTGATGATATCTGTGTTCAGAAGGGACTGAAATTTATGCATTTACCTGTTTGAACTCAGAAAGTATCAGAGGACTGCAACATAAAACCGCCCCATACAAGAGGGCCCTGGCCTCAAAGACGAGGGTGTTGCCCCACGCTCGCCTCCCTCCCAGCCTTGCTGGGAACGCCGTCCCACTCAGGGGTTCAATGCAGAAATACCCCCCTAAGGGAAAACGGGACGCCACTCCCTACCCAGGAGACGCCCCCACAGGGCTGGAGCCTCTATTTGAAGCCCATTTCTAAGGACACCACACGCAGGCCTTCGCCGACCTAAGAGGCAGGATGATGCCCTCCGTCCCGAGAGACCACTGAACACGGCCCAGGGGTCTTCTCATCAACATTCATTTTTTGCCTCTGATTTTCCACCAATCAAGTCTCCAAATCCCAGTTTCTCCAATGGTTCTTGTAGCATCAGTTTTCTAAAAGAAAAAGAGAAAGCTGTCAGGGCGGGAGGTGCAGAGAGGACAAGAGGGGCCCTTGCAGGTCCCGGCTTCTCACCGCACACCGGGGGTCCTGCCACCTCCATCTATGTCCTGGGAGAGCGGCCCCTCGGCTTCAGCCCCCGTAGCTGGTGCCTTCCCCACTGGGCAGAGTCAACAGGACAATGAGGACGTGACCACCTAGAGAAATCCCAGGGCCTAGGGCCTGGGGCCTCTTGGGATGCCCAAGAGGGGCAGCTGCACCTGCTGCCCCCAACACACAACACTTCCCCATGTCCTGGGTAAAAGATGTATCTGGACAACAGCTTCACGCTGACCTCTCAGACTTGCCTTTATTGGCAGGATAATGACCCCTAAAGATGTTCACACCCTAATTCCTGGAACCTGTGCCCGCCACCTTCCATGGCACCCTGGCAGAGGAGACCTCAGGTTGCCCTCTGCCCAGACGGAACTGCGACTGAGGTCGACAGTTATCTGATCTTTTTTTTTTTTTTTTTTAAGAGACAGGGTCTCACTTTGTCTCCCAGGCTGGGATGCAGTGGTGTGATCAGCAGTTCAAGTTCACTGTAGCCTTGAACTCCTGGGCTCAAGTGATCCTCCCGCCTCAGCCTCCTGGGTAGCTGAGACTGCAGGTGTATGCTACCACGCACGGCTAATTTTTTTTTTTTTTTCTCCCAGAAACAGTCTTGCTCTATTGCCCAGGCTGGAGTGCAGTGGTGCAATCTCGGCTCACTGCAGCCTCCGCCTCCCAGGTCCAAGTGATTCTTGTGCCTCAGCCTCCTGAGTAGCTGGGACTACAGGTGCACATCACCACACCCGGCTAATTCTTGTAGTTTTAGTAGAGACGGGGTCTAACCATATGGGTCAGGCTGGTCTCGAACTCCTGACCTCATGTGATCACCCGCCTTGGTCTCCCAAAGTGCTGGAATTACAGGCACGAGCCACAGTGCCCGGCCAGCTAATTTTTTTTTTTTTTTTTGAGACGGAGTCCTACTCTGTTGCCTAGGCTAGAGTGCAGCGGCATGATCTCGGCTCACTACAACCTCCACCTCCCGGGTTCAGGCAATTCTCCCTGCCTCAGCCTCCCAAGTAGCTGGGATTACAGGCGCCTGCCACCATGCCTGGGCTAATTTTTATATTTTTAGTAGAGATGGGGTCTCACCATGCCGGTCTTAAACTCCTGACCTCAAGTGATCTGCCCACCTCGGCCTCCCAAAGTGTTGGAATTACAGGCATGAGCCACTGCACCCAGCCAGCTAATGTTTAAAGAAATTTTTTGTAGATACAGGGTTTCACTATGTTGCCCAGGCTGGTCTTGAACTCCTGAGCTCAAGTGATTCTCCTGCTTGGCCTCCCAAAGTGCTGGGGCTACAGACGTGAGCCACCACATCCTGCCAAAATAATTCCCAGCTGTTTATCGCAGTGCAGCCATCTTAGAGGCGTGAAATTCACGACTCAGCATGACTCTTTATGGGCCCCACACTCTTCAGGACAATAGTAACGATCATGTGAACTCACACATGGTGACATGCCCCCCAATCCTGCTGCGTGCTTCACAGGGATGGCCTCCTTTACCCTCCCCACAACCCAGCCAGGAGGCCCAGCCATCATCCCACGAGGCCCCCACGCATTCTGTGCTGCTGGCAGCAGGTGAGGCTGCTCCACCAGGGTGTCTGTGTGACACCCGGTGCCTAATCCCCAGGACAGGACGCGAACTTCTAAATCACTGCAGAGGCTTGAGATCTCAGACCACGGTGGTCATCTAAAACACACCTATACTTTCACGTCAGGCTAACATGGTCCAAGTCCTCACGAGACAACTTCAAAAACTCCATTGTGGTCCATTTTCTAAAACAGACGCTCACGGAGGTGGGAGTAAAGTAACATCTAGGATTTTAGCACAGAAGGAAAAAGGAAGAAAAGAAATGGCTAAAAACAGGGTGGGTGCCGGTTATGGGAGGCAGACTATCCTCAACTTCTGTATGTTTGATGATTTTCATGAACAAATAACCAATCAAAATTCTACAGGCAAAATAACTGACCTTATAGAAGGAGCAGGATTTTTAAAAAGAAAAAAAAAAAAACAACGAAAGGCCAGGTGCAGTGGCTCACACCTGTAATCCCAGCACTTTGGGAGGCCGAGGTGGGTGGATCACGAAGTTAGGAGATGGAGACCATCCTGGCTAACGCGGTGAAACCCCGTCTCTACTAAAAATACAAAAAATTAGCCGGGCGTGGTGGCGGGCACCTGTAGTCCCAGCTACTCGGAGAGGCTGAGGCAGGAGAATGGCGTGAACCCGGGAGACGGAGCTTGCAGTGAGCTGAGATCACGCCACTGCACTCCAGCCTGGGTGACAGAGTGAGACTCCATCTCAAAAAAATAATAAAACAAACAAACAAAAAAAAACAATGAAATCAGAAACACATGCCCTGAACATCTGCCTAAACATTGCCTGGCCAATCTGCGAGACCACCTGAGGCACTGGCCCTGGCTCCCTTCCTCCCCGCTGTCCTCAGGAGTCTCATGGGGAAGCTGAGCACGAGGCAGGAGGCCTGCTCACACCCTCACATGAACACAGCCCAATTCACACCGTCTCTAAAGCTTGGCAGCGCCATGGAGACATTCTCAGTTCCAGTTTTCTAAAGATGCATTAATTTAAGACTAATTTAAACATGTGGCTCCAGCCAGCGTGCTACTTAAACAATCAGAGATGGTAAGAGACAGATCCAGTGGGGCCCTTGGACAAACGTGAGCCCTGGAAGAGCCTAAGCGACAGTCCCAAAGGCAGAACGTGGCCTCACTGGAAGTCCACCCTGCTGAGAAGGCCCACCATCCTTACAGCCCCAAATGTCCACACGAATAACCCCAAACACACCTGTGTGGCCTGAAAGGCGCAACGGATTTTTGCCTTGAGGGAAATGTCTGAGTATGTTATGGGAAAATGAAAAGAGCTCAAAGCGGATGGGTGAATTGTCAACCTGTCTTCAGCAGAGACACAGCTGTCTGAAGACCGAAATGCTGAGTGAGCTAATCATGGCCTCGAAAAGCGAAAATAAAAGCTCCCACCACCATCATATAATTATATGCTATGTGCTTTTTTTTGTATAAGGGATTAGAATAGCTCTTATTTTAAGTAAAAGCTGTGGGGATCATAGCTACAAACGCGTTTGTTTTGTTTAAAAGTGAGCTTTGGTGAGTTCTGGTTACGACAGAAGAATCATTCATCTTTCATCATTTCTTAAATAGTCTATTGTCCTCCCTGTCACATTCCCAACAACTCTGAGTGGAGCAAAACAACCCAGTGCATATTTTTAACATCTGGGAATGCAAAAGAAATAAACTGTGTACCCACGACCTTCAGTCTTTTGACTCAGTCAGCATTTTTATGATGCACGATTTGCAAACCTTAATGACATGTCAGTAGCAACCAAATGTGGAAAGAAAATGCTCTCAGGAATGCAGTCATGTATAACGCTACTGCTCAAGGAGAGGTTCCCAAGATTGTGAAACAGCTTTTGGTACAATTTCATCTGATAAGCCTCCACTTCAAGGGCAAACAATTCTACAGTCCTGAAAAACACAAGCTGAATCCCAGGCCTGAAAAAGACACACCGTAATGGCCTTTCAGGAAAAACAAAGTTTTAGTTGGAGTAGTGGGAGGTGGAAGTCATAACGCTTAGCTTACTCACCTCTCCATCCTGCATTCTAAATATTCTTTTGATTCATTTCTGCACAAAGCATTTTCAAAATTATTGTTATGAAGACACTTCATGAATTTCTCTTTAAAGCTCTTACATTCACCTAGAATGAGAAAGAAAACAGCATGCTTTTTTCAGAGCGAAATGTGATGCAACCACACAACCGCCTTAAGAGCTGCGCTGCTTTTCCTTTCAAAACTAGTTTCCTCAGGACGGGTGCAGTGGCTCACACCTGTAATCCCAGCACTCTGAGAGGATCACCTGACCCCAGGAGGTTGAGACCAGCCTGGGCAACACAGTGAGACCCCCATCTCTACCAAAAAAAACCTTAAAAGTTAGCTAGGTGTGGCGCATGTCTGTGGTTCCAGCTACTCAGGAGGCTGAGGCAGGAAGATCGCTTGAGCAAAGGAGTTCGAGGCTGCAGTGAGCTTGATCACACCACTGCACTCCAGCCTGGGTGACAGAGTGAGGCTCCATTTCAAAAATAAATAAATAAATGATCCAGCCTGGGCAACATGGGGAAACTCCATCTCTAAAATAAAAAATAAAAAAACAATAATAATTAGCTGGGTGTGGTGCTGCACACCTATAGTCCCGGCTACTCTACAGGCTGAGCCCAGAAAGGAAGGAGGCCGAGGCTTCAGTGAGCTATGATTGCACCACTGCACTCCAGCCTAAGCAACAGAGTCAGACCCTGTCTCAAAACAAAAACAAACCCAAACTTGTTTCCTTCATAAACACGCTGAAAACAACAATGGAAAAAACCCACCACGAGGTAAAGTCAGCCCAGTACAAGGTTAAGGTGCAATTTAGGTGATGGTCACAGGAGAGTTCCGGGTAAAAATTCTTTCGTTTTTGCTGTTTGAAAATGTCACAATAAAATGTTGGGAAAGGAACAGTAATTCACAGATCGTTTTTCTTTTCTTTTTTCTTTTTTTTTTTTTTTTTTTTTTGAGGCGTTGTCTCGCTCTGTCGCCCAAGCTGGAGTGCAGTGGCCCCATCTCGGCTAACTGCAACCTCCGTCTCCTGGTTCAAGCGATTCTCTTGCCTCAGCCTCCCGAGTAGCTGGGACTACAGGCGAGCCACATCACACCCGACTAATTTTTGTATTTTTAGTAGAGACGGGGTCTCCCCATGTTGGGCAGGCTGGTCTCGAACTCCTGATCTTAAGTGATCCGCCCACCTCGGCCTCCCAAAGGGCTGGGATCACAGGCGTGAGCCACCACGCCCGGCCCACAGATCCTTTTTCGAAGCCTTCATGTCCACGGAGGCGATTTAACGGCTAACCCCACACCGGAATCCGGCCAGAAGCACTGGGAGATCAGCAGCACTTTTGAGCTTTGCAGCAGACATCGCTAGGCACCGTCTAAGCCCCGGTTGCAGCTGCGGGCTTCGTGGCCGCCGAATGCCCCGCTCTGCAAACCCGGGGCACCGACAGCCCGCCGGGTGAGTCAGGGCGGAGCCGGGGACCCGGAAGCCTGACGCAAGGAGTCGGTGTCGCTGCCCTCATCACGGGGCCCACGGTCCTGCCAGCTCCCACCTGCAGGGTCCATGCCGCAGCAGTGACCCGGGCCTGGCGCGGAGGGGGCGGGGGGGAGGGTGGCCCGCCGTGCCTCAGTTTCCCTGCCTGCACCGTGCTAGATGCCGGCACCCCATAGGGCTCCGCGCTGGGCCGCGACCCAGACCCCCCATCCCAGACCCCTGCCCGCCGACCTTCCGCCGCTCACCTAAGTGATCCAGCGGGAAGCTGCCCTTGTCCGGGGGCCGCGGCTGGAAGCTCTTGGTCCCGAAATTCATGGCGGTCGACATGTTGGCGGCGTTAGAGTCTGCGAGCGCCTCGCGAGCGTACGCAGGGCGGCCGGCGGAGCGCCGAGCAGGCACCCCGGGAACGCCGAGCACGTCGAGCAGGCCCCGGCCCCGCCCCTTGCCCGGGCCCGGCCCCGCCCCCTCGGAGCCAGCAAGCTCCTGAACCCCGGTGGGTGCTGCCCGGGCTTTCCCGTCCCCTGGGACCCTCACAGCAGTCGGTAGCAGAATCAGCTTTTGGAACGGGTGAGAAACCGAGGCCCAGAAAGGTTCAGCGAATTGCCAGAGGACACATAGCGGTGCCGGCGTCTCTGCATCCCAGGTGTCTGCTGGGGCCTCGGTTTCCCCGTCGCACAGAGGCCTCATCACGGGGCCCATCCGGGGAGGAAGGCGGCACAGGAGGGACAGGAGAGCCTGTGGACTCGCTGCCTGCGACTGCTGGAGCCAGGTGCCACCACCGAGCAGCTTCAACAACAGGAATGTGCTCTCAGTCCTGGGGCCCAGAGTCCAAGCAGTGGGCAGAGTGGGGGCGCTGGGGACAGTCCCAGCCTCCCAGCTTCCAGGGGCCGCCAGCCTCTGAGGTTCCTTGGCTTGCAGAAGCACTACCTGGTCTCGGCCCCTACGTTCCCATGGTGTCCTGCGCATGTCCAAATTTCCTATTTTATTTATTTATTTATTTGAGACAGGGTATTGCTCTGTTGCCCAGACTAGAGTGCAGTGGCGTGATCACGACTCACTGCAGCCTGGACCTCCTGGGCTCAGCGATCCTCTCACCCCAGCCTCCTGAGTAGCTGGGACCACAGGCACACACCACCACACCAGGCAAATTTTTGTATTTTTCGTAGAGTTGGAGCCTCCCTATGTTGTCCAGGCTGGTCCTTAACTCCTGGGCTCAGGCAATCCTCCTGCCTCAGCCTCCCAAAATGCTGGGATTATAGGCATGAGCCACCATGCCCAACCTAAATTTCCTCTTTTTTACAAGGATAGCAGTCATGTTGGGTTAGGGCCCATCCCAATAACTTCGTCTTAACTAATTACATCAGCAGCAACCCTATTTCTTTGTTTTGTTTTTTAAAACGGAGTCTCTCTCTTGTTGCCCAGGCTGGAGTACAGTGGCTCGATCCTGGCTCATTGCAACCTCCACCTCCCAGGTTAAAGCAATTCTCCTGCCTCAGCCTCCCAAGTAGCTGGGATTACCGGCATGCAGCAACACACCCAGCTAATTTTTTTTTTTTTCAAGACAGAGTCTCACTGTTTAACCCAGGCGGGCATGCAATGGCGCAATCTCGGCTTACTGCAACCTCCACTTCCCGAGCTCAAGAGATTCTCCTGCCTCAGCCTCCCGAGTAGCTGGGATTACAGGCATGCACCATCACGCCCGGCTAATTTTTTTTATTTTTGGTAGAGACGGGGGTTTCACCATGTTGCCCAGGCTGGTCTCGAACTCCTGACCTCAAGTGATCCGCCCACCTCAGCCTCCCAAAGGGCTGGGATTACAGGCGTGAGCCACCGCACCCGGCACCTATTTCCAAAGCAAAGGTCACATCCTAAGGTCCTGGTGGCTTCACCATATGAATGGGGGTGGAGGGTAGTTAACTCAACCTAGGACGGAATGAAAGTGTATTGTAAGAGGTAAGGCCCGGCATTCGCGTGTGGGTGTTGTCATGGCAACAGCAGTCGTGGGAAAGGGCTCAGTGAAGACCCCGCTTCCACCTGTGGAGTCTCTCCCAGCCCTGGACCTGGACCCACATGCCCTGGCCATGAGGAAGTCGAACACTTGCCCTTGTAGAGCGCCATGGGCGGCCCAAGCTCCAGCCTCCACTCACTCATCCATCCCACCCATTTCACAATCACTGGCCAGGCCTTGGTGGTAAGCACAGTGGGTCCTCAGCAACACCGAGTTCGGTGCCTGGCCCCCTCTGGACCCTGGTGAGACCTGAAACCACTGTTGCTTAGGAGCCAGTTCCTGCAACTTCCCAGGGGCTGTTTGCAGACAAGGGCTTGGTCAAGGCGGCCCAACAGCCCCCACCCCGGGGCCTGCCCTTCTTCAAGCCTGGCCCAGGCGTCCCCTCCCCATGAGGCTTCCAGCTCTCCCCGTTGCTGGGCCCTGGTGAGCCTGCCCCTCTGCAATGCACACCATTAGATTCCTGTGCCCGAGGTCGGACTCTGCTCCGTGTGCCCAGAGCTGAGCCGCAAGTCTGGTACTGAATGTTTCTGAACCACAGGGCAGTGGGGACCTCACGCCAAGGCCCCAAGGGAGGGCCTATGGCTGCAGAAATCTAGTTGTCAGGGCCTTGATTGGCCTGGGGCTCTGGGCCCACTGAAAACTACAAAAGGAAAATTGCACCTTGTTCCCGTCATATAAACAAGTATTTTTACACGGCTAGAACCAGGGGCCCACACACTGGGTTACTCATTAATACGTTTCCAGGGCTGTGAACAATGGGAGCTTTTATTACCCAGCAAAGAAGCGCTGGCTCACTTAACTGGAGCAGCCGCTTAGCAGTGGAAGGACAGCCCCTCCCTTGGGGCTGCCCTAAGCCTCTCTGTCTGGGAGCCCCAAGGGACCTGTGGCCTGGAGGTGACAACTGGCTTTTAATTGACTGTCACTTGGCAAATGATTATTGCTTTATATGAGATCTTTAGCTGGGAGAGAAGAGGAAATAATTTTTATGAGCAGTTCACTGGTGTAAAAAGTGGGGAAGGGGCTGGGGGCGGTGGCTCACACCTGTAATCCCAGCACTCTGGGAAGCCGAGGTGGGCGGACCACTTGAGCCCAGGAGTTTGAGACCAGCCTTGGCAACATGCTGAAACCCTATGTCTATAAAAAATACAGAAATTAGCCGGGTGTAGGGGCACACACCTGTGGTCCCAGCTACCCCGGAGGCTGAGGTGGGAGGATCATCTGAGCCCTGGGAGGTTGAGGCTGCAGTGAGCCAAGATCGTGCCACTGCACTGCAGCCTGGGCAAAAAAGTGAGACCTTGTCTACAAGAAAAAAGGAAAAGCTCAGAGGAGGGAATGAACCTTGTTTGAGCCCCAGCAATCAAGGCATCGCAGGCATTTTCCACCCGGATCCCCAGAGCCTGGAACAGTGCCTGGCATGCTGGATATGCTCCGTTGATAGCTCGCAGATGAATGAATCCAGTTAAGTAGGTCTTATTATCCTCATCTGACACAGAGAAACAGACTCACGGGGGTCGCATCCCTTGCTGAAGCTTCCATGGCTGTGTTTGCATTATCTGCCACTGCATAACAAAGCACCCCAAGCTTAGCAGTCATTACCCGTGAACTCACACTTGGGCAGGGCTTGGTGGAGACACTCCACGGGGCCTCGGCCAGCTTAGCTCCACCTCGGACTGGAGGATCCACTCACGATGGCGTATGTGGCTGGCAGGCAGGTGGGCTCAGGGTCGGGTGGAAGCCGGGTTCTGTGGGCCTGGGTTCCCCTCCACATGGGCCCCTCTATGAGCTGCTGGGCTCCCCCACAGCATGGCGGCTGGGTCCGTGGCACAGGTGTCCTGGGGAACCAAGAGGAAGCTGCATCACTGTTTGGGATCCAGCCTCCACCGTGGCCACAAGTGCCCACCCAGAATCAAGGAGTCAACTAAAGGAAAATTTTGCTTTCGAAGAAGCAAAGTTAGTTTTATTCAGATTCCTGTTGAGCACTGCAGTCCAGGAGGGTGTTTCAGAGTTTCCGTTCGACTGTTCCAAAGCAATGTTTCGGGCCACAGCTTATCAACAGGTGGCAGAGGCTCTGCACCTGCTCGGGGGTACCTTAGAGCCAAATCCGATTGTCCAAGTTTCGGTGCAGGAGTCCATCTCGTCGTAGATTACAGCCACTGATCCTGTCAGACGTTGTCTTATGTGCAGGAAGAGGCAAGGGCTGGGATCGTTGACCTTACCTTTTTAAAAAACGCAGTGATTTGGCCGGGTGTCGTGGCTCATGCCTGGAATCCCAGCACTTTGGGCGGCCAAGGTGGGCAGATCACCTGAGGTTAGGAGTTCAAGACCAGCCTGGCCAACATGGTGAAACCCCATCTCTACCAAAAATGCAAAAATTAGCCGGGCATGGTGGCGCATGCCTGTAATCCCAGCTACTCGGGAGGCTGAGGCAGGAGAATCGCTTGAACCCGGGAGGCGGAGGTTGCAGTGGACTGAGATCACACCACTGCCCTCCAGCCTGGGCAACAAAGAGGGAAACTCCGTCTCAAAAAAGAAAAAAAAAATGCAGGGATTCAGGCAAGAGCCGTGGGCACCTGCGCCGTGCCTGCTGAGTCTCCGGGGCATTCTTCCAGGGGGGCGCGCCCAGTCACTGAGGCAGGGCGCACACTTCTTTCCGCACAGTTGTAAGGATGCCTTAAACCAAATTTCTGGAAACCGGGTCACTGAGCCAAGGGACAGTTCCTTTTTGATGTCTGGTGGATCTCAAGTGCACTGCAAAAGCGTCCAGTGAAACTCCACAGGTAGAATGAGCAAACACGGCTTCTGGCCTCTGCTACTTTGTATCACAAAGTGGGAAGACCACAAGCCCTCCTGTGGAGGGAGAAGCGCAGTGTTACATTACGCAAAGACAGTGTGGTTGGGAGAATCTGTTCGGCCATCTCTGGAAGCCACCATCTGCCACAGCTGACAGGTGCGGGGCTGAGTTTGGAACCAGGTCTGTCTGACTCCAGCCCCTCAGGGGGAGCCCACCTACCCACCCACCTCAACCACCCTGCCTCTGATGTCAGGGGCAGGCAGGACCTGAGCCAGCCAATCAGAGCACTGCATTCCTCCTGGTCACAGACATGGCTCAGGGCTGAGTATCTGGCCGGCAGGGCTGGACCAATCAGGTCTGATCAAAACAGTCCCAGGTTCCACTTGAGCAGCCAGGCTGCAGTCGCAGGGCACTGGAGGTCCACCGGACACCAGAAAGCAACAATGCCTTGGCTCGCCACCTGGTTTCCAGGATTTTAAGATATCCTTGCAACTGCGTCCATCCTGTGCACACAGATATTTTCATCAGGATGTTCTATGCGACAGCCTCGGATTGGAAACAATGTAAATATGCAAATATGCAAACCCAGCCACGCCCCCCAGAGCAAGCAACACTTACAGGCAGCCAGTAGAGGAGTACTGTCAATTCCCCAGTAACAGTTACTTTTTTTTTTTTTTTTTTTTTTGAGAGGGAGTCTCGCTCTGTTGCCCAGGCTGGAGTGCAGTGGCACCATCTCGGCTCACTGTAAGCTCCGCCTCCCGGGTTCACGCCATTCTCCTGCCTCAGCCTCCAGAGTAGCTGGGACTACAGGCGCCCGCCACCACGCCCAGCTAATTTTTTGTATTTTTAATAGAGACGGAGTTTCACCGTGTTAGCCAGGATGGTCTCGATCTCCTGACCTTGTGATCCACCCACCTCAGCCTCCCAAAGTGCTGGGGTTACAGGTGTGAGCCACCGCGCCTGGCCAACGAGTTACTTTTAAAAGAGGGCTGGGCGATATGGCTCACGCCTGTAATCCCAGTGCTTTGGGAGGCCAAGGCAGGTGGCTCACTTGAGGTCAGGAGCTTGAGACCAGCCTGGCCAACATGGCAAAACCCTATCTCTACTAAAAATACAAAAATTAGCTGGGTGTGGTTGCATATGCCTGTAATCGCAGCTACCCGGGAGGCTGAGGCAGGAGGATCGCTTGAACATGGGAGATGGAGGTTGCAGTGAGCCAAGATCGCGCCACTGCACTCTAGCCTGGACGACAAGAGCGAGACTCCATCTCAAAAAAAAAGAAAAGGAAAAAGAGGCCGGCCCAGCGTTGGCTCATGCTAGTAATCCCAGGGCTTTTGGAGGCTGCCACAGTAGAGCTGCTTGAGCCCAGGAGGAGTTCAAGACCAGCCTCTAGACTCCATCTCTAAAAGAAACTTACAAAATTCCCAGCACTTTGGGAGGCCGAGGCAGGCGGATCACGAGGTCAAGAGACTGAGACTGTCCTGGCCAACATGGTGAAACCCCGTCTCTACTAAAGATACAAAAAGTAGCCGGGTGTGGTGGCGGGCGCCTGTAATCCCAGCTACTCGGGAGGCTGAGGCAGGAGAATCGCTTGAACCTGGGAGGTGGAGGTTGCAGTGAGCGGAGATCACATCACTGCCCTCCAGCCTGGCAACAAAGTGAGATTCCGTCTCAAAAACAACAACAAAAACCCAAAACTTAAAAAATTAGACCAGGTGCAGTGGCTTACAACTGTAATCCCAACACTTTGGGAGGTCAAGGCAGGAGGATTGCTTGAACCCAGGAGTGTGAGACCAGCCTGAGCAACATAGTGGGACCCCCATATCTACATAAATAAATAAATAAAGTCAGCTGGGCTTGGTGGTGCAGGCCTGTAGTCCCAGCTATTTGGGAGGCTCAGGTGGGAGGATGGCTTGAGCCCCAGAGGTGGAGGCTGCAGTGAGCCTGTATTCACGGCACTGTATGGGCAACAGAGCGAGACCCTGTCTCAAAAACAAAACACACATAAAAAAAGTGTTCCCTGAATTAATTAAGCTTTGCTAGGCAGGTGGGGCCCCCAGCTTACCCAGCAGTGGCCCTGGTATGAGGCACTCCCTCCCTGCCGCAGCCGCCCAGCCTTGGCCCTGAGGCTGTACAGCAGGGTAGAGGTAGTGAGCTCCCCACCACAGGAGGCGTGCAACTGTGGCTGGGGCTTTCCCTCCCAGCCAATCAAGGGGGACCAAGCCCGGGAGGGGTGAGGGCCTCAGGCTGCCTCGGCTCTTCGGTTTGTACAGGGCATGAGCAACGCCCCAGAGACCAGCCGTGGGGAGGGTCCCGCCTGCTGGCGCCGGCTCCAGCTGCCTCATGTCAGGACAGGCTGTGCAAAGCAGGCCCGGCCGCTTCTGCTGCCAGCAGCCCTCCCACCCCTCACAGCGGTTTAGGAGACAGAGGGACAGGGCTCGTAAACCCTGCCACCTGCCACCAGCAGCCCTTCCACGTTCCTGTCCTAGCTCAGACGGCTGCATCCCCTGCCCAGGCGGCAGCCCTCGAAAAGCTGCAGGCTGCTACCTGGGGTGAGAACACCCTCAGGGAGATGCAGGTGGCGGCCCGTGAGGGCTGTGGGATTTGAGGCCCCTCATGGGCCACCCTGAGGCCTCACTCCTGGTCCCTTGCCCCACGGGGAGCTGATCAGAGAAGAGCTGGGTGCACACGGATGGGGTTTGGGAGAGGCCTGCAAACCCCGAGCTCCACAGGGTCCCACTCAGAGCCTATGAAAGGCAGGGGGCTCCCCTCCAAGCCAGGGTCTCGGCCCCAAAGCCCTGTGAATCCCAGTTCTGAGGGGTGGCCAAGGCCGAGGGGCCTGGACTGGCGGATTCAGCAGAACCAGGGGCAGAACAGTCCACGTGCCACATCCTTCTCTCCGGACAGGAGACATGGAGGCCTGACCCCCGAGGGCCCCCGTCCTGCCCTCCCCTACCCGGCCCCACCAGGGCCTCAGCCCCACATTCCACGCAGGCCTGCAGCTTTAAGCCGTCCGCTGGGGGCTGCCCTGCAAACTGCTCATTCCACATTCTCGGGTGGTGGGGTGGGTGGGGTGCGGGCACGCCCTCCCGGGAAGGCCTATAAGGGCTCGGGGGGGGACGGGGCCCAGGAGGGGAGCGGGGCCTCACCAGCCACGTCCTCATGGCCCTGCTGCTCTTGCTGCTCCTGGGCCTCCTGGGGCTCTGGGGGCTGCTCCGCGCCTGCACCCGAGACCCCTCCCCAGCCGCCCGCTGGCCCCCGGGCCCTCGCCCGCTGCCGCTCATCGGGAACCTACACTTGCTGCGTCTGTCACAACAGGACCGGTCCCTGATGGAGGTAGGTCAGGGAGCCTGGGCAGCTCTTGCCGCGTGGACAGCTGCCGTGTCCTGGCCCCGCTCCTGGGCAAGCCCAGCCCAGTTTCCACTGCCTGTTCCCACGTGGCCGGAGGGCCCACCCTGCCTTTGGGAAGGGAAAGCCGCCCTGTCTCACAGGGAAGCAGACACACTGAGTAAGAAGCAGCCCTAGAGGTGCCACCCAGGGTCCAGCCCCAGAGCAGGAGTCTGGAGGGCTCCCTGGAGGCGGCGGCGTCTGCTGAGAGCCCGCAGGAGGCCGGGCTTAGGGACGGCAGAGGGGAAGAGGTCTGGGCCTGTCGGCTGCCTGCTCAGCCCCCTCGGCCCTCAGTGTTCAACAGCAAACACTTCCCACTTTTGAACCTCTGTTTCCTCATCCGTGAAGTGGGAAGAGGACCCGTGCCTCCTGGGCAGGGATGCTGAGGACAGAGCGTACGGGCACACGGCACGGGGCAGCCTGACCGGCACTGTCGCTCTGTCCTCGCTCAGGCAGGCAAGGTCAGCGGGACAGGACTGACCAGTCGGGCCCGGGCCCTGCCTCTGGCTGCCCCCAACTGCGGGCTGGGGTGCTGCTGGCCGGGCTGCAGCCGAGGACGGATCAGGGTCTCTGGGGGCCAAGCCCGTCAGGCCCTCACTCTGTACAGACTCTGGCCTTTCAGAACGTGCCACCCCAGCAGACAGCCAGCCCCTAACCTTGCTGCCTGGACTCAGGGCGTGAGCCCCCCAGGAATTTTGGCTAAAAAGAAAATCCCACAACAGCCATGCCAAGCACCAGATGGCAAGAGGGCTCTGTGGGCTCCAGGCTGGACGCTGCCCCCTCCACCCTGCACCGCCGGCTTTATGGCATCTAGGCCCCCCCCCCCCCCGCCACCTGCCCCCATTTTCCCTCTGTCCCCACCCCTACCCAGCACAGGCCTGGCCTGAGGAGACCTAAGGGGGGACCTCGTGGGTGATGGCTGCCTGGGTGACCCCCGCCATCCCTGCCAGCTCTCAGAACGCTATGGGCCGGTGTTCACCGTGCACCTGGGGCGCCAGAAGACGGTGGTGCTGACGGGGTTTGAGGCGGTCAAAGAGGCGCTGGCGGGCCCCGGGCAGGAGCTGGCTGACCGGCCTCCCATCGCCATCTTCCAGCTCATCCAGCGAGGTGGAGGTCGGTGTGTGGCTGGCGCTGCAGGGGCCTGCTGGGTGTGGGGGCACCTGGATCCCAGGAGGGGTGGGGGCACCTGGATCCCAGGAGGGGTGGGGGCTCCAGCAGTGGGAGAGGCTCCCAGGGTGGCCTGGGGAAGAGCAGACAGGAGCTGGGCCTCCGGGCTGGTGCTGGGGAGGGCCAGGTGTCCACACAGCAGGTCAGGTGCTGAGAACCAGCAAGCAGGGGTCTTTTCATCCCAAGTCAAGAGGGGCCGGGGCCAGCCCAGGGAACGGGAGTGGGGATGGGGGTGAGGACCCAGCCAGTCTCACTGCCCCGAGGTCAGCCTGCTCACTTCCTGCCCACTCGCCTAGCGGGGCTGGCTGGGGTGGGAACCTGGGCTCACCGGGCACTGCATCTGCCCACAG
Source organism: Hylobates moloch (assembly GCF_009828535.3). Taxonomy (NCBI): domain Eukaryota; kingdom Metazoa; phylum Chordata; class Mammalia; order Primates; family Hylobatidae; genus Hylobates; species Hylobates moloch. The sequence continues at coordinate 948,009 of NW_026652299.1, forward strand.
GCATCTTCTTCTCGTCCGGGGCGCGCTGGAGGGCTGCCCGCCAGTTCACGGTGCGTGCCCTGCACAGCCTGGGCGTGGGCCGGGAGCCGATGGCTGACAAGATTCTCCAGGAGCTGAAATGCCTCTCGGGGCAGCTGGACGGCTACAGAGGTGAGCAGGGGGCCGGGGACGCCCCTCCCCGGGCCTGGACGTGCCTGAGGCCTGTCTCTCTCGCAGGCCGGCCCTTCCCGCTGGCCCTACTGGGCTGGGCTCCCTCCAACATCACCTTTGCGCTCCTCTTCGGCCGCCGGTTCGACTACCGGGACCCCGTGTTCGTGTCCCTGCTGGGTCTCATCGATGAGGTCATGGTCCTCTTGGGGTCCCCTGGCCTGCAGGTGAGGGGCTGCCTCCTGTCCTTGGGGTGTGGTGGAGCCCGGGGCGCTGGGCGTGCAGCGGGAGGACGGGGGCTCCAGCGCTGTCCCCTCTCAGCTTCTTGGCCTTCCCATCTTGCACAAGGAATCAGACTCAAGGGCCTGAATCAGGACCATCTGACGTTCACTAGTCGTGTGGTCTCAAACCAGCCTCTGTGTTCTCCAGGAAATGGGGGATCCCCATCTTCCCCCACACCCTCATCAGTAACAGATGCATCTGCTCAAGGGTGGGGGCGGGAGGCAGGAATGGCTTCCCCAGGATTGCGGGAGACTCCATGTCCGCCACCCAAGCCCTGACAGTGCAGGCACCTTCCTGCTGACGCCCTTTACAGTGCCCCAAAACCACAAAAGTTGACCCCTCTGATGTTTGGAACTCATGTCTATTTCATTTTGCTTCAAAATGTAAAGTTTCCCTCTTTTTGGTCCTCACCGTGTCTGATGTGCGTTTACCGAAGCCTGAATCTCAGGTGTGATACCTGCATCACGGCTGGACCCGGAGGCCACAGGGTCCTGGCCCTCCTGGCTTCTCAGCGGCAGGGCCGTGACGGGAGGGAGGGCAGCGGCGGGTTCACAAGCGAGAGCAGGGGGCACAGCTTCCACCCGTCCTAGCCAGGGTGAGACCACTCTGCCTGCTGGTGGAGCCAGGCGGGCCCAGAACCCACCTGGAAGATGGAGGCTGCATGGCACTGCGTGGTCCGGGGCAGCCCCAGGGCAGCAGAGCGTTCCCTGGCCTTCCCTGCTGGTGCCAGCTCCTTACCACGGAGGCGCCGCGTGGAACTCGCTACTGGTGATCGCGGACGCCCCAGGAAGGCGAGTGGCACGAGGCGTGGCGGGGCTGCCACAGGCAGTCACAGGGCACCCGCTGGTGCCAGGCTCACCCCTCAGATACAGCCTCGTGAGCTGACTCCGTGGCGGCCCCAACTCTCCGCGGCCTGAGGTCTGCTCTGTCTTCCATTCCATGACTCACAGGAGGTTCAAGGTTATTTCCACAGTGGCAGCTGTCTCCCTCCTCCCTTTCCAGGATGGAAGGAGGTCCTGCTGTGCAAACCTGCCTGGCTGTCCCCTTCCGGGGCACGGACGGGGTTTCCTGGCAGTTCCTGGTCCTCCCTTGAGGGCTAAGGGTCCCCGTTCTGTGGCCGCCTCCAGCATATCCACCTAGAGTCCCTGGGCGTGAACACAGCCACTGGGGACGATCACCGCCTGCCCAGGGTGCAGCCCTGGGGCTGCGTTCTTATCTCCGCTCCTCCTGCCTCCTGCCTAGCTGTTCAACATCTACCCGTGGCTTGGGGCCCTGCTCCAGCTGCACCGGCCGGTCCTACACAAGATCGAGGAGGTCCGTGCCATTCTGAGGACCCTCCTGGAGGCGCGGAGGCCCCACATGTGCCCAGGGGACCCTGTGCGCAGCTATGTGGATGCCCTGATCCAGCAGGGACAGGTGTGCTGGGACCCAAGACCTCCTCGAAGGCCTGTAGGGGTCCTGAGGGACACCCCAGGGGAGCACGGCTGGGGAGGGGTCCAACTGGTCCTGCACCAAGCTCCCTACCTCCTGGCTGGGGGCCCTCTCAGAGCCTCAGTCTCCTCGTCTGTGAAACGGGGCATCCATAGTGCCTGCCTCGGGGACGCTGGGGGATGGCTGAGCCCAGATCACCGGGGCATCCATGGTGGAGCCCAGGGCTGGGCTGGGTCTGTGGGGTGGGGGACAGACCCCAGATCATCCCACGAGCCCTGCCCCACACCTCTGCAGGGGGGTGACCCCGAGGGCCTGTTTGCTGAGGCCAACGCGGTGGCCTGCACCCTGGACATGGTCATGGCCGGGACGGAGACCACCTCGGCCACGCTGCAGTGGGCCGCACTTCTGATGGGCCGGCACCCAGACGTGCAGGGTGAGACCCCGGCGCCTGGCGAGACGGCTCCTTCTGCCCCCGGGGGACCCCCAGGGCCGAGGGATGGCGCTGCCACCCACGCGCCCCACCCGTTGCCCCAGGCCGGGTGCAGGAGGAGCTGGACCGCGTGCTGGGCCCTGGGCGGCCGCCCCGGCCGGAGGACCAGCAGGCTCTGCCCTACACAAGCGCTGTGCTCCACGAGGTGCAGCGGTTCATCACGCTCCTGCCGCATGTGCCCCGCTGCACCGCCGCCGACATGCAGCTGGGCAGTTTCCTGCTCCCCAAGGTGGGGCTGGGCCTCCCTTGCCCCTTCCATCTCCTTTGGGGTAGGCCTCGGCGGGTGTCCAGGGGCACTGGGACGGCTGGTGGGTGCCTGATGACCTAGGGCTCCCCAACCAGAGGCAATAAAGGGCATCCAGCCAGGAGCAGGAGGGAGGCAGCCCTCACCCCACAGCCCAGCACTTGGTCTGGCCAGCAGACCTAGTGCCTCCCTGCATGTCCTGGGGTCCCCTCTGTGTGTCCTGTGGGTATCCCTGTCCATGTGTCCTGGGGGGTACATCCGTATGTCCTGGGGGTCCCCTCTGTGTGTCCTGGGGGGTCCATCCGTATGTCCTGGGGGTCCCTCTGTGGTCCTGGGGGTCCCCTCTGTGTGTCCCGAGGGTCCCCTCTGTGTGTCCCGAGGGGTTCATCCGTGTGTCCCGGGGGGTTTCCTCTGTGTGTCCTGGGGGTCCCCTCTGTGTGTCCTGGGGGTCCCCTCTGTGTGTCCTGGGGGTCCCCTCTGTGTGTCCTGGGGGGTCCCTCCGTGTGTCCTGGGGGGTCCCTCCGTGGTCCTGGGGGTCCCCTCTGTGTGTCCTGGGTGTCCTCTTTATCCTTGGGGCCCCTGGCTGTGTGCTCGGGGGTCATGTGGCTTCCCTGGGCTCGGGTGCCTCACCTGCAAGGTGGGCTAACACCAGGGGTGTTGGGTGTGGCAGGAGCTACATCCTGGAATGAAACTTCCCGACCCAGGCCCCATCCCATCTTCCCCGGGGCCCCTCTCTCTGTGCCCTGGCTGCCCCCGCAGGGCACGCCCGTGATTCCCTTGCTGACCTCGGTGCTCCTGGATGAGACACAGTGGCAGACCCCAGGCCAGTTCAACCCGGGCCATTTCCTGGACACGGACGGGCACTTTGTGAAGCGGGAGGCCTTCCTGCCTTTCTCTGCAGGTCAGCAGCCCTCAGGGCTGGGGTGGGGCGGCACCTCCAGGGCTCCAGGGTTGGGACAGCCCCAGCTCTGCCCGCTGCCTCTGCACCCACCTCCTGATCTCAGGTTCTGAAGGCGGCTGTGGTGGCTGCTCCTCTGCTCCCCTGGGGAGGTCCCCACCCCTCCCCTCCAGGAGCAGGCCTGGTGCAGCCCACTCTGTGCCTGGACATCCCCTGTAGGCCGCCGAGTCTGCGTTGGGGAGCGCCTGGCCAGGACCGAGCTCTTCCTGCTGTTTGCCGGCCTCCTGCAGAGGTACCACCTGCTGCCCCCACCTGGCACCAGCCCGGCCTCCCTGGACACCACGCCCGCCCGGGCTTTCACCATGAGGCCGCGGGCCCAGGCCCTGTGTGCGGTGCCCAGGCCCTAGGGACTCCCCCAGTCCCCAGGTCCTCCCGACCTCTCCCCTCCCACCCCACAGCTCTGACTGCTCTGGGAGGGCTCTGAGGACTCCCACCCCCACCCCCACAGGGTCAGCAACTGCTTCCGGTTACACCCAGGCCTACCCCTGCCCGACCCTGAGGGACCCCCACCCCTCCGGTGCTGTCTGCAGCTCAGACCCTGCCAGCCCCTAGGAGCGCCTCCAGGGCCCTGCCCACTCTCCCACCCCGAAGCTGCACTCCCACCCACCTAGCTCCCCCCAGGGCCCCCCAGCACCTGCAGCTGGGGCTGCAGGGAGACAACGGGTGGCTGCATCCAGCCAGAGACAGGCACAGGTGGGTGTCCTCAGCGTGTGAGCCCTGCACTCGCCAGGTCCTGGGACTCCTGCAGACCCCACTCCATTCCCGCTCCTGGAACACTTCCTGCAGCTGCGCCTGGAGGCAGTCGGCCTGCAGTGCCAGACCCTGAGCCAAACCACCAGGGCTGCCCTTGGTCCTCCATGCGTATGACAGGCAGGGAGGCAAGGCCCACATTCTCCTTCAGAGACAGGCACTGGAGCCAGCGGCTCCCGGGTCTGCCCCATTTCCTGGGCACCTGAGCAGACCTATTCCACTCCGGGCTCAGTTTTCCCCTCTGTGAAGTGGGTGATGGTGACCCTGGGACCAGCAGGCTTTGCCAGGAAGGCGTGGGGTGCCGAGGAGTCCCAGACTGAGTGCTGTCCATCAAGGATCCAGCCGGGACCAAGAGCATCCCAGGAAGGATGGAGGCCACCGTGGAAGGAGGCACTGCAGGGGCAGCCCCTGACCCCAGGAGGGTCTCTGTGTGCTGAGCTCTCCCAGGCTGGGGCCACAGGAGGGACGTGGCGGGACAGAGACGCCCCAGGCAGGTCCTTCAGCACCTGAGCTCGGGGGGCCCACCTGGTACCTCCACACGCCTGCCCTGGGGGAAGCCACAGAGCCAGCCCCTTTAGTGGCAGCCAGGCGGGTCTCAGGACGCCCCCCACTCGGAAGGCAAGATCCACCCAGCGCTGGGGCCCCAATCCTGGCCTCTATGGGACTCTCGCGTATCTGAAATTCAGACTGAATGGGGCCTGTCTGGCAAACCCTGGTAGAACCAGCCTATGTTCAGGCTGTTGGCCCCGGAGCTGGGGGTGGACCCCGGGATGTCCCAACAGGCTGTGCCCAGGGGAGGGGTGTGGTCACCGTTTGGCTGGCAGGTGGCTCTGGGCCGGCCTTGGGACACCCGGCCTGTGGGGAGCCCTGGGCTTGGCTGCGCAGACATAGAGGGTGTCGACACAGACCTCCCTGTCAGGACCAAGGGTCTCGCAGGGGAAGCATGGGGCTTCCTGGAGGGGGGGTGGGCGCCTCAGCCCCTGAAGACAAGCAGCACTGCAGTGGCAAAAACAGAAACGTTGACCGGGCACAGTCACTCACGCCTGTAATCCCAGCACTTTGGGAGGCCGAGGCAGGCGAATCACGAGGTCAGGAGTTCGAGACCAGCCTGACCAACATGGTGAAACCCTATCTCTACTAAAAATACAAAAAAATTAGCCGGGCATGGTGGCACGTGCCTGTAATCCCAGCTACTCAGGAGGCTGAGACAGGAGAATCGCTTGAACTGGGAGGCAGAGGTTGCAGTGAGCCGAGTTCGCGCCGTTGCACTCCAGCCTGGGTGACGGAGCGAGATTCCGTCTCAAACAAACAAACAAAAGGAAATGTCAAGCCGCACAGTGGCGCGTGTGCTGGTGGCGGCGTGGTCGGCAGTGTGATGGGACACCTGGTGTCTGAGACGGCCCTGGCCCCCATCCCAGCACTGACCATGCATGTGAGCAGCAGGCGGCCCCTCACCGAGAAGAGAGGATAAGCCGTGGCACGTTGCCACTTGTGCCACGTGAAGCGGCGCCCCAGGCCAGGACGCGGTGGCCGGGACACATGGGTGCACGGCAGGCCTCACACTCCCGGGTGGGGCCGCATGGGCAGGGCTGCTGCTACGGAGGCTGCTGGACCCGCTGCAAGGACGAGAAGGGGAAGGAGGGAAGGGGGCTTGGCTGCATCCACTCACGTATTTCTGAGGAAGAGCAGGGACCGAGTGCTGGCTTCACTATTCTCCTCTCAGACATTTGAAATATGACACTGAAAACTTGAAGGGCAGAGAGAACGGGGTCCCGGCGCCAGGTGGGGCCACGCGACACCCCGCCCAGTGTGACTGGTGAGCCCCTCTGGGGCGCTGGAGGGTGAGGAACATTCCAGGGCAGGGGCTGTGGAAAGTCCCTCCCAGCTGTTGTCGGGGCTCCTGGGTGGGGTGGAGGACTCAGGCCCCGCCCTCCCAGTCCCGCAGGGGACCCTCGGGTCCCCCCCTTACACCCCCAGGGGACCCCGAGGCCCACGTGGGGAGGAAACGCTGACCCTGTCCCGCCCCGCTTCATGGAGGCCCAGCCGACGTGAGGGATGCCAAGTACAGGGTGATGAGTGACGGCTGAGCTTCCCCTCAAAGCACTAAGACAATAAACAACCCCAGCCCCAACCCCGACCGCTCGCCCAACTCACGAGACCTCTCACCCCATCTCACCCAGGAAGAAACAACCCAGCGAGATGACAGGGCTTCTCCATGGGGTACAGCCAGGGCCCCCCAAGTTAGGCAGTCCAAATGCCTCATCCTCAAGTGTGAACAAGCCTAGCTTAGCGAAAACAGAGTGAGCAGGTGTCAAATCTCCTTCAACTCATGCCCATGGGCGTGGGCAGGGGTGTGGGGCGGGTGGGAGGGAAGGGGGGGCTGAGGGAGACCCAAACCCCAGAGGTGCCACCTTCTCGACCGGGCAGACCTGGGTGCCCCTATTTCTCACAGCTGCACTCAGGCTGCTGGCCAGGTGCACAGGCACGTCCCATGGGGCTTGCTGGGAAATGCCAGGGCTTGGCACCGATGGGACAGGTCACTGTCTACGCCTCATTTCCAAGTGTTTCTTTGTTGCTATTTTAAAAAACTGTGATAAAATACACGTACAGAAAATTCACCGTCAGCTATGTTTAAGTGCACAGTTCAGGGGCACAGGCACATTCACGGCGCTGCGCAGCCACCACTGTCACCTCCAAAGTCTCCTCATCTTCCCAGGCTGAAGCTCCGCTTGGGTTAAACACCCACTCCGAGTCCCTCCCCAGTCCTTCTCCTTCCTGGTCTGTGGGTGTGAGGGCCCTGGGGACCTCGAGTGAGTGGGGAGTGGTGGATTTGTCCTGATTTATCCACGCACCTACCAATGGGTCCTTTTCAAGGGTCCCAGAGAACTCTGGCAGCGGGCAGCCCGCGAGCCCAGCTTCCTCACGCGTGGATTTCGGGAGATGCCTCTGTGGACATCTACCCCATGGTGCCCAGATGTCATGGGAGAAGCAGACACCCCGAACCCCATAGTTCACGACGTGGCTGAGCTGCTCCCCGGACGTCTGTCCTCAGCAGCGGGGGGACGCCGACCCTGGCCCCTGTACCCCCCGCCTCTAGGTCTCCAGGGAAGGACCCTCCTGGGGTGGGCGGGCTGCTCTTGGCCCCAGATCTGCTTCTGGGTCTGAGGCTGGCCCTCAGCCATGCCGCACGTGCCTCCCATCACCCTCCTAAGTCAAAGCAAAACAAAACCACACAGCCCCCGAGCCATCTGCAAACCTCCCACAGCAAGCTCGGAGGGTGAGGCCCCCCCGCCACAGCAAGCTTGGAAGGTGAGGCCCCCCCATAGCAAACTCCGAGGGTAAGGCCCCCCCCACAGCAAGCTCGGAGGGTGAGGCCCCCCCACAGCAAGCTCCGAGGGTAAGGCCATCTGAGTGCCGGGCTGGCCGGGCTTAGGAGACCAGGCTTTACCCACGGATATGCCGTTTAATAGAACCCAAGCAACCCAAGGGAGCTGCCAGGCCACCCCTCACCCACACCCGCAGGGCACACACATGCAGGGCCTGGGGGCCGCGTCCAGTGCGGCGGAGGTCCTGGTTCAGATGTCCTGAAGCTCCTCCCTTGGAGTGGGCAGCCCCCATCAGGAAACTTCTGGAACCCAGAGGCTGGAAGCCCACCTCACTCTGGGACCTGGGCCCTCCCTGTGATCACTGGGGCTCCCTCAGAGCGGGGGTCTTCTTCCCACCTTGGATGGTGAGGGGGAAGGAGGTAAGACGGTGGGAGGGCTGGGTGGGCTCACCGGGCTTCAGAGGGCGGCGGGACTTGGACAGCTCAGACCAGCACCCAGCTGTCTCTCTGGGCAGGTCTCATGACTGCCCTGAGGCAGGCCCATCACTGGTCAAATTCCCCGCCCCTCTTGCCTGGACCCAGTCCCTTGTGAAATCTTTTTTTTTTTTTTTTGAGACGGAGTCTCGCTCTGTCACCCAGGCTGGAGTGCAGTGGCGCAATCTCGGCTCACTGCAAGCTCCGCCTCCCGGGTTCATGCCATTCTCCTGCCTCAGCCTCTCCGAGTAGCTGGGACTACAGGCACCCGCCACCACGCCCGGCTAATTTTTTTTGTATTTTTAGTAGAGACGGGGTTTCACTGTGGTCTCGATCTCCTGACCTCGTGATCCGCCCGCCTCGGCCTCCCAAAGTGCTGGGATTACAAGCGTGAGCCACCGCGCCCGGCCCCCTTGTGAAATCTAAGCAAAGTCCTAGGGTGTCTGAGGTCAGAGTGCATCGGGTAGCTGCTGCTGCATAACAAGCGGGGGAGGGGGATGGCCCATGGCTCTGGACTGCTGGGCCACAGGGGTGATGAAGTGAGGCTTGGAGGAGTCTGTAGGATCCTAACTTTGATGACTATTCAGGGTTTGAGGCTGCGCTCAGCTTTATCACCTGTGAAACCCACGCAGCCAGCAGGGGTACGAGTGGTTCTGAGGTCCCAGTGGGCGGGGGGTGGCCTGACCCAGGCAGGGCAGGGGGACGGCAGCTGGAGCGCGTGGACAGCGCCCGTTCCCTGGGAGCCACTGGAGGGCGCACGGCGCACGGCACCCAGCCAGGGCGTGACTGTGACTGGAGCAAGAGCCGAGGGGCTGGACGGACGGCAGGTGGCGCCACCTGATCTAGGCAGGGACAGGCAGGCATAGAAAGAGCCCAGCTGGAGGCAGCCGGTGCTCCAGGGAGGAGTGGGGAGCGGACAGCGCCGGCCCAGGCTGGAAGGTCAGCTTGAGGCTGTGGGATGTAAACACTGGGCACCGACTCATCCAGAAATAAATGCCAGGCGCGGTGGGAGGCCGGGCGGGAGGATCGCTTGAGCTCAAGAGTTTGGGACCAGCCTGGGCAACATAGTGACGCCCCCACTTCTACAAAAAATACAACAATTAGCCGGGTGTAGTGGTAGCAACTGTGTTCCCAGCTACTCAGGAGGCTGAGGGCGGAGAATCCCCCTTGAACCCAGCCCAGGGGGATGGAGGTGGCAGCGAGCAGAGCTCATGCCATCGCACTCCAGCCTGGACGGAGCGGAACCCTGGCTCTAAAAAATGCCACTGTCTTGGGGGCTCGGAGGGAGGGAAGCGCTCTGAGGGGTGACTCAACAGCCAAACCTGTGTCATTCTTGGTGGAGGTGAGCAAACGGCACGTGGTGTGAGCTGTTTCTCAGACATCGATCCTGCAAGAAACCGCTCAGAGGCCGCTTCCTCAGAGGGCTGGGTGGGCTGGGGCAGGGGACGGTGTCCGGAAGCCTCACAGTGCTGTGAGGGATCTCCAACCCGCTCTGACGAGTGTTCACGCCATGTCGGGGAGGCCCCTTTGGCCTGGAAAGCCGGGGTCTCCACAGGTCTGCTCACCCCCACAGGCAATGTGATTCTGACTTCCAAACAATGCTCCTTTATTTTTAAAAATTACTTTTATTTTTATTTATTTTTTGAGACAGAGTCTCGCTGTCACCCAGGCTGGAGTGCAATGGCACGATCTCGGCTCACTGCAACCTCTGCCTCCCGTGTTCAAGCGATTCTCCTGACTCAGCCTCCCGAGTAGCTGGGATTACTACAGGCGCCCACCACCACACCCAGCGAATTCTTGTATTTTTAGTAGAGATGGGGTTTCACCAGGTTGGTCAGGCTGGTCTCGAACTCCTGACCTCGTGATCCGCCCACCTTGGCCCCTCAAAGTGTTGGGATTACAGTGCTCACTGCACTAAATTTGTTTTAGATGCCGGCTCTTGCTCTGTGGTGTAATCACTGCACACTGCAGCCTCAACCTCCCAAGCTCAAGCCATCCTCCCACCTCAGCCTCCTGAGTAGCTGTGACTACAGACACATGCCACCATCCCCGGATTTTTTATTTTTTTGGGGGGGCAGTTTAGCTATGTTGCCCAGGCTGCTCTCAAACTCCTGAGCTCAAGCGATCCTCTGGCCTCCGCCTCCCAAAGTGCTGAGATGACAGGTGTGAGCCGCTGCACCTGGCATGAGTTATCAGTGTGTGGTTTGGTGTTTCTGACACCCGCACACACTTGCATACCTACTGCAGGGAACATTTCTCCCTGAGCTCAGCCCAGATGTGCTTTGTCACAGCCCACCGCTTATGGCCTTGGACACATGTAAAGGGAACAGCACGCATGCCCACGCTAAGTTTGGCCCCTCACTTGGCACAAATCTCGATCCGCTGCCTGGCTTGCTGCGGGTCAGCAACTACCCTCTCCACTGAGAGGAAAGCTTGCCCAGGGACAGACGTGAAGGATGGACATGAGGGTCGTCTCCAGGCTGAGGTGGGGCTTCCTTAGCCGGAGGCTTCCTGGCTCAGGAGTCCCACACAAGCGCTAGCTGAGACAGGGGCTCACAGCCCGTTCTCCGGCACACACAGCCCCAGCACAGGTGGCCCCATGTGGTTGGCCCCTGGGGTTGCATGGGCGGGTGCCCTCACTGACCTGCACGGGGTAGGGAGACCCCAGGGCATTGCGCGGTTCTCTGAGCTGCATTCCAGGTGACATCTCTGCACCAAACTTTGGCATCTTAAGCCAGAGAGCCCTGAGGAACTTGGCACCTTATGATCCACAGAGGTGGGAACCCTTGACAGGAGAGCACTCCCCAGCCAGTGTCAGGGGAGCATCTGTGCTGTCGAAGGGAGGCCCAGGTCTTCAAGACCTCTTCCCACTAATGGTCGGTGAGGACTCAGCAGTACCCACCGTGTTCCCTTTCTGACTTGGCTGCTGGGAAGCTCAGAGCTCTGGTTCCGGATCCATCAGCCCTGCCTTCTGGAGGCTGCTGCCCTTTCTTTGCATTTTGCGGGTCTCCCTCTGCTGTTTGTTGGTGTTTAAGGTGCCTCTCAGCATAGGGGCCACCGAGCACCCCGACTGCTGGGCTGACCACGGACCCTTCCGAGCAACTTCCCTGCAAAGTTGTGCTGCCAGAAGCCGGATCACAGGCACCGCCTTGCAGATCTGAAGGTTCGTGCTGTGCAACATGCCTTCCTGTTTGTGAGTTCACCTGACCTGCACCAGGAGGGGTTGGACTCCTTGCCTGCTGCCGGCAAGGCCCGCCCTGGGCCAGTGGGGTGCACACAGCAGGGCCTGTGTCGTGGGTTGTCAGAATCTTGGCCACAACAGTGCGGGGGATGGGGCTGGGTGCTGGCCAAGGAAGAGCAAACAGCCTCATCGCCTTCCCACAGCTCGGTGGGTGCAGAGAAGACCTGGGGACATGGTCCTTAGGGTCTCCTCCGGCCCCGAGTCTCAATGTCCACAGAGACAGCCTGAGTGGTCAGCCAGACCTGCCCAGATCACATCTTAGCCCAGCCCTGGGGTCTTAAGGGAGCTAAGAAGGAAGTCACAGTAGACGTCTGTGGGTCACAGTGAGGCCAGTCACCGCTCTGAGGTGCAGGCCCCGAGGGCCACGGCTGAGGAGGCCAAGCCAGGCCAGCAGTGGCCACGGGAAGCCCGAGGCCCTTCCCAGGATGACAGCCCGGAGCCTGTGACTCTCTGCTCTCACGGGGGTGAGGCCGTGCTCCCGCCTCCCAGCTTGCATGCAGCTCTGTGGGTCGGCGGCAGCCAAGGCAGGCAGCCTGACCTCAGCCTCAGCAGCTCTGTTGGGGGGCGGGGCACTCAGGGCCTGAGCCAGCGTCCCAAGGCTGCCAGGTGGCGGCTGCAGCTACTTTTCTGCTCCACCGTCAGTTGGGGGAGCACTGAGACGGCAGCACGAACCCCCAACCTGGGCTGGGCAGGAGGCAGCTCTGGGGCAGCAGCACCTGGGTGTCTGCTCTGCGGAGGCCCAGGCGGGAGCCGCTGGCCTCAGCCCTTCCCGGGGCCCATCCTGGAACAGACTTGGCCTTGCAGTGGTGCACGCACCTCCTCGCCATGGCCACCCGGCCCTCCCCGGCAGTTGCCCAGAGCTCTGTGGTCACCACGGCCTTCCCGATGCCCTGCGGCACCTCACATCACTTGGGGGCAGGGACCACGTGCTGCTGGGAACAGGAAGTGTGTGGCTTGATTCTGTGCGGCCTAAGCGTGTTTCCTGCCAGGGTCAGTCACTGCCAGCGCTGGGAAACGGCTGGCCTGAACGCAAGCAATCAGCCAGTGCCTACTGCCAGGAACGCCACACACGGAGCGCCCCCAATGCCATCCTGGGGTGGCCACCACTAAAGACGGGGTCGCGGCCTGGCATGCGCTGGCATGGGGGACATGAATTCTGCAGTCCACAGGCAGGGGATGCACCACACAGAGCAGGACCCACGGCCACTGGTGGGTCGGGTTTTATTTCAAATGCAGCCACAGAGACGGTATCCGACTCCACAAGCCCCCAGCAGGGGCTCCCCATGACCTGCTATGACGCTGTGTGGGGTCAAAGGAAAACAGGCCACAGCCAGGCCCCTCGATGGATGCAGGCAGGGGACCAGGAATGAGGCCCACGCAGGGGGATGGGGAATCAGGCGGAAGGTGCAGGTTTGCAGCTGGTGGGAGGAGCCAGTGTGGCCCAATCTCTAAAATATTCCTGGTAGAAAAATAGACATTTCCCTCCAAAGCAGATTCATGGGGCTCGAGGGCCCCTCCAAGGCCAGGGGTCCGGGTGATTCCAGAGCGTCCACATTCTGCGCTGAAGGCACTGAACCTGCCATCACTGTCACAGCCGTCACCGGCCATGAAGGGTTTGGAGGAGAGAAGGGGCCCTTGCGAGGCTCTGGTGCTGGTGATCCCGGCCCCCACCGCCGGAGGAGCTGCACCCCGTGTGGTCTGAGGCCGCCCTGCACTGGGCAGGGGCCCCGCCCCGCACTGAACCCGCTAGGAGAGCAGCTGCAGCACCTGCCGGATGCGCTGGGCCCTCCCCGGCAGGGAGGGATCGGAGCCCTCCTCGTCCAGCTCCCGCATCAGAGCTTCTGCCTTCTGCACCGTCAGCTCTCGGGCCCGGCCCTGCAGCCCCTCCAGGTAGGCCAGCAGGGTGGAGAAGTGCTCATCGGGAACCTGGACGGGGAAGAGTCGGAGTAGGTGAGGGGCGGGGCAGGGAGGGGCCACTGAGCGGCAGGAGACAAGACGCCGCAGCCAAGGACACCCGGGCCTCAGGCTTCCATCCTCCCACTGCGGCCCG
>NW_026652299.1:961410-1004740 GCF_009828535.3 Hylobates moloch
GCAGCCAGGCTCTGCACAAGGCAGGTGCTGCACTCAGGTGGGAGTTCTGTGAGATGCTCCTGCACCCCACACTCCCATGACCACAGGCGAGGCCTAACGCCCCCCACGCCGGGTTCATCTCATCTCCTCAAACTCCCACCAAGATGCTCATGACGGGGCTCAAATGTGCTCCAGGGGTTTGGCTAGTCTGCAGGATCACAGGCTGGCCCAGTGAAAACCTGGGCTTTGCCGCCTTGCAACCATGCAGAACTCACGGCCAGGCCATGTGCCCACCTGCCCACTGGGACCCCGGGACAGTGCCTGCTCCAGACAGAGGCTGGGAGCTCCGTGAGGAGCACATGGAGTGGAGCAAAGCCTGCGGCTCACCTGTTTGGCTCTGGCTGGCCAGGTGCCCCCTCAAGCCCCAGCTCAGCTTTCCCCCAAACACTCAGCTCCATCCCCCACCCCAGCGGGTCAGGGCTCTGTCAAGACTGCTGGTGAATGGCTGGCTGAGGTGGCGGGGAGGCCTGTGGAGAGGGAGGGCCAGGGCCACAAGACCAGCAGGGCACAAAGGTGGCTATGGGAGCAGCAGGAAGCCAATAGCCGCAAACAAACCTCCCAAGCCACTCGAAGCTGACATCCGCAGGCCACAGGGACAGATCTGAGGCCAGGGAGGGGCAGCCACAGACCTTCATGGCCATCCTGAGTCCCCAAGCAGGCAACGGCCGGCTGCTCGTCTGCTGTCCACCTCCCTATGGGGACACCTCAAATCACACGAGAGAACTGTGACCTCAAAAGCTTATGCTGCTCTTGCACAGAAACAGTGACGTGTGACCCATCCTGGGATCGTTTGGAAAACAAGCACAGGCCTGGGAAGGCAGTTCAGAAGCCACTCAACTGTCTACCCTGGGGAGACGGTTTCGTGAGCTACCGCCACAGCCTATAACTACTTATCCATTACAAATGATAATAAAACCAGGAAGAGGCCGGGAAAACATTCAACAAACCAGTGTGCTGAGAGGATCCGCACAACCCCCTCCCTGCCCAATGTAGACGTGTGACAGGAAGTGGCAGGGGCAGCGGCTCCTCTGAGGGCCCTGTGGCAGGCAGGCCCTGGCGGAGGCTGGGAGGGCCCAGGGGCAGGGGTGACTCCCAGATACCCTCCAGGAGTCACCAGCCCTCACCACTGGAGTCCCCGGCCTCCTAGCTCTGGGGAAGCAGCCCTGGAGAAGTGGGACCCATGCTTTCTAGAACCTCTCTGGAGGGCTGTTTAAGCAGCAAGGGCCAATGCTGCCGTCAAGAACACACAATTCTCAAGGTCCCGGCTTTGGGGAGTTCCCCCAGGCCCCGAGCCTGACCTTGGCAGCCCCTCTGCGTGGCTCGGGAACGAGTCCCACAAGCCCCTGGCTCTTGGCCAGAAACTGGCCACCAAAACAGACTGTGAAGGGCCGGCCCCTCCTCCCAGGGAATTCCGGGGTTCAGGAGGACCCTTTGCTTTCCCTGGGGTTAGAAGGACGGGTTCTGGCGGAAACGCAAAACGGAGTGGCCACTTTGGCGGCTTCGTATGAAGCTAAATGTGCACTCACTGTAAGAACCAGCAATGCTCAATCCTAGTGATCCACCCAAAATAAAATTACGCTCACATGAAACCCTGTATGTGAACATTTAAAGCAACTTTATAATAGACACAATCTGGAAAGAACTCAAACGTCGCTCCCACGGTGGCGAAACAGACGGCGGCACAGCCCACCGTGCTCAGTGGCGAGCAGCCATGGCCACTTGGTGGGTGCGACGTGACGCACAATCTCAAGTGCAGGAGGCATGGGGACAGCCAGGCTCTGAGGCTGCACACGCACAGGTGCCACCCGCGTGACGGCCCGGGGAGTCTGATCACGGGAGCAGAGTGCAGCCGCACGGCCTCCAGGTTGGGTGGAGAGAGGGGCTGACCACCCAGGGACGGGCAGAGGAGTCTGGAACAGAACCGTTTGTGCGCTGCCTTCGAGCACAGTGCTTCTGCGACTAGATGCCTCTGTGGGGAACGCCAAAAGGAGTATTTTACTGCACACAAATTCTTAGAAATGATCATTTGAAAAGTACAGGTTCTCGGGTAAGGCACCCAGGCTCAGACTGCGGTTACATCGTTAAGCAGCTGGGTACTAGCACCAACGACCTCATCCCTCTGACTCCGTGACCTCGGCTGCAGAGGTTCACGGCGAATTATATACAGAGTGCTGCGCACATGGGAAGCTCTCAGTGAGAGAGGGTGGGCTGAGAGCCGCTTGGCCTGGGCCCTGCACCTCGTCCCACTCTGCAAGAACTGCCTTTGCAGGTAAGGGAAGGGAGAAGGTGTCAGGCCATCAAGGCCCAGTGTGCAGGGGGCCAGGTGGGAAGAACAGTAAGGCCGGCCAAGCTGGAGCCAGCACGGCCCTGCATTTGTTACTCTAGCTTTTAGGCTATGCAGCGGCAGCAGTGGAGGAAAGGGGAGCATGCCCCCCACCTGGCAGCCCAGCAAGGCTGCAACCTGTGGCTCCCAAAGGGCTTGGTCCCTCCCAGCGTGCCGTCATCCAGGGCCACCAGGGCCGGGGACTGTGCCGGGCACTGCCGCCAGGAGACGGGCTTGGTGCCCAGGCCGGGTGGGAGTGAGCTAAGCACACCCAGCCCCGCTCCACCAGACTGACCTCGCCAGGCCGGGACTTGAAAGGGCTTTGGGGATAACTGTGAGGACCCCCCTCTTCTAAGACCCCCAGTCAGGGGGCCATGAAAGGTTGGGGAAGGGGAGCCTGTCTGGGGCCAGTCAGAATTCTTCCCTTTCCTTGTGGAGCCCGAGCCCGGCAGAAGAACCCAAACAAAAACTAAGTACAAACATGGTGGGCTGGAGTGGGGCTTGGCACAGCGCAGGGGTGGCGGCAAGTGGCAGCCTGGACCGGAGCCAGAAAGCCTGTGCTGGCATCTGCCACGCGGACGGAGAAGCTGAGACCCAGGGCTCAGGTCACGCTTACGTCGTTCGGTAGCTGGGTACCAGGACCTCATCCCATACACAGCAGACAGGTTGCGGAGCCAGAGCCAGTTGAGGAAGCTGGGAGCCCCAACTCAGACAGGGCGCAGCCTGAGGGAGGGACAGGGAGGCCTCTCGAAGCCATGGCTTTCTTCTGCCTGCACAAGGGCCCTCCTGTCCACAAGAAAAGCCCAGGAATAAGGAGAAAGCAGGCAGCAGCCTTCACCTCAGCTCCAGACTGCGCTCTCGGGGCCAAGTTCAGGTGTGTGCCTGTCCCCCTACACACCGGGTGGCCGGGCCTGGCTATCACCGCATGGGAGAGCAGGGCGGACCCCGCGAACGGGGACAGCACCTGATGTCGACATCCACAAATGCCGCCCCACAGGAGCACGCATTCCCACACAAAGCGCCTGCAGCTGACAGCCGCCGGGAGGGGACATCTGGACAGCCTCATGCAGCTTTCAGACCTGCGGTCCATGTTGAAAGGATCTTGTTTCCAATTTGCCTTAATTAAACAAACATTCCAAACCACTTCCTCTCAGTCTGGCCATTGTTCTTCATTCCACGGCACTCAGAGTCCTGGGAACCACTCATCACCATCGGGTGCAGGCGGACGTCCCCTCATGGTGAGGCCAGAGCACTCCTGCCCAGCGCGTGGCTCCGCGGCGCCCTGCGTGCGTGGGGGGTGACAGACGGTGGCGAGGGCGAGGTGCTTGTGAGGCACATCACAATGGGGCCCGAGGGCGCTGCGTGCACGGGACTCTACAGCGCACTCCTCACGGGCCATTGGTCTGAGTTACTCAGAGCAGGGGATGATCCATCCCCACTTAAAAACAAAGTGAATGGGGTTAAACAGGTGCCGTGAGTGGCTGGGACGGGCTCACAGGAGGAGGGGCCAGCATGGGCCACGCACCACACTCTCACCCAAGACCCAAAGCCAGCCAGGCCACCGATGGGCAGAGACGCCTGCAGCCTCCAGAATAGTGGGCTTCATGGGGTGGGCATCCCAAAGCATATCACAGCCCCTGGGGTGGCCCTGGGGGGCACGGCAGGTGCTGCATGATCCTGGTCCTGTGTCCAGCTCCTGCCACTGCCCCATCTTGTAACCATCTAGACACAGAGAACGGCAGTGTTCCATGCTCACACCAAGGGGAAAATCCAGCGCCCGCAGAGAACTAAGGAAGCACCGGGGAGTATGGCACTACTGAAAAGAGGACGCGTCATTTGCATTTATCCAAAGAAAGGGTTCATGAGGTCTTACGTTCAAATAGATAAAATCAGACTGGGGTGGGGTGGGAGAAGCCTCCCCGAGGCTCCTTGAGGAACTGCCTGGCAGTGACCGAGGTGGGGCTGGGACAAGGCCCAGGTGCTGGCCTCTCCTCGAACGTTCTGCCACGTGCTCCTGGGGGCGGAGGGTCCCCCGCGGGCAGAGCTCGGCCAGCACCACCCTGCCCACTCTTCCGTAAACTGCCCCTGGCACGACGCTCCCAGAGAACCCAAGGATGCGCCCAGAATGCTCCCAGCAACCACTGAGGGGGCCCTGCTGGGAGACCCGCAAAACTGCCAGTGCCTCGTAGGCCGGCAGCCGCACGCGCCTTCAGTGCTGGAGTCACGCCGAGGGGCTGACGGGCCGGATGGTCTCTGAGCGCAGCAAATTCTGTCTTGTGAGGGAAAGTGATAGAAGACGAGCGTGTGGGCCGGGCGCGGTGGCTCATGCCTGTAACCCCAGCACTTTGGGAGGCTGAGGCGGGCGGATCACAAGGTCAGGAGATCGAGACCATCCTGGCTAACATGGTGAAACGCTGTCTCTACTAAAAAAATGCAAAAGTTAGCCAGGCATGGTGGCAGGCGCCTGTAGTCCCAGCTACTCAGGAGGCTGAGGCAGGAGAACAGCGTGAACCCGGGAGGTGGAGCTTGCAGTGACCTGAGAGCGCGCCACTGCACTCCAGCCTGGGCAACAGAGTGAGACTCCGTCTCAAAAAAAAAAAAAAAAAAAGACAAGAGCGTGGAGGCGCGGACGACGGGAGCACCTGCGCTTCCGTGCTCAGCATGCTGTGGTCAGCAGTGGTCTGCACACACCCACCGTAACTGGGCCCTCCCGCTGCGGACACCAAACAGGGACAGGATGGCGGCACCGACACGCCCACAACCACCAATGCCAGGCGACACAGCAGAAAACCAGGATGCCCTGCCCCTCACCAAACTGTTTCCGGGCTCAGCAGGCACACACCCTGAATGAAAGACTCTGACCTGGCGCAGAGCCATGGCCTGCGTGCTTCTGAAGGAACAAGAGAGACGAAGTCACCGTGGGCTGCACCATGTCCTGATAGCAGCTAACCTCCCCAGGCCAGAATGGAACAGATGGAAGACATGGCAGGTCTGTCTGAGGGGAGGCCACAGGATGTCCCAAAAGTCAGGATATGGCACGGAACACAGAAATCGGAGCAGAGTTCCAACCCTGCCTGCCACCGGTGTGGCGAGACCCGCACACACCACACGCAGCCTCCCTGGGACCTGGGCTCTTTCTATAAAGGGGCTGCTGGTGCATGTCCACTTAATGCTCCAGGCCTGTGGGGATCGGATGCCCGAGGGCACTCCTCCACGTCATGCGGAGGCGGGGGATGCCAGCGATGCCCTCCCGGGGGCGTGGGAAGGGGCTCTCGGCCTCCCCTGACTCTGGATCATCGGAGAATGTGTCCGCCTGGCATGTGAGACACAGTGCACTTCTCCGAACCTCGGGCTGTCTTCCAGCGTGCATTAGCTCTAAAATTCCTTCTGCACACAGCTTAACGTCTCCCCTGTAAGGTGGATCCGGTGCGTGATACTGTGAACACCTCCAACCAACTGCTCCCTCCCTTGTGCATATGGGGGAGAAGCGAATGAGCCAGGACTGGGCTAATCTCAGTCAGTGCCGCCCCACCCTTGCCCCTGGTGGACCGCTCCCCTTGAAAACGAGCAGCAGGCGGTGGGAAGGGAAGCTTCACTCCACCCAGCAGAGACAAGGGGTGTGTGGTATCTCACAGAATCGTGTGGACCCACTCACCCCACTGTACAGATGGGCACTGAGGCTCAGGAAGGTGAGAGACGTTGCCCGGTATCACACAGCACGTGGGGTGAGGAAGTGGGACCCAGGCTGGAGCCGGCAACGCTGAAGACCAGGGTTGTTTGGACGGCGACACACAACTCCCCCAGGGCTCTGCTCCTGCAGAATCAGGGGGACCCATGCTGCTGCCTACCATGGAGGGCACGGGAGAGGACTGGGGATGTGACAAGGAGCAGGAAGGGGTCGCTCAGTCAGTGCTGGCAGAGTGAGGGGCGCCGGGAAGGCACTGCAGGCCCTGCGTCTGGGGCCTCGCAGCACAAGGACTGGGCTTTGCACGTGAGGACTGAAGGGTCAAAGGCGAGGGCCACGGTTTCCTACATGGGTATTCACTCGGGAGGGCTCCTGAAGCTGGAGACGCACTGCCCTACTTTGTGCGTGTTTTTCTTTATGCATCATCCGGTATTTGGCTGTGTGTGCGTTTAACTCAATAAGCAATGATCAGATGAAATTCCCCTTGAAGTTCTTTCCTTTTATTCTATCCTGGGGATGAACAGGAAAATATGTTCACTTCTTAAAAATTCATAACGACATCAAATCCAACAAGGCAATCAGTGCCTGAAAAGATGACTCTGACCCAGGACACCTCTGATGTGCGGGCCGAGACCACGCGCTCAGAGTCAGCCGGCCCCTCCCAGATCTGCTCCTGGCCAGCTGTGAGGCCGTGGTGACACCACCTCCCTGCAGTCAGTTTCAGCATCCATGAGACGGGGAGAAGGACAGCCCTGCCTCACAAGCTCTGAAGGAGGGTGACCTAAGATCAAGCACGCAGAGCACCAGGCACAGCGCCCAGCACCCAGGATGCATGTGTACAATGTCACATTCTACACTGAGGGAGGCTGAGACAGGAGGATCTCTTGAGCCCAGGAGTTCAAGACCAGCCTTGGCAATACAGTGAGACCTTATTTCTACAAAAAAATCGAAAAAAAAAAAAAATTAGCGGCTCACATCTGTGGTCCCAGCTACTCAGGGGCCGGGGTGGGAGGATGGCTTGAGCCTGGAAGGTGGAGGTTGCAGTGAGCTGAGATCAGGCCACTGCACACTGGCCTGGGCAACAGAGCAAAACCCTGTCTCAAAAAACAAACAAAAAAAAGATTTAAAACTTGGCGAAAGGTCTCTATGCCTTACAAATAGTCCACGAGATTCCTCCCATCCTGTCACACGTGCAACTATTAAGTAGGTCTTGGGGACTGAAGTTCCTGCAGTCTGGGCCCTGTCTCTTACATCAGTAGTTGTACGGTACAAGTTACCTACCCGCCCAGTGCTTACAGGGGAGGGCTGGGCTCCAAGACCCAGCTGCCCCGATCCGCTGATGACCCAGCTGCCCCGATCCAGCTGATGACCCAGATACCCCGATCCAGCTGATGACCCAGATACCCCGATCCGCTGATGACCCAGCTACCCCGATCCGCTGATGACCCAGCTGCCCCGATCCGCTGATGACCCAGCTGCCCCGATCCGCTGATGATCCAGATGCCCCGATCCAGCTGATGACCCAGCTGCCCCGATCCAGCTGATGACCCAGCTGCCCCGATCCAGCTGATGACCCAGCTGCCCCGATCCGCTGACCGAGATGCCCCGATCCAGCTGATGACCCAGATGCCCCGATCCAGCTGATGACCCAGATGCCCCGATCCGCTGATGACCCAGCTGCCCCGATCCAGCTGATGACCCAGCTGCCCCGATCCAGCTGATGACCCAGATGCCCCGATCCAGCTGATGACCCAGATGCCCCGATCCAGCTGATGACCCAGCTGCCCCGATCCAGCTGATCACCCAGATGCCCCGATCCAGCTGATGACCCA
Organism: Hylobates moloch; assembly: GCF_009828535.3. Classification (NCBI taxonomy): domain Eukaryota; kingdom Metazoa; phylum Chordata; class Mammalia; order Primates; family Hylobatidae; genus Hylobates; species Hylobates moloch. The sequence continues at coordinate 969,290 of NW_026652299.1, forward strand.
GATGCCCCGATCCAGCTGATGACCCAGCTGCCCCGATCCGCTGATGACCCAGATGCCCCGATCCGCTGATGACCCAGATGCCCCGATCCAGCTGATGACCCAGCTGCCCCGATCCGCTGATGACCCAGCTGCCCCGATCCGCTGATGACCCAGCTGCCCCGATCCGCTGATGACCCAGATGCCCCGATCCGCTGATGACCCAGCTGCCCCGATCCGCTGATGACCCAGATGCCCCGATCCAGCTGATGACCCAGCTGCCCCGATCCGCTGATGACCCAGCTGCCCCGATCCAGCTGATGACCCAGCTGCCCCGATCCGCTGATGACCCAGCTGCCCCGATCCGCTGACTCTATGCTGCAGGAAATCTAGGAGTATCAGCCACTCGCCCGTCCAGGGCAGGCTCCCCAGGAAACCCAGGGCACGTGAGTGGAGAGCTTGGGAGCTGGACTCTTCCTCAGCCGCTGGGATGGGCAGAGAGACCAGTAGCCATGGGTTTGCACTAGCAGGGCGCAGCTATTTTTAAGTGACATGTCTCGGCTATTTCGAGGTTTGGATTTTTATTTTACTTACTTTTTTCTGTACTTTCTCATGACTCACATCTTTCAAAATGGTGTCTTGGGCATTTTTAATGCTGAAATCATCTCGACTTCACAGCTGGTCAAAAAAATGTCTACGAGCAAATCAGCTCTTCATCGTCCAAATACAAAAAGGTACATATGAGAGTCGTCAACTTTCTACTGCTGGGAGAAAACTCCACGTTAGTATTTTTCCATTAAAAAATTAACACAGCATTCTGTTTAGGAAATGTGTGTGTATTTCCTAAAATACACATCTGAAAGACTTTAAATTGCTATTGCACAGATGCCTTGAGCCCCAGCAGGTCCCGAGGGGCCGAGTGCACCTGGAGGCCCAGCACCCCACTCCTCTGCCTGCACCAGCTCTCCTGTGGGGGAGAGGGGGAGAGCGGGGAGCCCACGCAGGCCTCTGAACCACGCCTCAGACTGCAGCAGCCGCATTACTCACACTCAGCGGACAAAGGATCACTCAGCATTCAGTCTCACCACTTCAAAACATTACAGAGGGAAAACGACACCTAGAAGTAGGAGTGAGATTCGCTGAAGTTCTCTTCTGAGGAAGATCCCCCCCCCCACCCACGCCTGGACAGCCGGGGCTGGTGGTGCCTGAGGACCCCTTCGGCCTGGACAGCCCACGCGGGGTTGGGGGACCTCGCTCTGCCCTCCTGGGGCGGCCGTCGGTTCCCGAAGCGGCGGGTGAAATTCGAATGGCCAGTAGGTGGCGCACTCGGAGGTGGCCGCCGCGCATGAGGCGGTTCAGTGGCCCCGAGAGTCCGGGGAGGGAGGTTAATTCTCCGCCCGCACTAGGCTGTGAAATCTGCAACCATGAGCAGGGGAGGCGGCCCTGGTGGGGAAGAGGCCACCAACATCTGGACGGCAGGTAAGTTCCGACGTTCCGACGCCTCTGCAGCGAGCGCGGGAGGCGGGACCTGAGGCACGGCTAACACTCAGAGAAAACTACCGGCTGAGGGTCCCTGGTCTGAATGCTTGGGACCGGAAGAGTTTCGGAGTTCAGATTTTTGCAGATTTTGGAATATCTGCAGGTACAGAATGAGAAAGCTAAATACAAAATTCATTTGTGTTTCATACACACCTTATACACACTGCCTGAAAGCAACTTTATAAAAACACTTTTAATAATTTCATGCATAAAGCAAACTTTGAACTGTGCCTGGACTGCAGCCGGCCACACGAGGTCAGGTGTGGAATTTTCCACTTGTGCCACGACACTCCAACAGTGTCGGACTGTGGGGCACTCTGGATTTCAGATTTCCAGATGCTCAACCCATACTCAGATTCCTAAGTTACTTGTCAGAAATGCCTGCTATTTCTTGGGATCACACTTCTCTCTGCAAATGTCTGTGAAATTCCTAAGTTAAATTCTTTATGTATCATGCACATGCTACTAAGTTAACTATGAAATTTAGTGTTTAACGCAGGTCAGTTGCAAAAACAAGAATACTGCTTGCTTCAACCCAGGATGACAGGTTATTGCTTAAAGGATACACAATAGCTAGTATGATGCCTTCAAACTTAAAGAAAGGTTTGTATCTGTGGGTGAAGAAAAGCAGTTAAACCAGAAACTTCCATAAAAACAAGTCTAGTGGAACTGAGCTGATTGCCAAAGTGTGGGAGAAAAAGGGCCAGCAAAAAAATGGTTAACGCTAGCCTTCTGAGGAGGCCGCCCAGAGCCCGGCCAGAGAGGAGCCAGAGAGGAGCGGATGGAGGGGGCCTATAAAGCCCTGTGCCAAGGGGCAGACTCACTGGCTCAGACGGAGGACGCACCCGCCAGCCAGCCGGGAACCTTCCCTCACGGGCTGCCAGGGCGGGTCTCTTCCTCTCTCCAGCCCTGCTCAGGTATTCGACAGGTCCAGCAGAGGTACACCTCCTGCAGCGGGTTCCAAGTGCACCTCCAGCCTAATGGGCCTGACCGAGGAGGCTTCCAGGAGCACAGAAGGGGCTGCAACCCAGGTAGGACTCAGCCTCGGCCTGGCGGTGCCGTACCACTGACTAGAGGAGCGGGTGGGTGGTGCCACCCAGGCCGCTGTCCTGTTATGGGAACAGCTAGACGCAGACATGCACAGACACCTCACCCCCTGGTGAGAGCAGCACCCAGCTTCCCAAACTCAAGGCACAGACCCCTCTCCCACGGAGCTCTGGTGGTCTCAGTGTGACCTCAATAGCAGGGGGCCTTACAGACCCCTCTCAGTGTGACCTCAACAGCAGGGGGCCTTACAGACCCCTCTCCCACACAGCTCCAGTGGTCTCAGTGTGACCGCAGCAGGGGCTTTGCCTGGACGGCCTTTCTAACACGTGCTGAAAGTAGGACCCAGTATTCCGTCACGTTCTGTCCCAGCAAGAACGTGTCTCACTTCAAGAAAATGAGGGTGCCCACTCTGCCCTGCCCTGTGGCGCCCCAGTCACTCTCACCAACCCTGAAGTCCTGGGAGGGCCACACACCTTTTGACAGATGCAGACTTAATACAGCTGACTAAAGTGTGGCTTTATTTCTCTATGACAAGCTGAGGAAATCTGAAATGAGGTATTGCGCTGTTTATAACTCCATGGCCACCTCCAGTGAGGACGTGGGGCCAGTGGTGAATAGCACAGTGGGTTCCTCTCGCCCAGGAACACATCAGACACTAGGACACATCAGACACCAGGTCCCATATCTTCTCGGTGTCTGCCAAGGATCAAAAGACTCAATTTACATGGGAAAGAAATGAATGACTCGTTTTTAAACTATTTTTCCCTTGGAGTTCATTTAACAAAATTACGAAAGAAAATAAACGTAAGTTAAGGGTTCTGCCCACCTTTAAACTTCCTGCCACACTGCGGTCTAATACCTTCCAGAATTTCTACATTTAAAGAGCAAAACAAGTCCTCTGTGCTGTTTTTAAGAAATTAAATACAGAGGCGAAATGCGGAGTCTTTCAAATTCCCGACAGAGCCTAAGAGCAGAGGCATTTACGCTGCTCAATGGTATTATCTACTAAAGATGAATCGAGAGTGCAAAATAACCAAAATCAAATTCACCAGCCCCAGCTAAGTGAAGGTTATTGAGTCCTTTTAGAATCACTGACACAGAGGCAGTGATTCATCTTGTCTTCCCCACCTGCCTTTTTGTGAGATGGGGCCTCTCTGCAGTTGCTCAGGCTTGAGTGCAGTGGTGTGAACTTGGCTGAGGCTGGAGTGCAGTGGTGTGAACTTGGCTGAGGCTGGAGTGCAGTGGTGTGATCTCGGCTCACTGCAGCCTCTACCTGCCAGGCTCAGGCGATCCTCCTACCTCAGCCTCCCGAGTAGCTGGGACTACAGGCGCACACCACTATGCCCAGCTACTTTTTTGTCTTTTTTTTAGTAGAGACAGGGTTTTGCCATGTTACCCAGGCTGGTCTCGAACTCCTGAACTTGAGCAATCCTCCCACCTCATCTTCCTGAAGTGCTGGGGTTACAGACCAGCCTTTTTTTTTTTTTTTAATAAGTATTTTCAAGCGATAGGTCAATAAATCTCTAGTCTGGTTTTGTAGCACTTCAAAACAATAACCCCTGGCACAGCGCGGTGGCTCACACCTGTAATCCCAGCACCGTGGGAGGCCGAGGCGGGCAGATCACTACAGGTCAGAAGTTCGAGACAAGCCTGGCCAACATGGTGAAACCCCATCTCTACTAAAAATATAAAACATTAGCCAGGCGTGGTGGTGCACACCTGTAATCCCAGATATTCGGAAGGCTGAGGCAGGAGAATCACTCTAACCCACGAGGCGGCAGCTGCAGTGAGCCGAGATCGTGCCACTGCACTCCAACCTGGGTGACAAAAAAAAAAAAAAAAAAAAAAAACCTTAAAAACAATAACTCCTAATGATTTCAAAGGGTAAAATGAAAATTCCCAAAGGAAAAACAACTCAAACCCATTTTGAAGTGTTAGTTTACTCCAGGGCACCAGCGCCATCTGGGCCAGGTAATTCTCTGCTGGGCTTGGGCACCTGTCCTAGGCACTGTAGGGAGCTGAGCAGCAGCTGTGGCCCCACCAGCAGCCCCCTGTGACAGCCCCCATGTCCGCAGAGACTGCCAGTGTCTGCAGGCTGAGACCCCTGTGACCCACTGCATAGAGAACTTCCAGGAGCACAGTGACACGGGGTGGGTGACAGGACCCTCCCCACTGGCGGCAGGGCTGGGGTGACACGGGGCGGGTGACGGGACCCTCCCCACTGGTGGCAGGGACGGGGTGACACGGGGTGGGTGACGGGACCCGCCCCACTTGCAGCAGGGCCAGGGTGACACGGGGCAGGTGACGGGACCCTTCCCACTGGGGGCAGAGCCAGGGCACTGCCGTGGACGGACAGCCCACTTCTCCCTCCCTGCAGAGGATAAGCTCAGGAGGGACTCTCTCCCTGGAGTTTCTTCCTAGGTTACAAACAGCATTGCAAAAACATATTAGGTTTTACAATAATTTGTTAAGACACGAAATAAAAACTAAAATATTATTTCCCAAAACAATGACCCTTTCACTCTATATTATGAAAATAAGTTTCATTTTTGGTACCTAGAACACAGAACTAGCATGAGGAAACCGCTGAACTTTTGTGATCTGTTTTATCGTAAGAGAAGATTCTGCTCCGATGTCCAGCTTTCCGGACCCACTCTTTCTCTCAGAAACACTGGCTTTCCCTTCCTATCTTACTTCTCGATCAGCTGCTGAAATGCATTTTCCCCTCTCCTCACAAACGCCGTTGTCCTGGGGCGGCCGTGCCCACACGCCCCTTGTTTCCTGGGCCTGCTCTGTGGCTATAAAGGGAAAGAACACCCCTGCCTGTGGGGGTGACTCACGTCCAGCCTCCAGCTGCAGCTTAGCGGCCGTGGGACCTGTAGGAAAGAAGGCCGTGTACTTCCCACAGGCGACTCTTCCACCTCAGCTCAACCACAGCCACCTCCTGAGCTCATAAAGCTGAGGTTCTGGCCCTCCCCAGTGCTCTTGACACACCCAGACTCTACAGACACCCAGCCAGGGGCACCGGGCCTTGTCCCGAAGCTGGGGCCATTCGATGAGACTTCATCCTCTCCTGTTGCTTCTCCAGGTACCCAGAGAGTGAGCAGCTCCACGCAGGACTGTGCACAGTGGCCGACACCTGCAGGGACGCCCGCCGGACGAGCACGCAGAGGGCCCTCGCCTCCACGGATGCGCCATGCCGGCGTGCGGAGCATCCGTTCTTCCCACTCTCTGCAGTTAACAAACCCAGCCCAAACCACCACAGGTGCTCCTCCTGGGGAGTTTCCTGTCTGACAAATGCCCGGCTCACTTCAAGGAGAATCACGCTTCTTTCTAAAGATGGATTCACCGTTTAAAACAGAGCTCTGGGAGCCTTTCGGCAAATCTTGAAGCTGCAACGGTGCAGAGACATGGATGTGACTTCCCAAGCCCGGGGCGTGGGCCTGGAGATGTACCCGGGCACCGCGCAGCCTGCGGCCCCCAACACCACCTCCCCCGAGCTCAACCTGTCCCACCCACTCCTGGGCACCGCCCTGGCCAATGGGACAGGCGAGCTCTCGGAGCACCAGCAGTACGTGATCGGCCTGTTCCTCTCATGCCTCTACACCATCTTCCTCTTCCCCATCGGCTTTGTGGGCAACATCCTGATCCTGGTGGTGAACATCAGCTTCCGCGAGAAGATGACCATCCCCGACCTGTACTTCATCAACCTGGCGGTGGCGGACCTCATCCTCGTGGCCGACTCCCTCATCGAGGTGTTCAACCTGCACGAGCGGTACTACGACATCGCCGTCCTGTGCACCTTCATGTCGCTCTTCCTGCAGGTCAACATGTACAGCAGCGTCTTCTTCCTCACCTGGATGAGCTTCGACCGCTACATCGCCCTGGCCAGGGCCATGCGCTGCAGCCTTTTCCGCACCAAGCACCACGCCCGGCTGAGCTGTGGCCTCATCTGGATGGCATCTGTGTCGGCCACGCTGGTGCCCTTCACCGCCGTGCACCTGCAGCACACCGACGAGGCCTGCTTCTGCTTCGCGGACGTCCGGGAGGTGCAGTGGCTCGAGGTCACGCTGGGCTTCATCGTGCCCTTCGCCATCATCGGCCTGTGCTACTCCCTCATTGTCCGGGTGCTGGTCAGGGCGCACCGGCACCGCGGGCTGCGGCCGCGGCGGCAGAAGGCGCTCCGCATGATCCTCGCGGTGGTGCTGGTCTTCTTCGTCTGCTGGCTGCCGGAGAACGTCTTCATCAGCGTGCACCTCCTGCAGCGGACGCAGCCTGGGGCCGCTCCCTGCAAGCAGTCTTTCCGCCATGCCCACCCGCTCACCGGCCACATTGTCAACCTCGCCGCATTCTCCAACAGCTGCCTAAACCCCCTCATCTACAGCTTTCTCGGGGAGACCTTCAGGGACAAGCTGAGGCTGTACATTGAGCAGAAAACAAATTTGCCGGCCCTGAACCGCTTCTGTCACGCTGCCCTGAAGGCCGTCATTCCAGACAGCACCGAGCAGTCGGATGTGAGGTTCAGCAGTGCCGTGTAGACAGCCTTGGTGGCAGAGGCCCAGCCAGGGTGCGACTCGGGAGCTGCACGCACCTGGGTGGTCACAAGGCACGGCCATGTCATGTCTCTAAACTGTGGTCAGATGTGGATTCCGGCTCCTCGGGGCCTCACGAGGGTCACACTTGCCTGGTCACCCTGGGGCTGCTAAGGAAACCTCACGACTGGTCACCTGGCACTCCTCACACAGAATTGCTACAATCCCAAAGCGCTCACCCCACAGAGTTCAAAGGCCAGCGGTGACCAGCCTGTCACCCAGCTCCTCCCCGCCAACCCTGCCTGCCGCCGCACCTGCCTGCCGCCACAGGAAACATTTCTGACATCGTCGACCAGGAAAGCCACATGGAGAGGCCACTGTGGGTGAAGCGCCTCAGTTACACGGTAACCCTAAAGCAAATCTGCCACAGTGGGGGAACTAACACTGGAGACACAAGGTGCTGGTGGGTCTGAGCTGGACATCGTGGTGTGTCCTCTGTGCCCACGGTCTGAGCTAGCTAGCGCACCGCCGAGTTAAAGGGGAAAAGGAAAACGCGCTGCTCTGATGCACGCCTGAGCGTCCTTCAACTTCCAGGACGGCAGCAATGGTGCTGTGCGGCCTCGCCAGGCCCACGAGGAGCACCAGCGCTCGGCCGGGGCAGCAGGAAGGTCCCTCTGCGGAGTGCCCGGCCCGTGGCGGCAGGAAGGTCCCTCTGCGGAGTGCCCAGCCCGTGGCGGCAGGAAGGTCCCTCTGCAGAGTGCCCGGCCCGTGGCGGCAGGAGGGCCCCTCTGCGGAGCGCCCGCCGTCTGCTCTGAGGTGGTTCAGTCACTGCTTGTTGACATCATCATGGCAACTTGCACTCATGTGGACTGGGACCGTGCGAGCTGCTGTGTGGGTTAGTCAGGTGCCAGGACAATGAAATACTCCAGCACGTGTGGCTGACGAATTTGCTTCTACAATAATAACAGTTGGGGACAACTGCGGTGATGATGTAAAAACCTTCCCATAAAATGTAAGAAAAGCTGACGAGGCTGGTGATGTTCAGCCTTTGTCAATAAAACAGTCATGTGCGGATCCTTCCAGAGGCTCTGTCTTGGGGGTCTGCCAAGTGGGGTGGGACGTGGGGTGGGCATGGGGCTCTCAGGAGAATCCCTCCCTCCTCACAGAAAACACAGCCCTTCCCTGCCACCCTGAAAACTCTCACAAGGCCAGCCTCTGAGTCCGGCCAGCTGGACCTAACCTGGCATTTCCAGGCTGTCCAAAATGCCGTGGGGGCACTTCTGTGTCATGCTGGGGTGCCATGACGAGCTTCCCATGAATGTAGAAGGCAGGGCTCAGCCTTGTCCAGCAGCCTGTGTGACCTAAGCTGCCTTTCTAGAAGGCTCTCGGCTGCGTGCGAGGCCCAAGCGCTCTGTGGCACCCAGGCGCTCCTGGGCAGCCAGCTGGGAAGGTTCCTGCTCCTCCTCCCATCGCCGGGGCTGGATCCTGGTGCTGCTCCCTCCTTCCCGCCTCCCCCACCTGGCAGCAGCTGTCCCTGATGTTACCAAGGTATACCTGAACCAGCGCCTGCTTCTCCATCTTCACAGAAACCCGTGCAGGGAGTCGGGATGTGTGGGTGAAGGGAACTAGCTGCCTGCACTACCCCCTCATTTTTCCCGTGTTTGCGGTTCTGTTCTGTTTAAAGCTGTGATACTGTTTTTTATTTGTGATAACATACAGTTTGATATGCAAATATATTGAAAGAAAAGGCCAATTAAAGAAAACATCTACAAAAGAGCAGGTGGTGAATGGATGCGGCACAATGAAGACTGAACGCAGCCACAGTGAGCCCAGGGAACTCTCTCCTCCCGTCTGTGGGACATGAAGCTGTGTGTCGGTGGGTGTGGGATGCCTGGGTCACTCAGGCAGGTGGGGCCTGTATTCTCCATGACCCCAGCACCGTGGTGCCGGGCTCCTCAGGAAGACAGCGCTGCCCAGACCATGGCCTGCAGGAGCAGCCTCTGTGCCCACTTCTATCAGGATTGCTTTCCTCACAAATGGCCCGCCGGGAAGCCTGGGAGCAGGGCGGCTCCCACACACTAACAGGTCTCGTGGAAGTGGAGATCGCTGTGGGGTGGCCAAGCCAGAAGCCAGACTCACGTGTGGCACAGTCCTGCAGAGCACCGTGTGTGGCTTGAGCCACAACTCAGGCCCGGCGCACCCCTCCCTCTGCCCCTCCAGAGCCTGCCGTGCAAGTCACCCCAGCTAAAAGGACACAGCCATCACACTGACAGCCGTGCTCTGGAGCTCCTTCCAGGCCCCAGGGACGAGACTTGCCCTCTTCCCCAGGGATGTCCTCACTCAATGCCCAGGACAGCCAGGCAGCAGCCCCCCAAAACCCCCCCACACCTGGGCGCTGTCTTTACAACAATACCCAGGACAGTCATGCAGCAGCCCCCAAACGCCCCCCCCACACACACACCGTGGCACTCTCTTTACAAGATGCATGCTTCAATGAAGCCCCCCTTTTGACCTCAGTGTTGCTGATGGGGAAAAACCATCCAAGTCCCAGAAAGCAGGTGGGGTGAGTGCTCCACCACCAGCCACCCAATCACCTGTCAGGCATTCCCCACACACAGTCCCGTTCACACAGCTTCAACAGGGGCAAGGGCAGACGCTTTAAAATACACAGACCAGAGACCCAGCATTTCTGACTTCCAGTTCTGACGAGCTGACATGGGGAGACCCACGCAGAATGTGGTCTGGTCCCTGCCCCTCACAGTAGCCCCGCGGGGTGATCGCTGTCCCCCCCACGCCAAAGAGGCGCTAGAAGGGTCAGTCACTGCTCGAAGCCTTAAATGGTGGGTGACACAGCCAGGAATTCGGCCACGCTCTCCTGGCTCGAAGCCCATGGTCCTGCCCGCTCTGTAGCACTCAGCAACCCCTGGTGTCTAACTGGCAAAAGCACGCCATGCAGAAATCATACAGAGCTGGGGGCCATAGGCATTGAGGGGTTACCCAAGGTCACCAGCCCATCCTCCTCTAAAGCCTGCTGTGCGGGAAGTGCAGGGACGGCAGCGGGGAGGGCTCCCCTAAGGTGATCTGGGTGGGAACTGCCTCTGAACAGAGCCCCAGGCATCAATCAGGGACAGGACTCAACTCATTCTTCCACGTCAACCCACCACAGGGAACAGTGCTGACTGTGGCGTCCTTCCCTCCCTGCCGCAGACACGGCTTCCATCCTGCCCACGCCAGACACGGCTGTGAGTGTATGGAAGCATCAGGCCACCCCGCTACGCCACTCCTCTCCACCAGGTCTCTTCTGGGGACTTGCCCAAGGCTCTGGGCAGACAGAGCTGACACGCCGCCATCTAGCCGCCAGAAGCAGACTCTCGACCTGTGAAGCTGGCAGCGGCACTGCTCTGAGGCCAGTCACAGGAGTGACAGGCACCCAGCAGTCAAGCCACCGGGCTGCGGTAGGGGCAAGTGCAACACTGAGGTCCCCACGTAGTAGAGCCAGCCTTGGACCCTGGGCCCTGGAGTCCCTTACCCTGAGATCCCAGAGCTGGGAGCTGTAGGACAGAGACCAGCAGGCCGGGCAGGGACTCTGCGGGTGCTGCCGGCCCAGCCACACACGCCCTTCTCAAGCGCTTGCCTGGGAGCCAGGGCAAATGTAATTATTTTTGGCAGGCTCACGGTGAGATAAAATCAAGGCGTCTTAACTGCTCTGTTGTTTCCTGGTAACCCAACTCTCCTATACATAAGTGCTTTTTAAACCCCATAAAGAGCTCAAAAGTATGTAGCTGCAAGCATGGGAAAAACCCCCGTGTTAGCACTGAACATGACCTCATCGTTCTTTGTGCTTAACAATTAACTCCTGACCTTATGAGAGTGACACGGCCTACCCGCCCTTCCCAGGCCCCGCACCTCCCACTCAGTGAGAAGCGGCAGCGGTGGGCTCACTTATGCTCACATGCCCACTCACCTGTAGTCTTGGGGGGCAGGGTGGGGGAGAGAACTACAAAGAAACCTTCTTAGGAGGGTGTTTCTGTGGCAGGGTGGGAAGCCATTCCGAAGCCATCTTAGACGCCCTGTGACCTGGGCACATGAGGCAATGTGAGGAGGCTCCTCTCCCGGCAGAGGCGGGAGACAGGGCAGGCGAGGGGAGCCCATGGGAACGGGTCAGGGCTTAGGACAAGGCTTAACCCAGACATTTAAAGTAAGAAGCAGCACACAGACTATGCAAGTACACGCGCACGTCTGTGTGTGCACATCCTGAGCGTGCTTGTGAGTACATGTCTAGTGTGCACATGTTTGAACACACACAGACACACGCTCACATGTTCCAAGCTCTTATCTCTGCAGCCCACCTGCACCGGGCCTGGCCCCAAACACTGTCACCCTCCAGAAGGGCCCAGGACTCCGGGAGAAATGGCTGATTTTGGCCGGGGCAGGGAGAGACAAGATGAGCCTGGGACAGGTGGTTCTGGCTGAGGCAAGAAAGGCTCCAAGAGCACGTCAGGTGACACCCAAAGGACACAGGGTGTCCTCGCCAAAGCTGGCACAACATGAGCAGTAAGATGAGGAAGAAGAGACAATCGTGATAGACCACGAAAAGCAGAAGTCCACAAGTCCACTCCAACAACAAACAGACCTAATATAATTTAAATAAAATGAAAGAATGCATGAATGGGAAGAGTCTCGTTTCTAATAAAGTGCTGGCTGGTAAAGTAGTTGGAAAAGCATCACTCTGCGCCTTTCAGAGGGAGACGGGGGCAGGTAACAGTCACAAATGGAGGGCAAATCTCGGGGGGCAGTGAGGTGCAGGGGACTGCAGAGCCTACCTGTCCCCCACAGATGGCTCATTAGTGCTCGGGGGAAGGTCACCACACAGGGGAGACGGGACAGCCCCTCGCTGGGTGATCACATGGACAGCACCAACAAGGAGGCCAGTCCAGATGCTACACCCTGAGAAGGGTGCGTCTTGTGCTGTGATCTAGGAACGCACAGCCTGAGTCTCATCAGGAGGGAATGTGAGATAAACAGGAAGGGACGATGGGGAACCAGGATGCATCAAAAATGTCCACGTGACAAAAGACAAAGGCAGAGCAACAGTCCCAAACTCAGAAAGAGGAAAGAGATGTAACAATTCAACGCAACAGAGATCCTAGACGGGTGCTCTACCAGAAGGAAAAAAGTGTCGTGAAGGATTTTATGGGGTCAGTCAACAAGAATGGAATACCCTGGGAGATAAAAGTGCTGCCTCAACGTCCAGTTTCCCGAGACGGGCAACCATGCTTCTTAGGAAGCCCACACTGGAGTGTGCAGAGGGAAAACGTCCAGTTTCCTGAGACGGGCAACCACGCTTCTTAGGAAGCTCACACTGGAGTGCACAGAGGGAAGAGACAGGACTGTGCAAGTCACCCCCAAGAAGCTCCGTGGAGGCAGGATGCACACAGCAAGTGGGGTGGGTGCACAGCAAACGCACAGGACAAATGTTATCCACTCCACGCCCATGCATCAGCCTCAAAGAAGAGGAAACATGCATCCGAGCAAGCATTTGTTCGTGAATGTCCACAGCAACACTGTCCACAAGAATCAACACGTGGAAACAGCCCAGATGTCCATGAGCCGATAGATGGAAAAACAAAATCAGTCTATCCAACAGCCGAATATTACTCTGCCATGAAAAGGAACAAAGCGTGGACCACACTACAGCCCGGTGGACCTGGAAACGCCATGGTCAAGGAGATAAAGTCACAGTCAGGGAGATAAAGCAGACACGAGTGGAGATGCCACGCTTGGTGAGATAAAGCAGACATGAGTGGAGCTGCCACACTCAGTGAGATAAAGCAGACACGAGTGGAGCTGCCACACTCGGTGAGATAAAGCAGACACGAGTGGAGCTGCCACGCTCAGTGAGATAAAGCAGACATGAGTGGAGCTGCCACGCTCAGTGAGATAAAGCAGATATGAGTGGAGACACCACACTCAGTGAGATAAAGCAGACATGAGTGGAGCTGCCACGCTAGGTGAAATAAAGCAGACACGAGCACAGTGTCCACTGCATGTGTCCGCCGACGTGAAATGTGCAGGGCAGACAGGTCCACAGGACAGAAGGCTGGGAAGCGGCTGCGGGGGCTGGGGTGAGTGGGGGACGGGCAGCCACTGCTGACGGGCAATGGGGTTTCCCTGGGGGTGAAGAAAACGTTCTAGAATTAGATTGTGGCGATGGCTGCACAAGCCTGTGACTAAAAATCACCGAGGTACACACTTCAGAAGAGTGGATTTCTGCTATGTAAATTACATCTCAGTAAAGCTGCCGTTGAGACCCCAGTAGCCACTCAAGCGCCGGGCTGTGTTCCTGCAGCCGGCCTTCCCTTCCAGAGCGTCGCTGTCGTGTTCCTGCAGCCGGCCTTCCCTTCCAGAGCGTCGCTGGTCTCTGCAGACCAATTCTGTCCCTCTGAAGCACAGGCCACCATTGGACAGTGCTGGCTAACGGCCGCCCCATGCTGGTGGGCCATGGGGACGCCAGCCCAACACTCCACACACACTTCGTTAACAGCCACAAAACATTTCCTAAGAGCGGAAGGGTTTCCGCCATCTGGAATCCTAGACGCCATCCTCCAACATTTATTGTGAAGCTTCTAATTAAAGTTTTCTCTTCTCACTCACTGCCTGGTAACTCAAGCTTTAATTTTCTTCTCCATGGTGGGAAACTCATTACCTGGGGTATCTTTGGATGTGCTTTTAAATTAAAAATGGAGGAAAAGAACGTTAGTCAAAATTAAAGCTGAATTGACTGAGTCACTCTGGACTGCCTCAGAAAGTGGAGATGCCAGCTCCGCCTCCTGCAGAGCTCGGTTGCCAGGGCTGGGTCAGGCTGCCTGGGTGTTGCCGTCTGACCTGTGCACAGACGTGGCCACGTGAGGACACAAGCTGTTGTCTCGTTTGCTGTGTGCTGTTCGCAGACGCTTCTCACTGGGCGGCTGTGTGCTGTTCGCAGACACTTCTCAGTGGGCGATTTGCTCAGAACTCCAGAAGACAAGGGTACATCATTCAGGCCACGGTGTGGCAGATGCACCTGATGGCGGCAACTCGGCCGCGGCAAACCCTGAGTGACGCCGTGCAACAGATGCATCTGAGGGTGGGTTCGGAGTTCCGATCTGAGCTATGGAACCTGGGTATGGACAACTGGATAATCCACTTCTCATTTAAGAGGAACATTTGAGCCCCCGTCCCCGTTCTGTGCACCGCAGGCCAAATGGGAGGGAGAGCCTGTGTTCTGGGTTAAATGAAGGTTGCCAGGTGGAGGGTGCTGAGTGGAAATGCTATACACGCCACATGCCTTTTTCAAGCAGGTGCGTTCTCCTGTCCAGCCGGCCACCACTGCACCCTGCCCCGTATGAGCCCCCAGTGGAGCCCCACGTCTCGTTTGCTGGCACTGGGCCTCTTCTCAGGCCTCCTGAAGCTGCTGCCAGCCGACTGGAGCCAACAGAGGCTGGGTGCCGCTGTTCAGGCCGCTCTCGCTCTTCACGTCTGGCTAGTGACCAATTCTCTGGGAGAGAGTGGACACCAGAGGCAGGCAAAGCCACAGCTGTGGGTGCAGGCCACACGCAGGCTGCACAGACCCGGGACAGGTCTGAGCTCTGAGGCGCGCGGCCCATCTCCGTGGCAGGAGCTTCTGTCTGAGCCTGGGGAGGAAAAGACTCCACCTCGTCAAGCGGCGTCAGCTGGGGAGCCTGGGCCGTGCACCCTCGAGAAGCCATGGCTGGAGACCTTTGCTCCAGACGTGACCAGCCCCTGCCTTCCTGGCTCTCTGGCAGGTGGTAAGTCGGCTGACCCAGCTCTAGCGGAAACAAAGTGGGGGCTGGGAGAGAGGCCATCTGTGAAATGTCCCCAGCCAGAGCCCCTCACTGTCCCCTCTGCCTCCCTGCCTCCACAGGGGCTTCTTGTGGTAAAAAAAAAACCTTTTCTGAGCACTTTACCCATCTCGCCCACAGGCACAGACGACACCCCGAAAGGACAGCTGCGTCTACATCCATCAGCAAGTCCCCCCGGAACAGCTGAGGGGCAGAGATGGGGGAGGCCCACAGACGCAGGCACAGAGCCCTGTGCGCCCCTGCTCCTGGCCTAGGCGGGGTCTGCAAAGGCCCTTCCACCGCAGGCACAGCCCGTCAGGGAGGCTCACGGTCCACTCGGAAGGACACAGCCCATGTCAGGGAACACAGGATCCCAGTGTCATGGTGGCCCCTGAGGTGACACGTGCGCCACGAGGGCAGGCGTGTACGTGCGCACACTCCTGCAGACTCCGTTCTCGCACACGCCCAGGCTGTGCTGCCGGGAAACGTCAGCTGCTGCGGTTGGTCTGACTTCTGCCATTGTCTGGTGGGTGGAGGATGGAGCCTGGGAACAAGGGTTAAGTTAAAAAGCCAAAGGAGCACAGAACAAAGGCCCTGGAAGCTGGTGTGCTGCTGAGCCCAGGAACAAAAGGGGCCCGGAAGCTGGTGTGCTGCTGAACCCAGGTACTGGGGTGGACTCCACCTGAAACTTACCACCAGAAGTCAGCTGCTGGGAGTCCCGGAAGGGGCCCAGCTATTCTCAGAGCAGGCGCGTGCGGCGTTGGACCAGGGGCTGGCTCTGTAGAACGTGAGCATCTGCTGACTGAGCCTCTGAACACGACACAGTGAGCGGCTCCTTACACAGAGCCCCTTCCTTCCTGCTCCCGCCCCTTCCCCGGCTGTTCCTGGACAACTTCTAGAGCTCTGCACCTTCGGCCTCCTGTCTGATTGTCGCCGGCATCAGCCTTCACGCAACAGCTCAGGTTCCTTGCAGGATGGACCGTCCCGTGTCCCAGCACCCGGCCCTGCCCACGGCGCGCCTCCTGAGAGGGCCCACTCAGCACGGCCACGGCAGCCTGAACTCCCAGCCTCGGTATCCATGCAGCCCGCAGCTCTCTGCAATGAGGGGCCGGCCGCAGGCCCAGGGAGATGTCAGCTGCCCCAGGCAATCACAAGCAAGGAGGTGTGCGTTGCGGACACAGCACGAAGCCCTGCTCGGCCTCCAGAAAGCGAGGCTCGCTCCTGAGTCTCGGCTCGCTAGGGCCACCCTCACCCTGCTCTCTGGTTCAACAGGCAGTGGCCGAGCCAGGAACAAGCTGCAGTGCCTTGGCAGCGTGTGAAATGCAGAAGGTCTTGCCCATAGACGCCGTCGCAGCAGAGCGCTCTCCCCTCAGGGGCTGGGCAGCATGTCCCCTGACCACAGACCTGGCTTTGGGGCACGTGCACCACCCACGTTAACCATCCAGAGCTACAGGCAACAGGCCGGTGCCAAGTGCAGCCAGCCAGAAAAGAAAAACACACAAAAAAACGGCAAAACACAAACTCCGTCCAAAGTCCACCCATAGGCAAAGCCAACCTCATTATTCAGAGCTGCACGCCCGGCACAGGGCTCTAGAGAGAGGCGAGGAGCTGGGCCCAGCGGTGGTGGCAGTTCCCTTCTCCACCGTGCAGTCCCACTAAAGCTGCGGACAGCTCTTGATTTGCGTATCTTACAATAAGAGGAGGGGGAGAAGAAGGGAAAAGTCGGCGTCTGCAGCCACAATCAAGTTCTTCCCCTCATCCACAACTGTGAAGCTCACAGCTCCGGCCACGCTGGAGTTCAACACCAGGTCACTGTCACTTCCACAGGGAACGGTCTTGCTTCTTTGGTAAAACCAAAGGGGTGTTTCAAACCACGCCCACCTTCCATTCACCTGTTTTTAAAACTTTTTTTTTTTTTTTTCAGAGCAGGAGTGGACGTTTATTAAAAAGCTTTAGGAGAGAAAGGAAGGTGCACTCGGAAGAGACCCCAGCGGGCGACCTGGAGAACGGGTGACCCACTGAACCGTGATCCTGTGCCCCTTTCCCGTGATTCTTCCCTGAGGGTGGGCCGCCTGCAGGCACGGTGCCCGCCTCACTCTTGGGAAGTGAGCACGTGTGGTGGGATTGGGAAGTTGCACACGGGCAGGAAAGCAGGCACAGCGTCAGCGACATCAGACACAGAATCGGGGGCTTCAATAAGAAAAAGGACAGCAGCTCTTCCTTGTGGCAAAATAGAGTCTGGAGGAAAAAAACCCTGTCCCCCGCAGCAGCTTGAACAGAAACACCATGCAGGGAGGTGGGCACACCAGGGAGCGGGAAGAGAGAGACACTCTGCTTCTGTCTAGACCCCAACCCCTTACCTGTGACACGGAGCCCACCACATGTCTGAGAGCAGACCTCTGCGGCGTGCAGGCCGGGGTCTGCACGGGGTCTCCCGGGCCCTCCTCCCTGGCAGCCCCGTCTGGGAGGCGCGGGTGCGGCCAGTTCACACATAAACGGTGTGGAACGTTGCAGGCCACAGGGAAAGGTGTTTACGTGGCTATCCAAACTAAACTTCCTCCCACACCTGACTCTGTGGCAAAAGACAAGTGTCCATGCTGGGCAAGGAAGAAAGCTTCATCCCCTGCGCTGAGATTCTCGGGTGAAAGTGTCGAAGTGGAAGCGGCTACTGGAGAAAAACCCTCGCGCGGGGAGACACGGTCATTCGGCTTCTTTAAGGAAAACCCCAGCTATCAGGCGCTATTCACACAACAGTCGTTAGAATGACCTTACACCCCATAAAACACGCAGTCCTCTTGGCAGCATATCTGCAGCTGAGGAGGCTGTCACCACACGAATTAGCCCTTATTTGTATTTCCATTTCCCAAGTTCAACTGTATCAGGAGACATTTGCTGATGAAACTGCTGACAAAGCCAGACTTCCTGCTACAAAGCCTGACTTCAGAAATTCAGACCACACTTTCATTATGATCGAGTTTAAACACGGTGATGTCCCCACCCTACACAGGAGAGGGCTGTGCTCCATCTCCCGTGCACTCTCATGGCATCTCCCCGGCCCGAGACGGGTCTGTGGTTGTACCCACTTCACGGTGAGACACAGGTGTGCAGAGGGCACCCAACCCGGAACTAGCTTGGGGGTGGGCTCCCAAGGACCAGGCAGCGTGGAGAGTACCCGGTGGGGCAGGGGAGAGCTGGAAGGAACCCCGGCCTGTGGCCCACAGCAGCGCTGGCCCCTGCCCAGGGAGTAAGTTCCCACCAAGCTCCAGGGTCTGTGCTCCGTGCCACCTAAGCACCAGCCCCATGCTGGCACCCCCCAGGCTCTGCCGTGGCACCCACAGGTTTCGGCCCCATCTCGTTACCATCTCACACTGCCAGGCGGGACCCAAGTACCTGTGTTAAGGTGGCATCTATGCTGAGTCCTGAACCGTGGGCAGGGCCTCAGCACTGGATTTATTTACCAGCCTTTAAAAGAATCATCCGCCACGTGCAGCGGCCCGGGAGGCCGAGGCGGGAGGGTTGCTGGGCCCAGGAGTTCGAGGCTGTGGTGAGCTATGATCATGCCTGTGAATAGTGACTGCACTCCAGCCTGGGAAACAGCGAGACCCATCTCTAATACATTCACGTCATCTATGAGCAGCAAATGAAAGCTCAGACACCTGAGAGGCCGGTGGCTCCAAGGTGCTTGCACACCCTGATGCCCGCACGTCACTACTGCAGCTCCGGGCAAATCACAGCAGAGCTTTCCTCCAGGTCAGCAAGACTGTGTTCCCGAGGGGCTCGCACAGCTTACGTGGAAAGGCCACCCCGTGCCACTCAGAATTACCAGGAGCGCAGCAAGTTTAAACTAGACACTGTTTATGCGCCTGACAGCAGGAGACGTGAGTCGGGTGCCTGGGAAAACCATCTTCAAAGCAACAACTGTTTTCCCAGCTGTGAATGCTCCGTCCTGGGAAATCTGCTCATACCACTACAAAAATAATTTTGAAAAGACTGTACAAATATGCAACCTCATCTGTCCATTCTGGTACTTTAGACCCAAAACTGAAGAACTTTCTGGAGCACACTATCCGCTCAGCCAGTGACTAATATTCTTTATAAACATGAGTGAATGTTATAATGAAATAAGCTTCCTTGAATAAATGTGATGTTAGTTCACTTAACTGAGAACAATAAGTTCAGAGGCTTCCTTTGAACAGTCAGGAAGTGGAGATAATCGCAGCAGAAGAGAAGGACAGACAGGAAGCCTATGCTTCTGCACTCTCTATTTTCTTACTATGTATCGCAATTTTATAAAAGAAAAATAGTTGTCATGAAGGAAGAGGCGTTACAATCCTGGGTAAAAGGGCTGGGGCAGGAGCATGGACAAGCCACAGGCTCTGGGCCCCTCTGGAATAACATCTCACTTCAGCTTAAAATACCAAACGTACACCATGACCAGCAATTTCAATATGGTGACCAAGTGACATGTCCTTCCGACGCCAAGAAGACAGCCCCGGAAACAGCTTCAGTCAGGAGACCCAGGGTGCCGGCCTGGTTCTGCCACCGGCTGGCTGTGGAACAGGCTTCTGGAGCCCGAGGGTGACGCCCCAGCCTCTAAGAGCAGGTGCCTGAGAAAAATAGGGGCTGCCTCATGGGGTGGCCTGTGGTTCAGTCTCAAAAGCAGCAAAGGAATCAATGAACTGTGAGATCCTGATCGTTACTCACTCCACAAATTACTGTGGTGACACGACATGCAAAACCTGGAGGCCCACCATGCTTTTAAAAATACTTAGAAAAAAAATTAGAAGCATGTGAAAATGTACCAAATATTTCTCTTTCTTATTTTATTTATTTATTTTTTAAGACGAAGTCTCGCTCTGTCGCCCAGGCTGGAGGGCAGTGGCGTGATCTTGGCTCACTGCAACCTCCGCCTCCCAGGTTCAGGCAATTCTCCTGCCTCAGCCTCCTGAGTAGCTGAGATTACAGGCACCCGCCACCACGCTTGGCTAACATTTCTCTTTCTAAACGTTTCCATGTTTTCTGTATTTTTCATAATGGGTGTGTTTTACTTTTAAAAAGAGGAGGAAAAGGCTTTGTTTTTAAAATTAAATTAAGAATGATATTAAAAGGCCATGTATAAATCAAATCTATGCTGAGTGTTCGGCTGTGTCAGAAAGACGCATCCATATCACAGGAACAGAAAGAAGCACACGGAGGGGAGAGGTGAGAGGTGAAGGGGCAGAGGGAGTTGCTTTCCTCGCTCAACTTTTCCTTGTATGATTTCGATGCTGTTTACTTAGGAGACGAACGGGAAATGCAGAGCGTTTCCAAGGCATGCACGGTGCAGACGCTGCGGAAGTAGCTTCTCCCTGCTGCTCACAGCTCCCATCCTCGAGTCCCGCACGCTGCCTGGCCGAGCACTCAGGCTGTCCGGCTCTGCCAGCCATGCAGACTCTCCACGTGCAGATGCCACCGCCAACTCGCCCAACAGAGACAGCCACCTGGTCCCTGCACAGACTCAAGGGTGTGTGCGTCTGGCCATCAGAGGGCCATCCAGACCCAACCAGAGCAAAGCCCCAGAGACGCGTCCATCCAGCGCTTCTCAGGGCCCCTGTGTTCTGGGTGCCATGTGGGGGAG
Source organism: Hylobates moloch (assembly GCF_009828535.3). Lineage (NCBI taxonomy): Eukaryota > Metazoa > Chordata > Mammalia > Primates > Hylobatidae > Hylobates > Hylobates moloch. The sequence continues at coordinate 989,842 of NW_026652299.1, forward strand.
AGGACAGAACCAAGAGGCCAGGACAGCGTAGCAGGGAGAGGATGCAGGAGGGGATCGACGTGGGGAGGGGCAGGCAGGGGCCAGACCCAGGCCGGAGGGGCCGAGAGCTTCCACGGAGTCTGCTGGCAGCACAGACGGATTGACACGTTGGGAGGAGCCCGGCCCACATGAGCAAACAGGAAGGCAGGCGGGAGAACAGGTGCAGCCTGGTGAGGGCGACGGGCCTGGGGCGGGCAGAAGGGCCCCACTCAGGGTGTATTTCAAAGGTAGACAAGACAGGGCTTACTGGGTGTGGGGTGCGCCCAGAAAAGAAACCAAAGAAGATGCCGGTGCTGCCGGAGGGGAATCCCTGGCTGCGCTCCCAGCTCCCAAAAGACCAACTGACCTCAAGTCTGAATCTGCCGCCCCCTTCCCTCCATGCTGTTTCTGCAGTGGCGAAGGGCAGCTGGGCCAGGTGAACACACAAAGAGGAAGCCAAACTGTGGTGCACAGCCAGGCCGGACAGAGGGATGCGGCTCCCTGCCCACCATGACCACAGCCAGGAGCCCCCACAGCAGGTGCGGCTGGGACCACACCAGGCCACGGGGAAGCGCAGCCCTGCCGGCACCAGCCTCCTCCCCTGCCTGTGCAGCGTCAGCTCTGCCTGGAAAGAACAGACTTGACTCCAGGAAGGAAGGAAGCTCCAATGTTCTGTATTGCAGAACCGTGAAGAGAAGGGAGGAAAGGAAAGAGCCACAGAGAAAGCCACGTGTCCACGTGCACTGTGAGCAAGGCTGACACCCACCCGGAAAAACTGCTGCTTACCCCCGTCTGCAACCCACTCTCCCCAAGCACAGTGGGCACTCCGCAGCCTGTCTAGGAATGGGAGAGAGCCCATGAGGCGCTCACAGACACCCAGCTCCGCACAGGTCAACAAATACGGTCCCACCTGCAAAAAAGAGAAAACTGCCATTTACCAAGAACCCACTACACAGAAGCCAGTGACTGCGGAACTACCAACAGACATGACTCTGCCTCCTGCCCCTTAACCCAGAGAAGCTGGTGGCTTCTTCCCACTCTACAGAGAATAAAACCACAAGATGAAGGTTCTGTCTCCCAATCACAGAATTGGCTGTGGCTTCCAACACCATGCTGGCCACAAGCTGCAAAGCACAGGCTAAAAGCTCAGTCAACAAGACAGAACTACTGGACAGGGCTCTGAACTCTTTTTGACAATCTTATGAACACTAGCGGTTCTCTCCCCACAACTGTACCACTGTGATGCACAGTCTGCAAGTTCTTCCCTGAATCCCACCAGCGGCCTGCAGGGAAGACCTTCCGGAACTGGAGCCCCATGCCCCGGGAGGAAGCAGAGGGGGGCTGTGTCCCGCACCCGGGGAGGAAGCAGAGGGGGGCTGTGTCCCGCACCCGGGGAGGAAGCAGAGGGGAGCTGTGTCCCGCACCCCGGGAGGAAGCAGAGGGGGGCTGCTCTCCTTGGCGGGCCCTGTGGGCAGCTCTGCATCTATCTGTTGAGGACTCCACAAATCTCACGACCCAAACGCACGGGTGTGCTGATTTGTCAACTGGGGGTTCCCGTGAGGTGGGGGCAGTGCAAATCTGCCTGGGATTCTGATGCTGTGCGGATGGCTTTCTATCCACTCCAGCTTCCCTGCCATGTGTCTCAGCCAGATAAGAGGATTTCGTACCTCCCATTTTAAAGACAAGTGGCTCTCGGCTGGGAGGGCAGTTGAGTTCCACTCTCTGCTGCCTGAGTGTCTGAGATCACCCAGGTTGCCCTGTGACTGTTGACACACCCGTCCCTACCGTGTATACCTGCTTTGATGCTGCTGGGGGCCATCCAGTGTGCACCTCCCTCACTGGTGTGGCTGCTGGGTCTCTTCTTTACCACCTGTTTTTGAATTAGCTATGCTAGAAAATTTGGCTGTGATATTTCTCCCAGGCTTTTTTTTTTTTTTTTTTTTTTTTGAGACGGAGTCTCGCTCTGTCGCCCAGGCTGGAGTGCAGTGGTGCAACCTCGGCTCACTGCAACTCTGCCTCCCAGGTTCAAGCGATTCTCCTGCCTCAGCCTCCTGAGTAGCTGGGATCACAGGCGCCCCACCATCACACCAGCTATTTTTTCTATTTTTTGTACAGACAGGGTTTCAACATATTGGCCAGACTGGTCTCAAATTCCTGACCTCAGGTGATCCGCCCACCACCGCCTCCCAAAGTGCTCAGAGCCACCACGCCCAGCCTGTTCCGGTATTTTTATGTGTTTGAGGCAAAAGGGACTATTTCCCATGTTGAGCAATCCACCATATTGACAGAAGTTCTATATATCTGCATTACCTAAACTTTTATGACAAGCATGTATTTGTTTTAAACAATTTTAAAATACCTTAATCCAATAAAAGAATTAAGACTCTTCAAGTGGTCCTAATCCCAACAGGCTGAAAACCACAGGCCTGAAGATCACCTTGGAAATCCAGCCCATACGCATGGTCCCCGAGGCCCCCCATTCCTGTGTGGCTCCTAACAGCATATAAAAAACACTTTCACTGCTCATTTTTGTAAAGGCTAGAGTGTAACACTCCATTTGACTTGCAGCTCAGCACGCAGTCACTCCCCACCCTGGAGTGCGGTGAGTTTAGTCTGCAGGTGTGAACACGGAACAGGTGGACATGCCCTCCCCACTCACCCCTCGGTGGGCGACGGAGCCTTTCCCGCCCTCCAGGCCCTCCCCACTCACCCCTCCGTGGGCGACGGAGCCTTTCCCCCCCTCCAGGCCCTCCCCACTCACAACACCGTGGGCAATGGAGCCCTTCCAGCCCCCAGGCCCTCCCCACTCACCCCTCCGCGGGCGGCGGAGCCCTTCCCACCCGCCAGGCCCTGGGGCAGAACAGCTTCCCGATTCCCACGTGCCTCTGCGTCTCGGCGCCAAGGGTGACTTTCGGTCCAGATGCCAGCAAAGACATCTCTCTGTCTACCAGGTGACCACCTCCATCCTCACCTCCTCACGGGCAGACTCTACCTCCGCTCTCTCCACAAATGCCAGTGCGAGCGCCGCCTCGCCGGGCCCTGGGCTGGGTCCAGGGCTACAGTAATGACCGGAGGGCAGCGTGGGGAGGACACCAAGGCCGGCACCTTCTCCCGGGCCCTCCATGCCCAGACACGGAGGCTACGCAAATCTGCCCCAAGCGCAGAGGCGAGTGGGTGCCCACGGGAGACGGAGGAGCTCGCGCCAGCCGAGGCAGGGCTGAGTCTGTGGAAGAGCTCTGGCAGCACAAGCGCATGTGGTAGCAATCCCCACGCAGCCGCCCCTAGCTTCCCTCCAAAATGCCTTGAGATGCCAGAAAGAAAAGCGCACACGCCACCACCAAAAGCTACGCTAAACAATCCGTTGTGAAAATCAGGGAGGAACGTCCTCCGACGACAAGGATGCCGAGCAGGGCTTCCGTCTTCGTGGTGCGGCTCCGAGAGGAAAAGCCAGCCACGGAAGACCCTTCACCCCTCTCCCCGCGCCGGCACCTCCCGGGCCAAGGTCTCCAAATCTAACGGAAGCTGGGAAGGGCCCCTCACTGGGAGGGCACGGCCGCCCGGGCAGCCTGAGCGCTCTTCCCGCGCCTCCCGCCACGTCTTCCCATGGCTCCGGTGGGGCAGAGCGGGAGCGGGTGTCAGGGGTTTGGGGAGACCCACCATGGGGCCGCATCCCGAGGGAGCAGACCGGGACACGGGCCTCGCGGGGCCTGTGCGGCCACAGCGCTGTGGGGCGTGGGAGGCCGCTATCTGTGTAGGGCAAAAGCCATAAACACAAACAGCCCAACTGGAAAAATATTTGAAACATGAAGGAAAGATAAAGGCTCTTAGTTTAAGAAGTGTGTTTGCAAATCAGTACAGAAAAGATAAATTACAATAGAAGTGGTTAAAAAAAAAAAACCATACACAGGCAATTCACAAAAATAAATGACCAGTATGTACACGGAAAATGACCAGCAACCATAATCTAAGAAGCTGAAATTAAAGCAATCACGCTGGGTGTGGTGGCACACGCCTGTAGTCCCAGCTACACCGGAGGCCAAGGCAGAGAACTGCTTGAACCCGGGAGGCGGAGGTTGCAGTGAGCCGGGATCGCACCACTGCACTCCAGCCTGGGCGACAGAGCGAGACTCCGCCTCAAAAAAAAAAAAAGGCCCCAAAAACAACAAAAAACATTTAATGTCTGGCTTGGTACTTTGCAGTCTGCCTGTCTAATCTGCAGTAAACTTTTGAGGAGGTGGCACCAGATATAACATGTCTCTGTTATTTTTAGAATTAGCTGATTAAAATGTTTTGCTATTTAAAATAAATAAATAAATAAAATAAAGCAATCACCAGCTATCACTGCTTCCTGTCACACCAGATCACAGCACCCAGGGTGGACACAGGGTAGCAGGTGTTCTGCTGCGGCCCAGGCCTCACATAACCATCTTGACGGCAAAGGTTTTCTCAGTGCAACTTTAAGGGAAAGACATAAAATGAAACCAACTACTGTTCTCATCCACGGCATAACACAAAGGTGTTGAACAAAACAATCCTTATTCAAGGGCCTGCTGTTTGTCATTTTGCTTAAAGTCACAGTTTCTGGCCAGGTGTGGTGGCTCATGCCTGAAATCCCAGCAGTCTGGGAGGCTAAGGCGAAAGGATAGCTTGAGCCTGGGAGTTCAAGACCAGCCTAGGCAACGTAGGGAGACTGTCCCTGCAAAAAATACAAAATTTAGCTGGGCATGGTGGTACATAAACCTGTGGTCCCAGCTACTTGGGAGGCTGAGGTGGGAGGATCACTTGAGCCAGGGACGTTGAGGCTGCAGTGAGCCAGGATCACGCCACTGCACTTCAGCCTGGGTGACAAAGGGAGACCCTCTCAAAAAAAAAAAAAAAAGTTACAGTTTCCAAGGACCTCGGGGCGGGTGACGCTGAGTGAGGACTCGCTGTGGATGGAAAAGCAAACACGCCCACCGCAGACATCCTCAGCACACGTAGCTGCTACAAACATTCACCACAGCATCATCTCATGGTGGCAGAATCAGGCTTTCTGGTTTCTTCTACAAATTTCTCTCTATTTTCTAATTTCTTTTACATTAATCATGTATAACTCAGGAAAAATAATACACATTACTTTTTTAAAATTATATGTTGCTGAGTTCTTTTCTGTTGACCACAAAGCAGCGCTGGCAAACATCTGGGCTGACCACAGCAGCAATGACAGCATTAGATGGAAATTCCACTGACATGGAAACAGTGGGCTTTTCTGGAATATGGGGAAGTGGATCCTGTTTTCTTTGGCCCACAATGAGGATGGTCAGATCTCCATGGCAGTGAGGAAGGCTGGAGAGCCTCCAGTTTCTCGGCAGTTCTTTGGATCTGACCAGCAGGCTGAGAAAGCCCAGCTTAGAGATGAGAGAGGCCGGCCGGGAGCTCAGTGCCAGCTAACAGCCCACCTGCCCTGCAGCCCGGCCTCCACCTGCTCACTCTGAGAGATGCCCGGCAAGATGGCTGGGACGGCTACCCCCAAAAGGCTCCTGGAGAAAGAGACCACAGGAGTGCCCCACACAGACAGGGCAAACAAGCCACCTCGGGCAGGAACACCGTGGATGGCCCCACATAAAGCCAGGAAAGTCCCACGGAACCTGGCAGCTTCCAGCAACGATTGAGCCAATAGCACATATCACGAGCCTTGGAAAAGCAAATGAGATTTAATTCTGCTTCTCCTAATTCCTAGGACATTAACCGGCTGTCCTCTTCGAAATGGGAGCGCTGTGATCCAAATGGCTAAAAAAAAAGACAGAAAAAGTGATCACACCATGTGCCAGTGAGGGTGTGGGGTCCGGCCTCAGCTGCGCTCCCGGCGCCAACGCAAAATGGCACAGCCGCTCTGGAGAAGCGCAGTGGCTTCGTAAACATCTAAACATGTGTGCGCCATGCAACCCAGCAGCCACGTCCTGGGCACTTACCCCAGAGCGATGGAAACGTATGCTCAGGCATATTTACAGAGCTTTATTCACAAAAGCCAAAGCCCAGAGACCTGAACTTTCTTTGCACCGTGGAGGAATAAGGGACTATAAAGCAGCAGCACCAGGAGCCCTGCAGCACAGAATCCTCCTGTATCTTGACTGCCGCAGTGGTGGTTACAGAAAGCTACGCACGTGGAAAAACTGCAGGGCGCACACACACGCACACACCCGCACGTACAACCCGTGGACTCTGGACGAGCTCTGTGCGAGGCATCCACGTCGATGTCCTGGGGAAGCTAGGCCACACAGGCCCCTCATAGTTTTTTTTTTTAATTTACTATGAATCTACCGTTACTTTAAACATAAACTTGCTTTAAGAGGAAGTGTGAGTGAGCGCCCCGATGGCACTGGCTTGCTGAGTCCTCTGTTTTCACGCTGTCCCCCAGCAACCGATGCCCTGAAAGCCATGAGTGCCTGCTCCCGGAGGGCGCCGCCCGGGCAGCAGCAGCTGCTCCTGTGCTCTGCAGGCCAGTGCTCTTCCTGTTGGGAGCAGGTGTGCGACCCACATGGCAGGGGCATGGACTCGCTTCGACCGTCCACACTGAGAAGATTCCGTAAGCATCACGAGGTGCTGATGGGTCACCACGCCCCCCAGGATGCAGAACAGCTGGAATCAGATGGCAGCGCTGGGCAGGAACTCGGAGGTCACCTACTTCACATCTCACTCTCCACAGCACTCCTTCCTGGGGTGGCCCTTACAACACCCACCTCGTCCCAGCCTGAGTGTTTCCCAGGACAGACTCATTACCTCCTCTTAGACAGCTCTGATTTTCCGACAGCGCGCCTCATCCCAAGCCACCATCTCTGCCTGTAATTCCTACCCGCAGGTGCCAGCTCGACTCCCAGGCAAGGAGCGGTGCAGAAACTCTGAGCCATGGCGGGCTTCGAGGGGCAAAGGGGCTCCAGGACCCAGCCTGGACGGCGGGAAGGGCAAAGGAGCTCCAGGACTCAGCCTGGATGGTGGGAAGGGCAAAGGGGCTCCAGGACCTGGCCTGGACGGCGGGAAGGGCAAAGGAGCTCCAGGACTCAGCCTGGACAGCGGGAAGGGCAAAGGGGCTCCAGGACCTGGCCTGGATGGCGGCAAGGGCGAAGGGGCTCCAGGACTCAGCCTGGATGGCGGGAGGCCACGCTCTGCTCTGGGGCTCTTCTCTGGGGCTCTTCTCGAACTTGTCTCCAGGGAGCGAATGGAGAGGCCCCAGCTCAGGAAGAAGTACAGACCTCTCAGTGGCTCAACTTCCCGTCGACATAGATACTAACTTTATATTTCAAGTTAAACGTCCTCTTGTTGCTCACTGATGCCCTATTCTTCTAATTAGCCCGCAGTGCAGCAGTGCCCATGGCAAGCTTTCCCACTGGAGCAAGGACATAGCCCTGATCATTTCCCACAACAAACCCAGACTCCTGCCAACCTCCCAAGGGGTGCAGGCCAGACTGTGCAGCCACTGGCCCAGACAAGGGCCAGGCTGTCCCTTACTCAAAGTGCAACCACTGGTCCTCTTCCAAGTGGTAGGAGATGTAGAACTGGAGGCAGAAAGACCTGCTGCCTAAGTGCCACGATCTGTCAGGGCAGAGGCCGCCCGCAGCTGGGGAGTGGCCTCAGACGCAGGTCCTAAGCTGCAGGTTAAAGAGGTAAATGCGCCCCCGTCACCAGCGTGAATTGTGGTGAGCCTGGAAAAGTGCTGTTTCTGCCTTGGGTGGACTCGATGTTTAGACTCGGGGAATGAAACTTCAGCCCCCTGGTCAAGTCCCCGGCAGCCTCCGTGGGTAAATCAGCTTTGGTTGGACACGGCTGCCCCTGCTCGGCCACTCATGGCCTAAGGCTGCTCCTGCTCCACAGGCCGTGATGGGTGCGGGGCCCAAGGGCTAGCACCTTCCCCAGCTGGCCTTTATGGAAGGACTGAGGCCAGCTCTCCCATGGGCGAGGGAAAGAGATGGTGATCAGGAACACCAGCAAACCAGGGTTGACAAGAGCAAGGAATCACCAGGCCCAAACCGCGGGGTGAGCCGGGGCTCAGAAACAAGGGTGGCCCGGGAGCCATTCTGCCCGGGCGATGGGCAGGTGCCCGAGGCCCCACAGGGCAGGAGGGGAGGTGGAGGGGCTCACAGGAGAGCTGCCCCTGCCCTGCCCCGCACGAAGCAGCTGCTCTCACAGGGTTGCAGGGTTGGATGTGGGTGGGAGCCATGGTCACTCTGCGGCCTTCCCAGCAACCCCATAAGCACCAAACTCCCTGTGTTAAACCGCTTCCTGTTTGAGATGCCTGTGGGGGTCCTGTTTTGCCTTTGTGGATACCGTGGGCATGTCTGTTACTAGGCTGCAGTCCACAAAAGTGAAAGCTCATGCTTTGGCGGAAACAATTCAAAGTCTCTACTTGCTTAAAAAATTCCCATCTTTTGAGATAAATAAGATCCAAAAAGATAGGTCTCATTTTATAATAAATCTTTGCTGTTTTTTAGGAAGAGTGTTTCTTGGGGAGAGGGAAGAAACTGTTTGATTTTCATCATGTCTGGGTGTTAAGTTTCTCCAAACACTTCTTGCGCATTCACTGAGATGAGAAACGGCCCCGGCCCTGCCACTGCCCACCCTTCGGGAAACGCCCCACCACAGACCCAGCCCCCAGGCTTGCCCTCACCGGGTGTCCAGGAGATGTTTGCTATTTAACGCAGAGGACAGGAAATCAGGAGGAGCTGCCCATCACCTCCCAGGTCAGACGCCATCCACCCTGGTCATCACTCCCCAGGTCAGACACCATCCACCCCTCATCATCACTGACGCCCACGCAGGATGACATCACTACAACTCTACCGACCGGCCTCCATCACCGACGCCCACGCAGGATGACATCACTACAGCTCTAGGGACTGGCTTCCATCACCAATGCCCAAACAGGATGACGACATCACCACAGCTCTAGGGACCGGCCTCCATCACCGAAGCGTAGCCCATGCAGAACTAACATCACTACAGCTCTAGGGACTGGCTTCCATCACCAATGCCCAAACAGGATGACGACATCACCACAGCTCTAGGGACTGGCTTCCATCACCGACACCCACGCAGGATGACATCACTACAGCTCTAGGGACTGGCTTCCATCACCAATGCCCAAACAGGATGACGACATCACCACAGCTCTAGGGACTGGCTTCCGTCACCGACGCCCACGCAGCATGACGACATCACTACAGCTCTACACACCGACTTCCATCACCGACGCCAATGCAAGATGACGACATCACTACAGCTCTACGGACCGGCTTCCATCACCCACGCGCCTTTTTCGTTTCGTTTCGTTTTGTTTTCTAGAGACCAGGTCTTGCTACGTTGCCCAGGCTGGCCCTGAACTCCTGAGCTCAAGGGATCCTCCCACGTCGGCCCCCCTAGAAGCTGGGACCACAGGCCTGTGCTTATTCAAACACAGACAAAAAGGAAGCCCAACGCCGCCGGCATCACACGCTGCCCATCTTCTCATCCAGAGAGCCACACGATGTTCCCTTCAGAATTCAACTGAGACCAAAACAAGAAAACCACAGCACAACGCTTACCCAGCGAAAATATTAAAACACCAGGCTTCTGGGTTAAGCCAGAAACAGAAAAGTAGTTCTGCTTTGGAAAATGTGAATTATATGGCCATATTAAAGATGATCACCTCTATCATACAATACTGGCTCAAAAGTCCTAGCCGTTGCTGGAAGAAAAACAAAGACGGCATAAGTACAAAGTGGAGACACACCTGCCACTCTCTGCAGACATTTTCACTTACTTAAAAAACCCGATCCAAGAGAATCAATTCACAATAGAATTAGAAAGCTCAGCATCATTGTTAGCTCTAAGATCAACACCCAAATTACCTATAACTTCCCAATACACCGTCAATAACCATTACAACACACCAGAGGAGGAAACAGACTCAAAACTATCAAGAATCCTAAACAGAAACAAGCAAGACCTTTCCAGAGAAAACCATAAAACTTTCCTGAGTAACAGAAAACACAACCTCAATAAGTCACAACAAAATGTTCGTGGAATAGAAAAGCTGATTCCAAAATTCATACAAATAAAAGGCCAAGAACACTGTCCAAAAAAACAATGAAGAAAGAGTTTCTTATGGCCGGGCAAGGTGGCTCACGCCTGTAATATCAGGACTTTGGGAGGCTTAAGGAGGGAGAATCGCTTGAGCCCGAGTTGGAGACCAGCCTGGGCAAGATAGTGAGACCCCATCTCTACCAAAAAAAAAAAAAAAAAGAGGTACTTACTTTACGAGATATTAAAGCATATTTTTTTAAAAAAAACTAAAGTATTAAACAGTGTGGTAAGGACCTCACTAAATAAATTATGGTATAACAAGATAATGGAATACTATGAGACTCAAAAAAAAAATAGGCTATTGTAGGCCGGGCGCGGTGGCTCACACCTGTAATCCCAGCACTTTGGGAGGCCAAGGCGGGAGGATCACGAGGTCTAGAGATCGAGACCATCCCGGCCAACATGGTGAAACCCCGTCTCTACTAAAAATACAAAATTAGCCAGGCGTGGTGGCACGCACCTGTAATAGGATATTCTAACCAGGATTCCAAGACAACTCGAATGATAAAAGAACTGGCAAGTAGATATCCACATGCAGAAGAATGAAACTGTATCTCCACCTCGCACTACACTCAACAATTAACGAAAAACAAATCAAAAACGTAAACGCAAAGCCAGACACAGGGGATCACGCCTGTATTCCAAGCACTTTGAGAGGCAAAGGCAGGATGCTCGCTTCTTAAATATGGCATCAAAAGCACAGGCAACAAAAGAAAAATAGATCAGCTGGTCTTCATCAAAACTGAAATCTTAAGTGCCTCAAAGGACATCACCAAGAAAGTGAAAGAGAAGCCACAGAATGGGAGAGAATACCTGCAAGTCACAGACCCGAGAACAATTGTACCTGGGATCCGTAAAAACTCTCACAACTCAGTAATACCTGCAAGTCACATACCCGAGGACAGAATTGTACCTGGGATCCGTAAAAACTCTCGCAACTCAGTAATACCTGCAAGTCACATACCCGAGAACAGAATTGTACCTGGGATCCGTAAAAACTCTCACAACTCAGTAATATCTGCAAGTCACAGACCCGAGAACAGAATTGTAAATGGCATCCGTAAAAACTCTCGCAACTCAGTAATACCTGCAAGTCACATACCCGAGAACAGAATTGTACCTGGGATCCGTAAAAACTCTCACAACTCAGTAATACCTGCAAGTCACATACCCGAGGACAGAATTGTACCTGGGATCCGTAAAAACTCTCGCAACTCAGTAATACCTGCAAGTCACAGACCCGAGGACAGAATTGTACCTGGGATCCGTAAAAACTCTCGCAACTCAGTAATATCTGCAAGTCACAGACCCGAGAACAGAATTGTACCTGGGATCCGTAAAAACTCTCGCAACTCAGTAATACCTGCAAGTCACATACCCGAGGACAGAATTGTACCTGGGATCCGTAAAGACTCTCGCAACTCAGTAATACCTGCAAGTCACATACCCGAGAAAAGAATTGTACCTGGGATCTGTAAAAACTCTCACAACTCAGTAATAAATGCAAGTCACATATCTGAGAAAAGAATTGTACCTGGGATCCGTAAAAACTCTCGCAACTCAGTAATAAATGCAAGTCACATACCCGAGAAAAGAATTGTACCTGGGATTCATAACAACTCTCGCAACTCAATAATAAAGACACAAATGACCATTGTGGTTAAAGTGGGTGAAAGGTTTGTTTTGTTGGTTTTTTGTTTTCCAGTTTTTTGGGGACGGGGTCTTGCTCTGTCACCCAGGCTGGAGTGCAGTGGAGATCACAGCTCACTGCAGCCTCAAAACCTTGGGCTCAAGCAACCCTCCCACCTCGGCCTCCCGAGTAGCTGGGACTACAGGCATGTGTAACCACGCCTGGCTAATTTTTTCATTTTTTGTAGAGACAGCATCTTGCTACGTTGCCCAGGCTGGTCTCAAACCTCTGGCCTCAAGTAATCCTCCTGCCTCAGTCTCCCAAAGAGCTGGGATTACAGGCGTGAGCCACCGTGCCCAGCAGCAAAGGGTCTGAATGGACATTTCTCCAAGGAAAATATAAAAAGGACCAATAAGCACATGAAAAGATGCTCACCCTCATTAGCCTTGGGGAGGTGCCACGGAGATACCACTTCCCAGACACACTAGGATATCTAGAATCACAAGGTCACATATCACAGTGCTGGCGAGGACGTGGAGAAAGTGCAACCCTCGACCGGGCGCAGTGGCTCACGCCTGTGATTTCTGCACTTTTGGGAGGCCGAGGCGGGCAGATTACCTGAGGTCAGGAGTTCAAGACCAGCCCAGCCAACAAGGCGAAACCCTGTCTCTATAAAAAAATACAAAATTAGCTGGGTGTGGTGGCACATGCCTGGAATCCCAGCTACTCGGGAGGTTGAGAGAGCAGAATCACTTGAACCCGGGAGGCAGAGGCTGCGGTGAGCCGAGATTGTGCCACTGCACTCCAGCCTGGGCAACAAGGGCAAAACTCCGTCAAAAAAAAAAAAAAAAGGGATAGAATGCTCAACAAAAGATTCTAAGGCAAGGGTATCTTTCTTTTAGAACAAAACAAGTTAGATCCCTATCACACATAAAACATAAATTTAAATTGGTTCTAAAAAATATAAAAGAGAAGCACTTCTTTCAGAAGAAAAAAACAAAAGTCATAAAGAAAAAAACTGACCTTACGTCAATTATATCTCAATAAAAAGCTGTTTTTTAAAACGACATACTCAGAATGATGAGACTACACCTATAAGAGTGGCCAAAAATTATACCTCAATAAAAAGCTGTTTTTTAAAACCACATACTCAGCATGACGAGACTACACTTACCAGAGCGGCCAAGATTAAGAAGCTAGCAGCACCACGTGTCGACCAGGGTGTGGAGGCGCCAGGACCCTCACGCTTTTTTTGTTCAACGTTTTGGATTTTTTTAAATTTTTAGACATGGTCTTGCTCTGTCACCCAGGCTGGAGTGCAGTGGTGCAATCTTGGCTCACTGCAGCCTCAGGTAATCCTCCCATCTTTGCCTCCCTAGTAGCTGAGACTACAGGTGTGCGCCACCATACCTGGCTAATTTTTGTATTTTTTGTACCATGTTGCCCCGGCTGGTCTCAAACTCCCGAACTCAAGTGATCCTTCTGCCTCGGCCTCCCAAAAGTGCTGAAATTACAGGCATGAACCACCGTGCCCGGCCAGCACCTTCTCAAAAAATTAACCACACACTTACTCTAGGATCCAGCAATTCCAGTCCTAGGAACGAAAGCATAGAAAGACGCAGATGCAAATGTTAACGGCACATTCGTAACAGCCCCAAGCTGGAAACAACTCAGTCTCCAAACCCTGGTAAGCGGGTGAGAGAATCTGTGATCATTCCGCACCATGGACTATTTTACTCAGCCACAAACAAGGATGGACACAGGGGGCGGCGTGGCCGGCAGGCAGCCCATGAACTATTAGCCACGAAGACGGATCAAAAACGGATGGATACAGGGCAGCGCGGCCGGCAGGCGGCCCATGTCAAAAACGGATGGATACAGGGCAGCGCGGCCGGCAGGCGGCCCATGGACTGTTTTACTCAGCCACAAAAACGGATCAAAAATGGATGGACGCGAGGCAGCGCAGCCAGCCTCAGCCCCAAAAACGGATGGACACAGGGAGCAGCACGGCCGGCAGGGATGGAGGAGGGAGCCGGCCCCCCGCTGCCTATGCGGGCCTCAGGGAGACCACACAAGTTCTCGGGGTCTCAGTTTTCCCGCACGTAAGATGGTTCCTCAGGTTCCACCTGCCTTTCAGCCCTGTACATGTTTGAGTTCAAAATTCAGTCGGCAGACAACGCGGCATGCAGCAGTCAGACAGGAGAAAATGAGAACAATGTGGGTGGGGGTGGGTGGAATTCTACTAAGAAAAACAATTCGGGCTCCCAGGGAGCCTCCACAGACACCAGCAACCACTCAGCCCCAAGAGTTCAAAGACACAAAATCCCACTGCCAGAGCAGTAATGCTTCTTGGGGCAAAATACCATTGGTCTTAAGTATTTTGGCTCAGAGCAAATTCTCAAGGCCATGAAGTTCACAGCCTCGTTTGACGGTTTTATAAAGCTGCAGGCTTCATGCTCAAGTAATTCACATTGATTTTCAACATTACAAAAGCAGCAAATCGAGAGCCTCTACACACCGGTCCAAGCCGAGTAGCCCTGCTCCCTTCCGCCGACCACCACCTGCGCCCCGCGTTCTGGCTGCGGGAGGCGCGGGCCTCACAGCCGGGCGGTCATGCCTGGCGGGTTTACGGCCAAGACCACGAAACAGCCAGGGCCAGAAAGGCTGCACCTGGGAACGTGGTGCCCTGGGCTTACTGTGGCCCACGAAGCCTTCTGCGGCCACTGCACTCACACAGGGCAGCGTGCTGCACCCACCCACTGCACTCACACAGGGCAGCGTGCTGCACCCACCTGAAGCCACTGCACTCACACAGGGCAGCGTGCTGCACATGCCCAAGGCCTCGTCTGAGCCCCCACGGTCCTTACACGGCACCTAGACACATGGACCCTGCCCTCAGCTGAGCCTCCGCAGGCTCGCTGCCGGCCAAAGGAAGGGATCCTGGTCTCTGCTAGTGGGCTCCATGCGGTAACCAGAGTCAGAAACCAGGGGTGAGTCTCTTCCCCAGGACCAGCTGGCCAGGTGACTGAAACCAGCACAGCACCCACGCCTCTGCCCCTGGCACCTCCAGGCTGCCAAGAATCTGCTGTCAAGATGCTTATGTGGACGGAAAGTGTGGCACACATAAGGGATTCCTATGAGGCAGAGGAAGCCATG
>NW_026652299.1:1004750-1006761 GCF_009828535.3 Hylobates moloch
CCCACCAAAAAAAGAAGTCTGTCTCTATCTTCTCTTTTTGGTTTTGTTTGTTTGTTTTTTGTTTTGAGACTGAGTTTCACTCAGCCGCCCAGGCTAGAGTGCAGTGGCGCAATCTCGGCTCACTGCAAACTCCGCCTCCTCAGTTCAAGCAATTCTGTGCATCAGCCTCCTGAGTAGCTGGGATTACAGGCGTGCACCACCACACCTGGCTAATTTTTGTATTTTTAGTAGAGATGAGGTTTCACCATCTTGGCCAGGCTAGTCTTGAACTCCTGATCTCATGATCCACCTGCCTCGGCCTCCCAAAGTGCTGGGATTACAGGTGTGAGCCACCACGCCTGGCCTCTATCTTCTCTTTTGAGAAGTTTTGAATTTGAATTATTGAGTCTTTGAGTCTATCTGTTTTTGCTATTGTTTTTCTAGACAAGGTCTTGCTGTGTTGCCCAGGCTAGAGTGCAGTGCAGTCGTATTAATAGCTCACTGCAGCCTCGACCTCCAGTGTTCAGGCAATCCTCCCACCTCAGCCTCCTGAGTAGCTGGAACTACAGGTGTAAGCTACCACGCCCAGCGAATTTTTAAATTTTTTGTAGAGCGGGGGTGGGGGAGGTCTCTCTATGTTTCCCAGGCTGGTCTTGAACTCCTGGCTTGAGGGATCCTTCTGTATTGGCTTCACAAAGTGTGGGGGTTACAGGCATGAGCACTGCTCTCGGCATGCCCAGGCTTCTGGGAGTGCCAGAGGCACCTTTTTTCTCTGGCAAAAACTCTAGCCTACTTCTCTTTGACCAAAAAGAAAGAAGCAGGCATCTCACCACATTCTGTAAATTAAGATGATTTTTCTTTTTTTTTTTTTTTTAAGACAGAGTCTCGCTCTGTCACCCAGGCTGGAGTGCAGTGGCGCAATCTCGGCTCACTGCAAGCTCCGCCTCCCGGATTCACGCCATTCTCCTGCCTCAGCCTCTCCGAGTAGCTGGGACTACAGGCGCCCGCCACCACGCCCGGCTAATTTTTTTTGTATTTTTAGTAGAGACGGGGTTTCACCGTGGTCTCGATCTCCTGACCTCGTGATCCGCCCGCCTTGGCCTCCCAAAGTGCTGGGATTACAAGCGTGAGCCACCGCGCCGGGCCAAGATGATTTTTCTACCATGAGTTTTTAGTCTAAAACGAGGGTATTGCTTCCCGTAACCCTAACCCTAACCCTAACCCTAACCCTAACCCTAACCCTAACCCTAACCCTAACCCTAACCCTAACCCTAACCCTAACCCTAACCCTAACCCTAACCCTAACCCTAACCCTAACCCTAACCCTAACCCTAACCCTAACCCTAACCCTAACCCTCACCCTCCTCCTGCCAAGGTGAGAGAGTTGCTTGAGCCCAGGAGTTTGAGACTGGCCTGGGCAACGTAGGAAGACTCCATCTCTACAAATAATAGTAATAATAATAATGGGAAGAAAAAGAAGAAGAAGCCGCCGGGCAAGGCCTCCTTAGTCTGCGACCTCACCTCCTCCGCTGGCTGTGACACACCTGGCTACACAGGCTGTCCACTATGAGCAGCTCTTTAACGCTGAGGTTTGGGGACCCAGGGGACCCTGTAACAAAGTAAGAAAATGGTCTCAGCCAGGCTCAGTGGCTCATGTCTGTAATCTCGGCACTTTGGGAGGCCAAGGCGAGAGGATCTCTTGAGGCCAGGAGTTCAAGATCAGCCTGGGCAACATGGAGAGACTCTGCCAAACACACAAAAGATACAAAAATATTAGTTGGGCATGATGGCACATCCCAGTGGTCCCAGTTCTCCAGGAGGCTGAGGCTGGAGGATTGCTTGATCATGGGGAGGTTGAGACTGCAGTGAGCTGAGCTGGCACCACTGCACTGCAGCCTGAGCGACAAGTGAGATGCTGTCTCCAAAAACAGAATAATAATAAGAAGAAAGTGGTCTCAGGGGAAGGAGTCTAAGTTAACGATGGGATGTACTCAATGTAAGGATTTTTTCTCTACAGCTTTCTCAGACCCTG
>NW_026652299.1:1006861-1026861 GCF_009828535.3 Hylobates moloch
TTCTGGGATTACAGGTGTGAGCCACTGCACCTGGCCACTTTTTTTTTTTTATGTCACCAATGCTTCATGCATCTCACTTCCCTCTTCTGGAATTTCCTTATTTCCTTAGTAGTTCTTTGTGTTTTAAAATTATTTTATTTGAGATACAATGTCACGCTGTCGCCCAGGCTTGAGTGCAGAAGTACAACATTGGCTCACTGCCACCTCCACCTCCTGGACTCAAGGGATCCTCCCACCTCAGCCTTCTGAGTAGCTGGGACCACAGGTGGACCATACCCAGCTATTTTTTTTTTTTTGTATTTTTTGTAGAGATAGGGTTTCGTCATGTTGCCCAGGCTGGTCTTGAACTCCTGGACTCAAGCCATGCACCCACCTCAGCCTCCCAGAGTGCTGGGATTACAGGCATGAGCCGCCGCACCTGGCCCGGTAGTTCTTTCAGCAAAGGCCTGTTGAGGTAAATGTTCTTGTTTGAAAATGTACGTCCTGGGCTGGGTGGGATGGCTGAAGCCTGTAATCCCAGCACTTTGGGAGGCCGAGGCGGGCAGATTACCACGTTAGGAGTTCAAGACCAGCCTGGCCAATATGGCAAAACCCCGACTCTACTAAAAATACAAAATTAGCTGGGCATGGTGGTGCGTACACGTAATCCCAGCTACTGGGGAGGCTGAGGCGGGAGAATTGCTTGAATTCAGGAGGTGGAGGTTGCAGTGAGCTGAGATCGCACCACTGTACTCCAGCCTGGGTGACAAGAGCGCGACTCTGTCTTAAAAAAAAAAAAATGTCCTTATTTCACCTTAAGACAGCTTAGCTGGAGCCTGGCGCAGTGGTCCGTGCCTGTAGTCCCAGCTCCTCAGGAGGCTGAGGCAGGCTGGAGTTGGAGGCTGCAGTGAGCCATGATGGCACCAGCACACTCCAGCCTGGGCGACAGAGCGAGGCCAAGTCTCTGTTACAAAATGTTTTTGAAATGGCTCAGCTGGGTGTGCAGACTCCTACACTGGCCTCTGCTTTCTCTCAGCGTTCAGAGGCCTCGTTCTGCCGCGTCTCTGCTTGTTGCTGCCGCTAGGGAGTCTGCCGCCACTCTTGTCACCTGCCCGTGGGTGACCGGTGTCTTCTCCCTGGAGGTCTGTGAGCCGTCTCCCTGTCTTTGGTGGCCTGTGGTTTTTCCACTGAGGCCTGTTTCGGTTTGGATTTCTTCTCACGCATCCTGCTTGGGACTTACGTTTTCTGAGTCCAGGAATATCTATCTTTCATGAGTTCCATAAAATTCTCAGCTCTTCCCTCTGCCTCTGGCCTCTACCCCATTTCCATGTCCTCTCCGAGTACCTGTGAGAGGGACGTAGGTGGCCTCACCGGCCTGCAGGCTCTTGGCTTTCCTGGGCTGCCCTGTTGCTGGCCCTGAGTTCACCTCGCCCTCCTCTCTCTTCTGCCTGTCCCCACCCGGGTTTAGACACAGGAATCCTCTGACCCTCCTTTTCGTCCTTGTTCTCTCTCTTCCTTTCCTGCTCCCAAATTACAGCACCCAAAACAATACCTTACTCATCATACAACCACAATAACCACTTGTTGATTTAATTTCATTTTAAGAAATTTCAGGCTGAGTGTGGTGGCTCACGCCTGTCATCCCAGCACTTTGGGAGGCCAAGATGGGCAGATTACTTGAGGTCAGGAATTCGAGACCAGCCTGACCAGCATGGTGAAACCCCGTCTCTACTAAAAATACAAAAAAATTAGCCTGGTGTGGTGGTGCACACCTGTAATCCCAGCTACTTGGGAGGCTGAGGCAGGAGAATCGCTTGGACCTGGGAGGCGGAGGTTGCAGTAAGCCGAGATTGCACCACTGCACTCCAGCCTGGGTGACAGAGGGAGACTCCATCTCAAAAAAATTAATTAATTAAATAAATGAATAAATAAAAGTAAAATAAACAAAAATATCAAACAAATTAACCTGGTGTGGTGGTGGGCACCTGTAATCCCAGCTACTTGGGAGGCTAAGGTGGGAGGATCATTTGAGCCTGGGAGACGGAGGTTGCAGTGAGCCGAGATTGTGCCACTGCACTCCACCCTGGGCAACGGACCCTGTCTCTAAAAAAAAA
The DNA here is from genome assembly GCF_009828535.3 of Hylobates moloch. Taxonomy (NCBI): domain Eukaryota; kingdom Metazoa; phylum Chordata; class Mammalia; order Primates; family Hylobatidae; genus Hylobates; species Hylobates moloch. The sequence goes on from NW_026652299.1 coordinate 1,008,955, forward strand.
AAAAAAAAGAAAAAGAAAATCAAACAACAAAAAAAGAAATTTCAGGAAGAACCACCCAGAATTCCACTCAAAAAAGGTTTTCCTTGAGAACGCCATCCAAATAAACAGGATGACCTTTATAGACTCCTCTCTGAGGCGCCTGTGTTTCAGTTGGCAGCCGGCCCGTTTCTTTTAAGCCCACCCTAATTTATTTTTGGTCCCATGCATAGGAGCCGGTGCTTATTTTGATAACTGCATTTATGCTTTCAAGCTTTGACAGACAAATCGTTGCCCTGGGCTTCCTGGCGGCCACGAGCTCCGGCTCACCTCCCGCTCTGAGGAACCGCGGACCCTCCAGCAGACCCAGGTCTGTTCTCTGCAATTAGTTATCTTGCAATGGAGCCTCTCCTGGACAGTTGTCTCTGAAAAGAGAAAAAAGACAAACGCAGGATGTAAAGCCCTTTCTAAACTCTATCTTCTGTGTAAATGGTAGGAAGTGGTGCTCACTGTCCGAGAGGGTTAAAAAGGCACGTTAGCCACGGTGGGGGGACCGTCTTGGGCTGCGTTGCTGGCCCGCAGGCCCCCTCCAGCCACGTCCTCGGCTGCAGGTCCCTAGAGGGGAGTTTCCTAGTCTGGGAGGGTATTCGCAAAGCCGAGAGGAAGCCTCTCTTCACAACACTCCCAGGAAACTCTTCCCCCATCCCTGGGTGCCTCTCATCCCAGCTGCTCTAATTAGGCAGGAGACGTCAGCCCAGCACCTCCTGCCCCTCCTTCTCCAGCCAGAGCACAGAAGGCCGGATCGAGCCAGGGTATGGGGTGAAAAACCAAGCCCGGGCTGTCAGACAGAAGCTGCTCTGCCGTTTGGCTTCATCCAACTCAGGCAACGACTGCCAGTTGTTCCTCGGGTAACACGGAGCACAGTGAGGTCAGAGGAAGGGGAGCGGGATCCCGCCTGCTGGCCGGCTGCCAGGCGGAGCTGGAACACCTGGGCGCCAGATGTGCCCTCTGCACGGGGACCGCTGTTGACCCGACGGCCGCACGTTCCACACCCACACGGTCGCTGCTTTGCTCAGAGGGACCAGGGCTGGAGGCCGAGCTGAGACAGGCCAGGCCAGCTTCCTTTCCGCTGCCTGCCTTTCTCCTCTCCACACCGCCCAGACCCGTGGCACCCCTTCCTGCCTGGCAGTGCAAAGGAGCGGCTGCCCAACCTCTGCTTGGTGATTGCAGCAGCAGACCCTGGTGCCCGTGTGGGTTCTTCATGCCTCGGTATCTCTGCTGGGATTCATTTGGGAGAAGCCGCGGGAAGAGAACTCCGTTCTCATGAGCGGGTGGGGTTGGGCCGTGTCACTGGCCGTCCACGTCATGCTCGGTCCACAGGGTCCCTGGAAACAGATACTGGAGAGCTCCCCCAGGGCCCACAGCAGGAGTTTCGACTGGCAAACCCATCAGTGTTGTCATTAGAGGAAGAGCCGGCTGCTGGGCACAGATGAGGACCGGTGGCGGCCAGGCACGAAAGCCAAGCCAGCCATGTGGGCAGCCCCATGCGGGAGGCTCTGGAATGGCGGCGATGCCCTCTCAGCCAGGAACATCCAGACCAGGGGGAGGAAGGCAGCCAGGGTTGCCTCAGGTCCGTTTTTTATTCTTTTTTTCAGACAGGGTGTCACTCTGTCACCCAGGCTAGAGTGCAGTGATGTAATCGCAACACACTTCAACCTTGACCTCCCGGGCCCAAGTGATCTCCTGCCTCAGCCTCCTAAGTAGCTGGGACTACAGGTGGGCACCATCGTGTCGCCCAGGCGGGGGTGCAGTGGTGCGATCTCAGCTCACTGCAACCTCTGCCTCCCGGGCTCAAGTGATTCTCCTGCCTCAGCCTCCCAAGTAGCTGAGATTACAGGCACACACCACAGTACCTGGCTAACTTTTGTATTTTTTCTAGAGATGGGGTCTTGCTCTGTCGCCCAGCCTGGTTTCAAACTCCTAGCCTCAAGTGATCCACCCGCCTCAGCCTCCCATCCCTCTTGCTGGAATGACAGTGGAAGCCTCCATACCTGGCCTGTTTGTTATTTCATTTTTATTTTTTTATTTTTTGAGACGGAGTCTCACTCTGTCTCTCAGGCTGGAGTGCAGTGGCGCAATCTTGGCTCACTGCAACCTCCACCTCCCGGGTTCAAGCAATTCTCCTGCCTCAGCCTCCCAGATAGCTGGGACTACAGGAATGCACCACCACACCTGACTAATTTTTGTATTTTTAGTAGAGATGGGGTTTCCCTGTGTTGGCCAGGCTGGTCTCGAACTCCTGGTCTCAAATTATCCACCCGCCTCGGCCTCCCAAAGTGCTGGGATTACAGGCATGAGCCACCGCACCCGGCTGCTGCTCACTTTAAAATAGTGAATTTTATATCATGTGAATCTAACCTCAATTTAAACTCTTAGAACGACATTCCCCAAAACTAAACTAAAAGAGTAAATCGGTATGTGTTTATTGATCAGAATTAAGAGCATCTTTCTTCAAGTGGAACTTCACCTGAATCCTTCCTAGATGAAGGTAAGCTTTCTTCTCCCAAGATGCCGCCTGGCTGACCTCAGTGCCTCAGTCACAAACTTCTTCCAAGTGTAAATGTGCGTTGGGAGATCACACTTGCTCTTTTTCTGGCTTGTTTCACATTTGAGGTAATTTGGGATCAGCTCTAATACTTTTTTGCTTTAGAAGAGTAGTAGAAATTAATTAATCTACAACTGCACTGATAGCAAAAGTTAATATAAATTTTAATAAAAATACAACCTCAATAAGCTCCCCCATTGTTCTCATAAATGCAACAGTAGTTTAAAAATTGTAGATTAAAAAAATTAATAAAACAGTTGAGGCTAGGGACTGTGAGGCTCAAATACGGGGACACAGTGTGTGTTCCGACTGCCCGGTGGCGCAGGGGCCGGACAGATGCCCTCCAAGTGCCTTTCCCTCACTCTGTGCGTTGAACATCTCCCTGGGCCTTTAACTAACCCTCTTCATTTGGTGGCTTATTTTTATTTATTTATTTATTTTTAATTTTTTTTGAGATGGAGTCTCTCTCTGTCACCCAGGCTGGAGTGTGGTGGTGCAATCTTAGCTCACTGCAGTCTCTTCTTCCCGGGTTCAAGCAATTCTCCTGCCTCAGCCTCCCGAGAAGCTGGGACTACAGGTGCCCGCCACCACACCCAGCTAATTTTTGTATTTTTAGTAGAGACGGGGTTTCACCATGTTGGCCAGGCTGGTCTCGAACTCCTGGCCTCAGGTTATCCACCCGCCTCAGCTGCCCAAAGTGCGGGGAAGGTCAGGTGCAGTGGCTCACACCTGTAATCCCAGCACTTTGGGAAGTCGAGGCGGGCGGATCACTTGAGGTCAGGAGTTCGAGACCAGCCTGGGCAACATGGCAAAACCCCATCTCTATTAAAATTACAAAAAAATTAGCTGGGCATGGTGGCACATGCCTGTAATCCCAGCTATTTGGGAGGCTGAGACAGGAGAATCACTTGAACCCAGGAGGAGGAGGTTGCAGTGAGCCGACATAGCGCCATTGCACTCCAGCCTGGGCGACAGAGCGAGACTCTGTCTCAAAAGAAAAAAAGGAAAGAAAGAAAAGAAAGAGAGAAGGAGAAAGGAAAAACAGAAAGAGAAAGAAAGGAGGGAAAAAAAGAGAAAGAGGAAAAGAAAGAAAGGAAGGAAGAAAGGAAACAAATTCCAGGTGTGATGTGTGATCACAGAAAAAGGGGGTTTTCCACCAGACGCGGCGTCTGCGGGAAGCATGACTGCTGTGGTTTGGAAAAGCACCCGTGTCAGAGCCCAGGGCTTCTAGCTGAGGTCTGCTCTGTTGAGAAATTCTCTCCCCTGATCAAATGGGAGTGTTTTTGGTCAGACAGAGTTTTTTTTTTTTTTCTTTTCAAGACAGAGTCTCACCCTGTTGCCCAGGCTGGAGTGCAGTGGCTTGATCTCGGCTCACTACAACCTCCGCCTTCCAGTTCAAGCAATTCTCCTGCCTCAGCCTCCCGAGTAGCTGGGATTACAGGCACCCACCACCATGCCCAGCTAATTTTTGTGTTTTTAGTAGAAACGGGGTTTCGCCATATTAGCCAGGCTGGTCTCGAACTCCTGACGTCGTGATCTGCCTGCCTTAGCCTCCTAAAGTGCTGGAATTACAGGCGTGAGCCACCGCGCCCAGCCTGGCAGAGTTTTTTTTTAAAGGTGAGGAGAGTCTAAACATGAAAGCGGTAGGGAAGAGGAAAACCTTGGTTAGTGTGGTCCTCATGCAGCCAGCTTTCTTCCCTAAATGCCAGAACTAGAATTGGAAATAATTTAAACTTGGCCAGAAATCGGTGCCCTGCCCTGTGGGCAGACACCCGCGTGTCTGGGGGAGACAGAGCATGAAGTATGAACTGCGGGGCCTCCAGGCCGGGGAATGCAGTGGGACTGGGGTCTGCAGAGGGACCCTGAGGGAGCCAGCAGCGGCCAAAGCCTCCGGACGCCTCCCCCTTGGGGCGCGTCCCCAGGAGCCAGGGGGCACCAAGGAAGCCCTGCGTCTTGAGTTGCCGCAGAGAGAGGTGCGGGGAGAGCCCGCCTGCGTCTGGTGGGTGTCCTGGGCCTTGTTGATGCCTCCTTAGAGAGAGGGGCAAGAGCCACCCAGAGCAAGGAAGGCTGGCTTGGGATGAAGCCCATCAGGATGGAAGGAATGGGATCGAGCTCTCAGGTTTCTGTTGGGACCTGTTCTACTTCCCCACCTCCATGGACTTCATGGCTTTGCTGAAACCCGAATTGTGTTCAGGTGTGGCGTTCAGACCTGTCCAGCTGAGATCAACCCGCACCCAAGACCCTTTTCCTGGGGGAAGCCCCCCTTCTGCTGGGGGGAGGTTTGAGAAATATTTTCTTCTTTTTTTTAGTTGCTACATAATAATTTATATCATTTTTACTTTATTTTGATCATTAGGCTTATTTATTTTGATCATTAGGCATTGCATACATGTACCCAAATACCACCGTGTACCCCATATTTGGATATATGTATACAATGCACAGTGATCAAATCAGGATAATTCTCAGACCCACCACTCTCACATCTATCATCATCTGTGTAGGCAACATTCCACTTCCACTCTTGGCGGCTGTGGTGGCTCATGCCTGTAATCCTAGCACTTTGGGAGGCCAAGGCAGGAGGATTGCTTGAACCCAGGAGTTTGAGACGAGCCTGGGTGACATAGTAAGGCCCTGTCTCTACAAATAAAAACATTATCGGGGCATGGTAGTGCACACCTATAGTCCCAGCTCCTCGGGAGGCTGAGGTGGGAGGATCATGAGCCCTGGAGGTGGAAGTTGCACTCCAGCTTGGGTGACAGAGTGACACTCTCTCAAAAAAACAAAGACAAGGCTGGGCGGAGTGCCTCACGCCTGTAATCCCAGCACTTTGGGAGGCCGAGGCGGGTGGATCACAAGGTCAAGCGATCAAGACCAGCCTGGCCAACATGGCGAAACCCCATCTCTACGAAAAATACAAAAAATTAGCTGGGCGTTGTGGCGCACACTTGTAATCCCAGCTACTCGGGAGGCTGAGGCAGGAGAATCGCTTGAACCTGGGAGGTAGAGGTTGCAGTGAGCTGAGATTGTGCCATTGCACTCCAGCCTGGGCAAAAAGAGCAAAACTCCGTCTCAAAAAAACAAAAACAAACAAAACCCCCCAAAAAACCCAAATCTGCTTTTGTAGGGTTTTGAAAATATACAATAAATTGCCGGGCGCGGTGGCTCATGCCTGTAATCCCAGCACTTTGGGAGGCCGAGGTGGGTGGATCACGAGGTCAGGAGATTGAGACCATCCAGGCCAACACGGTGAAACCCCGTCTCTACTAAGAATACAAAAAATTAGCCGGGTGTGGTGGTGGGCGCCTGCAGTCCCGGCTACTTGGGAGGCTGAGGCAGGAGAATGGTGTGAACCTGGGAGGCAGAGATTGCAGTGAACCGAGAATTGCGCCACTGCACTCCAGCCTGGACGACAGAGCAAGACTCTGTCTCAAAAAAGAAAAAACACACAAAAAACAAAAATATACAATAAATTACAGTTGATTTGAGTCACCCAACGGTGCCACGGAACAGTTTAACTTACACCTCCTGACCCACTGTGATTCTGCTCCATTAACCAGCCTCTCTTCGCCCTCCCTCCCCTCCCCCTCCGAGGTTCTCCTAACACAATTCTCCTCTCTACTTCTACAAGCTCAGCATTTTTTTTTTTTTTTTGAGATGAAATCTCACTCTTGTTGCCCAGGCTGGAGTGCAATGGTGCAATCTTGACTTGCTGCAACCTCCGCCTCCCAGGTTCAAGTGATTCTCCTGCCTCAGCCTCCTAGTAGCTGGGATGACAGGCATACGCCACCACACCCAGCTAATTTTGTATTTTTAGTAGAGACAGGGTTTCATCATGTTGGTCAGGCTGGTCTCGAACTCCCGACCTCAGGTGATCCACCCGCCTCGGCCTCCTAAAGTGCTGGGATTACAGGCATGAGCCACCGCGCCTGGCGAGCTCAGCTTTTTAAGCTCCCACACGTGAGTGAGGACAAGGAGTACCTGTCTCTCTGTGCCTGGCTAATTTCTCTTAACATAATGAGCTCTAGCCTCACCCATGTTGCTGCAAGTGATGGGATCGAATCCTTTTTCATGGGTGAATAGGACTCCATGGTGTATATATACCACATTTCCTTTTCTTTTAAATCAAGATCCTGCACGATATACCACATTTTCTTTATTCATTTGTCTGTTTTCTTTTTCTTTCTTTCTTTTTTTTTTTTTTTGAGATGGAGTCTCACTCTGTCGCCCAGGCTGGAGTGCTGTGGCGAGATCTTGGCTCACTGCAAGCTCTGCCTCCCGGGCTCAAGCAATTCTCCTGCCTCAGCCTCCTGTGTAGCTGAGATTACAGGCGCCCGCCACCATGTCCGGCTAAGTTTTGTATTTTTAGTAGAGACGAGGTTTCACCATGTTGGTCAGGCTGGCCTTGAACTCCTAACCTTGTGATCTGCCTGCCTCGGCCTCCCAAAGTGCTGATATTACAGATGTGAGCCACCACGCCTGGCCTTCATTGGTCCATTGATGGGCATCTAGGCTGCTTCCAAATCTTGGCTACTGTGAATAGTCCTGCAATAAAGGAGGTGTAGGTATCTCATTAATGTACTGAGTTCCCTTCTTTTGGGTAAAATACATAGTATTGAGATTGCTGGATCATGTGGTAGTTCTCTTAGCTTTTTTTTTTTTTGAGATGGAGTCTCACTCTGTTGCCCAGGCTGGAGTGCAGTGACACGATCTCAGCTTACTGCAACCTCCACCTACCAGGTTCAAGTAATTCTCCTGCCTCAGCTGGGATTACAGGCATGCGCCACCATGCCCAGCTAAGTTTTTGTATTTTTAATAGAGATGGGGTTTCACCACATTGGGTAGGCTGGTCTCAAACTCCTGACCTCAGGTGATCCGCACACCTTGGCCTCCCAAAGTGCTGGGATTAAAGGCGTGAGCTACCGCACCTGCCCCTCTCTTAGGTTTTTGAGGAACCTCCATGCTGTTTTTCGTCACGGCTGTACTGGTTTACATTCCCGCCAAGGGCATATGAGAGCTCCCCTTTCTCCACATCCTCACCAGCTTTGGTTATTTTTTGTCTTTTTGATAACAGCCATTCTAACTGGGGTAAGATGATATCTCATTGTGGTTTGGATTTGCATTTCCACAATGATTAGTGATGCCGAGCATTTTTTCATATGTTTGTTGTCCAGTTATATGTCTTCTTTTGAGAAAGTCTCTTCAGATCCTTTGCCCATTCTTAAACTGGAATCTTTGGGTTTATGCTGTTGAGTTCTTTGTATGTTCTGGATATTAGTCACTTGTCAGGTGGATAGTTCGCAAATATTTTTTCCCCTTCTGCAGGTTGTCTCTTCACTGTGTTGGTTATTTTCTTTGTTGGGCAAAGCTTTTCAGTTTGACGTAGTTCTACCTATATTTGCTTTCGTTGTCTGCGCCCTTCAGGTCTTACTCAAAATCTTTGCCCAGACCAACATCCTGAAGCATTTTCTCTCTATTTTCTTCTAGTAGGTATATAGTTTTAGGTCTTACATTTAAGTCTTCAATCTATCTTGAGCAGATTTTTGTATATGGTGAGAGATGAAGGTCTAACTTCATTCATCTGCATATGAATATCATTTCCCCAGCACCGTTTATTCCCCAATGAATGCCCTTGGCAATTTTGTTGAAAATCAGTTGGCCATAAATATGTGCATTTATTGCTGTGTTCTCTGTTTTGCTCCACTGGTCTGTATTTTATTTTTATTTTTATTATTTATTTATTTTTTACCAATACTATGCTGTTTTAATTACTATAGCTCTGTAGTATATTTTGAAATCAAGTTGTGTAATGCCTCCAGCTTTGTTCTTTCTGCTCAGTATGGCTTTGGCTATATGGGGTCTCTTGTGGTTCCATATAAATTTTAGGATTTTTTTTTCTATTTCTGTGAAAAATGCCATTGGTATTTTGATAGGAATTACATTGAATCTATAGATTGCTTTGGGTAATATGGTCATTTTAACAACATTAATTCTTCCAATTCATGAACATGGGATGTCTTTTTATTTTTTGTGTGTCCTCTTTAATTTCTTTCATCAATGTTTTGTAGTTTTCTGTGTTTGTTTGTTTTTTGAGACAAGGTCTTGTTCTGTCACTCAGGCTGGAGTGCAGTGGTGCAATCCTAGCTCACTGTAACCTTGAACTCCTGGATTCAAGCAATCCTCCTGCCTCAGTTTCCTGAGTAGCTGGGAATACAGGCATGCACCACCACGCATTATTATTTTTTTTAATTTTTGTAGAGATGGTGTCTCACTGTGTTGCCCAGGCTGGTCTCAAACTCCTGGCCTCAAAGGATCCTCCTGCCTTGGCTTCACAAAACATTGAGATTACAGATATGAGCCACTGTGCCTGGCCTGTAGTTTTCATTGTAGAGATCTTTCACCTCCTTGGTTAAATTTATTCCTACACATTTTATTATTATTTTTATGACTATTAGAAGTAAGATTGCTTTCTTGATTTCTTTTTCAGCTAGTTTGTTATTAGTATGTAGAAATGCTACTGGGTTTTGTATATTGATCTTATATCGTGTAACTTTACTGAATTCGCTTTTCACTTCTAAGAGTTTTTTTGGGATCTTTAGGTTTTTCTTTTCTTTCTTTTTTCCTTTTTTTTTTTTTTTTTTGAGATGGAGTCTCGCTCTGTTGCCCAGGCTGGAGTGCAGTGGCGTGATCTCGGCTCACTGCAATCTCTGCCTCCCAGGTTGATGCCATTCTCCTGCCTCAGCCTCCCGAGTAGCTGGGACTACAGGTGTCTGCCACAGCACTCGGCTAATTTTTTGTATTTTTAGTAGAGATGGGGTCTCACCGTGTTGACCAGGATGGTCTCGATCTTCTGACCTTGTGATCTGCCTGCCTCGGCCTCCCAAAGTGCTGAGATTACAGGTGTGAGCCACCTTTAGATTTTTCTGTAGGTAAGATCATGTTGTCTGCAAAGAGGGACAATTTGACTTCTTCTTTTCCAGTTTGGATGCCCTTTATTTCTTTCTCTTGCTTGATTGCTCTGGCTAGGACTTCTCTGAGAAATCTTTTTAAAAAATTACTATGGAAAATTTCAACCATGAACACAAGTAGAGACTCAGTAGTGTGAATCCACACACACCCATCACCAGTTTGCTCATCTCTCCCTTCCACTGTGGTAAAACATACATAACATAAAATTTTCCATATTACCCATTTGTTTTTGTTTTTGTTTTTATGTTTCGTTTTGTTGCCCAGGCTGGAGTACAGTGACATAACCAAGGCTCACTACAGCCTCAGCCTCCCAGGTTCAAGTGATCCTCTTACCTCAGCCTCCCAGGTAACTGGGACTAAAGGTGCATTTTTAAATTTTAATATTTTTTATTTTATTTTAATTGACATTTAAACAAAATATTATTTTTAGATGGAGTCTCACTCTGTCACTCACGTTGGAGTGCAGTGATACAATCTCGGTTCGCTGCAACCTCTGCCTCCTGGGTTCAAGTGATTCTCGTGCCTCTGCCTCCTGAGTAGCTGGGACTACAGGTGGGCGCCACCACGCCTGGCTAATTTTTATATTTTTGGTAGAGACGGGGGTCTCATCATGTTGGCCAGGCTGGTCTCGAACTCCTGACCTCAAGTGATTGGCCCACCTCTTCCTCCCAGAGTGCTGGGATTACAGGCGTGAGCCATCGCACCTGGCCATTTTCACTCTTCTTTATTGAGATGCCACCAAAACCCCCAGATAAGTGGCCTCCCTCATGGCCACAGCAATAAACCCGACCTGTGCAGGTGGGGCCTGGTAGTCTTGGTGGAAGAACCGGGATGCGGCCTCAAGCTGGGGCCCTTATGTGTGCCATGTACAGCGCAACGAGGTTGCTGCACCCCTCTGACCCCTGGGCACTCAGGCAGGTGGGAGCTTCTCCTGGACTCTGGAACAGCCTGTCCTTCGGGGGAGACGACAAAAGTCTCCTTTCCAGGACAGCTCCCAGCCACCCCTGCACACCTCACCAGTAACCTTCTCGTTCACACACCTGAGCTCAACAAAGCATCGCCCCCAGTTTCTCAGGACGATGGCCGCAGGAGCCTCCTGGTGACACAGGGCCTCTTCCCTGTCTCTGTTCTCCTGTGTTTTGTCTGAGGGCAGAGGCATTGACTCGTGACCGTTTCCTCCATCTTGAAGTCTGTGGTTCTTCACCATGATATAGAACTCTGTCTGAAAGTCATTTTTTGGGAGGCTGGAGTGGGTGGATTGCTTGAGGTCAGGAGTTCAAGACCAGCCTGGCCAACATAGTGAAAACCTGTGTCTACTAAAATACAAAAATTAGCTGGGCATGGTGGCAGATGATTGTAATCCAAGCTACTAGGGAGGCAGAGGCAGGAGAATTGCTTGAGCCCAGGAGGCGGAGGTTGCAGTGAGCTGAGATTGCACCACTGCACTCTAGCCTGGGTGACAGAGTGAGACTCTGTCTCAAAAAAAAAAAAAAAAGAAAAGAAAAGAAAAAAAAAAGTCATTCTCAGCCAGGTGCGGTGGTGCATGCCTGTGATCCTAGCACTTTGGGAGACCAAGGTGGGAGGATTGCTTGAGCCCAGGAGTTTGAGACCACGCTGGGCAACATAGCAAGACCTCATCTCTACAAAAAAATACAAAAATTAGCCAGGGATGGTGGTATATGCCTGTAGTCCCAGCTACTCAGGAGGCTGAGACAGGAGGATCGCTTGAGCCCAGGAGGTTGAGGCTGCAGTGAGCCGAGATGGCTTCATGGTGACAGACTGGGTGATAGCCTAGGTCCCTGTCTAAAAATAATAATAAAAATAAAAATAATAATTTTTTTTTTTTTTTGAGACAGAATCTCACTCTGTGTCTCAGGCTGGAGTGCAACAGCATGATCTCGGCTCACTGCAACCTCTGCCTCCTGGGCTCAAGCGATTCCCCTGCCTCAGCTTCCCAAGTAGCTGAGATTACAGGCATTTTTAGTAGAGATGGAGTTTCGCCATGTTGGCCAGGCTGGTCTCGAACTCCTGACCTCAAGTGATCCACTCATCTCGGCCTCCCAAAGTGCTGGGATTACAGGCGTGAGCCACCACGCCCGGCCTGATAATAATAATAAATTTTTTTAATGAAAAAAATGAGTCATTCTCGTCTTAGTAAGTTTGAGGGTATCTTATTTACAGGGAAATGAAGCCATAACCAAATGATGCAGAAGTCAGGAAATAGAGCAGGCAGAGCGAGGTTAGCCCGCCCTTGCCAGTGGCCCTGAGCCAACCCTGAAGGTGAACAAGCCAGGTGCCCATTGTCTCCAGCGCACGTTACCAATGCTGATGAAAGCAAAGGAGGCCTTTTCAGCAATGCCAGCAGCCCCGTGAGCAGGGCATGGTTCCGCCGCTCCGTGGGAGTGGCCTGGGTCCCGAGACCCCAGAGACGCTGCCATGGGGGAACTCGGTGGGCCTCTACCAGCAGCCTGCCCTGGCCCGTGTAACCAGGCAGAGAAGGAGCAGCAGGTGGCCCCCGCTCAGGCTTCCCACAGGCTGCACTCCCTCTACTTTACAGTGGTGCCGAGAATCCGATGGGCCACGCAGCCTCTACTCAGGCCATTGAGACACAGGCCCCCAGCGCTCCTCCTGCCTGTTCTGAAGGTGGGGTGCACCCCGGGTGTGTTGCAGTGTCAGACTGACCGGCCCAGAGCTGCAATGGCCTAGCGGGAGGTCACGAAGGGGTTCTGAAAATGAGCCGGGTGTGGGGAGTAGGGGTCAGGAGAGGCCCTGGAGTGACAACCCCTGCGCCTGCCATGCAGACGTCCCCCGTGAGCTGGGCAGCAAGGTTCTCAGACACAGCACCAAGAAGTCCCATTCCCCGGGTCTCCCGGGCTCACTCCCCTGACCCACTGCTATTAATAGTTGTGTCTAGGGGCCGGGCACGGTGGCCCATGCCTTTAATTCCAGCACTTTGGGAGGCTGAGGTAAGCAGATCGCCTGAGGTCAGGAGTTTGAGACGAGCCTGACCAACATGGTGAAACCCTGTCTCTCCTAAAAGTATAAAAATTAGCTGGGCGTGGTGGCAGGCGCCTGTACTCCCAGCTACTCGGGGAGGCTGAGGCAGGAGAACTGCTTGAACCCAGGAGGCGGAGGCTGCAGTGAGCAGAGATCGTGCCACTGCACTCCAGCCTGGGCAACAGAGTGATACTCTATCTCAAAAAAAAAAAAAAAAAAAAATTGTGTCTGGGAATGAAAGCTCTTTGCAGCAAGCCACAGAGAGCAAACAGCTCTCATGTCCCTGGCTGGGGCAGGCAGGAGAACCGGGAACCTGGGAGACTGAAGGTTTACACTTCTCTGCCACCTTGGCCCTCACTTACAACGATTCCAGTGAGCTCTAGTTTGCACTCATGACCAGTTCTCACACATGACCCTAACTGGGATGTAATTTCTTCTTGCAGACTCGCTGCATTTCTCTGTAGACAGATGTCCTACCCCCGTCACCCCCGGAACTCATTACCCATGGACTCCTTAACTTGAGGTTACTGTGAACCATCTCGAGTTTCTTGTTTTTGTCCTGGTGGGTGGACTTTGACTGACCTCTGACTCTGTAGGAAGGTCAAAGGCAACTGGAACATTATTCCTTTAGCTATGCCTTTGTTTATGAAATCTTCAGAGCAATTTAGCCACCCTCTGACTGTCATACATCCCTGGGCAGGAACGAGTTGATAAGATGGGAGGGGCCTAGGTCATAATGGAGCGGGGGGGAGGCGGGAAGAGCTCCCTTCCACCCTGCCCCTTACCCGTGCCTCAGTTTCTCTGTGTGTAGGTAGCTGGAAGGGCTCTGCTGAGAATTAATTAACAAATGTCCATTAAATGTTCCTGGGGTAAGCGTCCCTTGGCTACTAAGTAGTGTTAAATAATTGCAACCCTCAAATGACGAGCCATCGTGTCACTGATCTGATGCATGAAAATGTTGCTATATGTCTTTTCACAACGACTTTATTTAACAAGAGCTGATCTTTGCAATTTGGTTTATGTTCTCTATCCCTTTTAATTTCAGACTCAGGGGTTATTAGCAGATAACTGCTCATTTCTGCTGTAAATCAAGAAAATACTCATTAGAAGCCCGATGTTGAGATTGTTGGGAGCCGGGGCTTGTAAAGAACTGGGGGGAGGGCAAAATTTAGTGTGAAAATAGGCTAAGTTCAAAAGTATTTTTATTCAGGGAAAACGAAATGGCATTTTCTGAACTGAGCAACCTCTTTTTTATTTTATTTTTTATTTTTTTGAGACGGAGTTTCGCTCTTGTCACCCAGGCTGGAGTGCAGTGGCACGATCTCGGCTCACTGCAACCTCCGCCTCCCGGGTTCAAGTGATTCTCCTACCTCAGCCTCCCGAGTAGCTGGGATTACGGGCACGAACCACCACGCCTGGCTAATTTTTGTATTTTTAGTAGAGACGGGGTTTCACCGTGTTGGCCAGGCTGGTCTCAATCTCTTGACCTCGTGATCTGCCCGCCTCAGCCTCCCAAACTGCTGGAATTACAGGCGTGAGCTACCACACCCTTCTCCTAAGTGTGTTAAACTCCAAATCGAACCTGGTAAGGTAGTAGGAGGACACCAACCCAGCAGATATGGAATTGAGTCCTCAAGACCAGGGAGTGGTGGGAACAAGTAGGCCAAGAGGACCCTCCCCAGGGACCCCTCGGGGTGCCGAGCCGGCCACACAGGTTGGCATATAATTCAGGAGGGGCTGGACTGAGAGGACATTTGTGACCTCTAGCATGCTGGCAGCCACCCTGCGCCCACAGAATGCAGACATTGCCAGGAGAAGGGGCTGGGGAGATTTAAGAGCATATCTGCAAACTCTGAAAAAAACAAGAGTGCTGATGTTTAAACCATATGGCAGGGGCTGAGGACACAGGGATGCAGCGCCCAGCTCCCGGTCCTTCTCCACCTCCAGTTCCCAGGTAGCGTTTCCTCCCTTGTTTCTTTCTCTCACGTTGATCATAGGAGAAAGTATTTTCACTCCTCATCCCCCCTTTCCTCATTTTATACTCCTTTCCAGACGGGTAGGGTCTCTTCTCGCAAAATTATCCTCGCCTAATCCGTGGAGACAGAAAGTAGATTAGTGGTTGCCAGGGGCTGGGGGAGGGGGCTAGGGATGGAGAGTGACTGCTAATGGGTGCCAGGTCTCTTTTAGGGTTGATGAAAATGTTCCAGAGCTGGATAGGAGTGGTGGTGACGCAGCTCTGGGGATGTATATACGGATGCCGAATTGTATACTTTAAAAGGATGGATGTGATGGTGTCAATGATGTCTCAATAAAGCTGTTATTTTAAAAATAGGCCTTGGCCGGGTGCGGTGGCTCATGCCTGTAATCCCAGCACTTTGGGAGGCCAAGGTGGGTGCATCACGAGGTCAGGAGATCAAGACCAGCCTGGCCAACATGTGAAACCCCATCTCTACCAAAAATACAAAAAATTAGCCAGGTGTGGTAACGCGTGCCTGTAATCACAGCTACTCAGGAGGCTGAGGCAGGAGAATTGCTTGAACCTGGGAAGCGGAGGTTGCAGTGAGCCGAGATCATGCCACTGCACTCCAGCCTGGCGAGAGAGAGAGAGAGACTCCGTCTCAAAAAAAATAAAAAAATAAAAAAAAATAAGCCTTACCTGTTGTTACGGGTCCTATTACAGTTGCTGAGACCGCGTGTCTTCAGCCTCTGGGTGGGAACTCACGTGAAGTTACTCCAGCAGTTCTGTGAGTTGCCTTCAAAGCTTAAATTCACCCCTAGCTTTTGCCTGAACACTTGTACAAGTTGGCCAGTATGGAAGACCCCCTGGTGTCCCATCCGGAGTCCATGTGCTAAAAACTGCATCTGGAACAGACATAGACCTTGGATTTCTTTTCTTTTTTTTAGACAAGTCTCACTCTGTTGCCCAGGCTGGAGTGCAGTGGCGTGATCTGAGCTTACTGCAACTTCCACCTTCCGGGTTCAAGTGATTCTCCTGCCTCAGCCTCCCAAATAGCTGGGATTACAGGTACCCACCACCATGCCTGGCTAATTTTCGTAGTTTTAGTAGAGACAGGGTTTCACCATGTTGGCCAAGCTGGTCTTGAACTCCTGACCTCAGGTGATCTGCCCGCCTTGGCCTCCCAAAGTGGTGGGACTGCAGGCATGAGCTACTGCGCCTGGCCAGGGCTTGGATTTCTAAGTTGTAAAATGGGTTTATAACAATCCTGTAGCAGGGCCAGGTGTGGTGGCTCACACCTGTAATCCCAGCACATTGGGAGGCCGAGGCAGGTGGATCACAAGGTCAGGAGATTGAGACCATCCTGGCTAACATGGTGAAACCCCGTCTCTACTAAAAATACAAAAAATTAGCTGGGTGTGGTGGGTGCCTGTAGTCCCAGCTACTCAGGAGGCTGAGGCAGGAGAATGGTGTGAAGCCGGGAGGTGGAGCTTACAGTGAGCCGAGATCGCACCACTGCACTCCAGCCTGGGCGACGCGGTGAGACTCCGTCTCAAAAAAAAAAAAAAAAAAGCCCTGTAGCAGAAAAACTGAAATGTGACTTGAGCCCCAGTCAAAGGGAGATGGGGAGACAGTGAAGACCCTGCTCTTTCTGGATTCTTAGAGCCCACCAGACCCTCCAAAAGGAATAATAAATAGACCTTCCTTTCACCAGGTCAGCTGCAGGAAATGGTAGAACTCCCAGAATTGGGCATATGGTCTACGGAGCCCAAGGGTGGAGTGTGGAGAGGCCCATCAGGCATGGGAGGTGCTGGCAGAGGGGACTGGGAGGCCTCCATCGGCCTTGCTGTGCCCTTTCTTGTTCTTGCAACTTCCTAATTTCAAACGTTTAATGAATTTGAAAAACAAGAAGATAACCCAGGCTGAGTTTGACGCTGGAACCCCTTCACCCAGCCTGGACACAAGGTGTCCCCATCCTCCCGGGGGACCAGCTCGGCGTCTCCTAGCATGGCTCTGCGGAGAGCATTGCGGAGTCATAGGACAGAAAATAAAAACAGGTCAGTGCTGGGTGAAAAAGTTTTCTCGGAGCTGGACTCCAAGACTACATTGGCTAAGCACCCATGTGCATCTCAGCACCAGCTGGACCAATGTGAGGCCTCCTGCGAGCTCCCAAGCCCCGCTTCAGAGAAAGGTGACCTTCGGGTGGCCTGTAGGATGACACTCAGGTGACCTCCACCTTCCTCCTGCCACAGTGGTCAGAAGAAGGCAGCCCTGGGAAGACCCCCCCCACGCCGCCGCCCAGGAGAAGGAAGATGCAGGCCACACTGCAGAGACAGGCGGCTTGGAGGCTCCCCTCTGCCCCCAGCCCTCTCCAAGGAGCTGCCAGGCGTCAAGCTACCGCACAGGTCCCAGGGATAGCCTCAGCCCCTTCCCATGAGCCGGAGTGGAAGAGGCTGCACGAGGGTCCCGGCCTTCGTGAGGGCGGTGGGTTGGGGAGGGCGCCTGGGGCTTCAGGACCCTGCTCCCTTCCGGGATCGTGGGTTTCCTGCCCCAGGGGTTTCACGGCATGGGCATGAGCGCTGGCATCTGCGCTCCCCGAGGGTCGGCCGCTGCGCGGCCTTCTCGGGGAGGTGGGGGGAATCCGAAGAGGTCCCACCCCAGGCTCAGTCCCCGGCTTCCTGGTCTTTGTTTACCAGGCCCCGAGGAGGACCTGCCTCTCTCCTGCCGCAGCCCTGGGCCCCCCACTCGACAGTTTCACATCCAGGGAGGGGCAAAGGGGGCCGAGGCCGGATTAGCTTTCGCAGCGCGCGGTGGGTTCCCGGGGTGCAGCTGCTTCGCCGGCCCCTGCCAGGGCTCCGGCTTCTGCAGGCGGGACTCGGGCTCGGGCCGCCACCGCGGGCACTTTCCTGGCCAGCTCCGTTCCCGCCCCGTCGGGCCGGGCCGGGCCGGGCTGAGCGGGGCACGGAGACCGCGGCGGACGGTGGGGAGAGCGCGCGCGCGTCGATCCGATTTCAGGCCTTTGTTGCAGGAGCCTCGTGCCGATGGGTTAATGGGGCAGAAGAGATCGGTGAAGGGCGACAGAAGCGGCCTTTGAAAGAGGGTGTCAGCGCGGGGCAGCGAGACAAAGGCCAAAACACACACGGGCGGAGAGGGACAGATGGGGACGGGCGAGGGAAAACAATTAGGCCGCAAGTGCGGGGGCGGGGCGCGGCTCCATCGTTTTCCAGTTAACCAGGCCTGGCCAGCGCGGGCCCCACGCCCCAGGCTGGAGCGGTGCCGAAGCGCAGAGCAGACCGGCTTCTGCTGCGTGCGCGAGTCCTGCACCCCGGCCTGCACCCCGCCCCGACCCCTCCACTCCGTGCAGGGGGTGGGGGCAGAAGGGGGGCAGGGGAGAGGGAGGGAG
>NW_026652299.1:1031861-1038427 GCF_009828535.3 Hylobates moloch
TGACAATGTCACTCGGCTGTAGAAAAAGGGATTTAAATGCAGCGTCTCCCAGGACCGCGTGTCAAGGGCTGCTTCCCATTCAGTTGTTTGGAGGAACCGGGCCCGCGACGGAGGGGGCGGGGGCGGGGGCGGGGGCGGGGGAGGGGCGGGGGGAACCCTTTAAAGCGACCGCTCCAGCAGCAGCAATTGACAAGGAGGCAATTATGAAATTTTGAGGTTGAAAAAATGGGGGGCGGGGTGTGTGTGGGGGGCCAAGAGCAGAAGCCGAGCGACTCCCCGCCGCGCCGCCGCCGCAGCCGAGGGCCTCTGAAGAGCTCTCGAGCCGGGCGGGGGTCGTCCCGGCCGCCCCCACCGTCATTAAAGGCCCCTCTCAAACACTCGAGGAGATTTTCGGAGCGCGAGCCGGCCCGACAACATGAAAAGCACAGGGCGATTGAAATGCGAGCACTGGGATGCACGGAGCCGCTGCGGCGCGGACTCGCTCTTGAGGTCAAGTGACGGACGGATTGTATGCTTCTTCATAATAATATTAATTAAACAATTTGCATGCTAATAAGGTAACAATTATCAGGGCCTCTGTTGAAAGATTCAGGTTATTACAACACGCCAATCTGAAGGCCAGGGGTCAGAGAGTGAGAGGCGAGCGAAATTTCAACTCAAATTAACATTCTGTCAGCTCCAGAAAATGGGATAAATAAAGTCGAATTAATTCATTATAATAAAGAGAGATGGGCGAGGGAGCTCGGCCGGCGCCCGCCCCTCCTCTGCCCTCCCCTCGGGCCGAGTAGATTACAGCTCTGTATTCAGAAACACGCGCCGCGCGCATTCCTCCTCGCGAGCCCAACAGAAGACCAGGCGCTTGTGGCTGCTGGCAACATCGAGTCGGATGGACAGAGTTTACATTTAGTATTTATAGAGACAGAAATTAAATTAGGGCGAAAAGTAGTGCTCTTGGCCTCTGAGCTCGGAATTAATACTTGCAGCGTTTTCTTAGTGAGACTGGAAACAGGGAGGGGGGTCCCCAAATTCCAGGCCGCCTCTCGGTCTCCCGGATTAGCTGGGCCTGGTCCTCAACCCTGCGCCGTCCCCTCCTTTCCCTCAAGGAGAGACACGAGGGTCATTAAAGTCGCAGTCAGCGTGGATCGGCCCGTCCACGACCTTCAGTTAGGAACAGCGCCAGACTGTGGGTCCAGTCGCAGGGACAGGCTGTCGTGTGGCGGGACGGGGTGGCCTTGCGCCCGCCACCCCAAGCATTCCCCTCATGAGCGGTCCCGGGCACCCCCCCCCAACCCCTGGCACGGGCACCTGACCAGCAGGGACGCAGAGACGCGCACAGTCCCGGCCTGCCCTTCCCTCTCACCCGGGCTAGGGCTGGGAGGCCTGGCCCAAGTCACTTACTTACACCCAAAGCCAATTGGTCTGTCGCTTTGCCCTGGGGTGGTGGTGGCTCCGCAGACTGGCCCAGCCCAGGCCGGAGCTCTCCTCCTCTCTTCCCCGCCCTGGGCTGGCCGAGGCTCCGGGCATTCAATGCTGGAGAGGTGGCCCTAACCCAACTGGTCCAGCACTGGGGTCCCGCAGCCAAATGCGACCACCCCACTGACAAACTTTTTTACAAAGGAGAGAGATGGACCGACATCCCCTGATTTCTTTCCTTGCTGCCCACAATCCTGATTTGCTGCTTATTTAAGAATATATCCTTTAATGATTTAGCTTTGAGTCTATCAATATTTTATAGCAGAGAAGGGAGTGACACTTCTCTGAGAACATAATTTAATTATAATAAATGGGTTGGGTGCTTCAGCCCCATCCTTCAGAGGCCGAGTCAGAGCAGATGTATTTATCTTTATTCGAGCGTGTAAGGGGATGGGGGCGGATCGGCCCCACCCCAAAGTTACTTTTCCCCTCCTGTCCCCACCCCTCTCTCCTCCTCTGCGCCCGGGCTTTATGGGGATGGGGGTCATGGCGCCTCCGCAGCCCCCCCACCTCTGTCTTTGTAGATAGGGCGACTGCCAATCAATCAGAGAGGGCATTAATTACGCCTCTTTATTGAGAGGGTGCTACATTCTGTAGTTCTTCTCTTTCGGGATCGCCCTCCTCCTCCTCCTCCTTCCTCCTCTCCCGCCGCCTGCAGCCGGAGAGGAGGAGATGAGAAGCCTTGTAGTTTTAAATTCAATGTGACAGTTTCGGAAAAGCGGATGATGAATCTCCTATTATTGGATCAGTCTATTTGCCGCTCAATGTCTCTCTGTAATTGGAGCAACATCACTTTAAAGGTTCAGAGAGTACAGCATTTCTGGTGAAAAATCCCCACAACACGGCGCTGAATGTTTTAAAGGGAAATCTATTAGTGATTTGCGGAGGGGCGGGGAGGCGGCGGCTCGGGGGAGGCGCGGGCTCGGGGCCGGCCCCGAGTGAGGTGGGGGGCTAGCTGCGGGCCCCTGCCCCAGGCCCAGGCTCCAGCCCGCGCCTGCCCGGCCCTGGGCGGCCCCTCCCTCCCTCCCTCCGGCTCCCCCAACCCCCAGCCCGTCTTGTTGTGACAGTTCCTGATACTGTTTATTGAGGTGCATGTCAGGTATAATTAGCAATCGATATGGAAAACGTTTCCCTGCACCCAGCACGCCTCTGACGTCAGAGCCGATTAGCGCTTCTTATTGGTCCCAAATTCCCCGGGCCGCGGCTAATTATCGGGAGCTTGATGTTGATAAGTAAAGCGCCGGAGTGCGGGCGAAGCATGTGTGGGGCTCCGGGTCCCTGTCTCCGCCGCCGCCGCCGCCGCCCGCGCCTCCCGCCGCTGGCCCGCCCCGGCCCCGGCCCGCGCCCCCGCGCCCCGCCACCGGCCCCGCCGGCCCCCCGCGCGAGATGATGGACAGCCGCCTCCTGGAACACCCGCATGCCCAGTTCGGGGGCTCGCTGGGCGGCGTGGTGGGCTTCCCCTACCCGCTGGGCCACCACCACGTGTACGAGCTGGCCGGGCACCAGCTGCAGTCGGCCGCCGCCGCCGCCTCGGTGCCCTTCTCCATCGACGGCCTGCTCGGGGGCTCGTGCGCCGCCGCCGCCTCGGTGGTCAACCCCACGCCGCTGCTGCCAGCCGCCTGCGGGGTCGGCGGGGACGGCCAGCCCTTCAAGCTGTCAGGTAGGCGGGCGGGGAGGAGCGCGGCTGGGGGCGGGGGCCCCGGTCCGGCCGAGGCGCTGGGGGGCCCGGGGCTGGCGAAGGAGAGCCGGCTCCCAGGCAGCTGTCTCTGCGCCCCCCGGATCCAGGCGGCCAGCGGGTAGAGGGAGGGAGGGGTGGGGGTCGGGCCTGGGCGGGTGGCTGAGCCGCGCGGCGTCCTGTGACTGCCCGCAGACTCGGGGGACCCGGACAAGGAGAGCCCAGGCTGCAAGCGGCGGCGCACCCGCACCAACTTCACCGGCTGGCAGCTGGAGGAGCTGGAGAAGGCGTTCAACGAGAGCCACTATCCCGACGTGTTCATGCGCGAGGCGCTGGCGCTGCGCCTAGACCTGGTCGAGTCCCGAGTTCAGGTAAAGACCCGGCGTCGCTCCCGGATCCGCCATCCGGACCCCAGGCTCGGGGCGCGCCGGGACGCCTTTGTTCCAGGTGGCGAGATATCGTCCCCTTGCCGCGGGCCCGCTTCGCGCTGGCCTGCTGGGGAAGAGTGGAGGGGTGGGGGTTCTGGGGCTCGGCCTCTCACGGACAGCGGGGTGGGCAACTGCCCCCCAAAAGCCTGGGTGGCTTGAGAAGGGCCGGCGGCAGCACACAAGTCGCCAGAACAGCGGCTGCGTCCGAACCGGGAAGCGGCGTGGTGGGTTGGCGGAGGCCGGGCCAAGTGAGGTCTCCAGGCAGGGGCGAGGAGGCGAGGAGGGGCCGGCTTGGCTCCGACCTGGAGGAGAGAGGGAAGGGGACACCCCCACGCCCCCGCACCGCCTGAACCTCCCGCGCGAGGCTCTGTCACCCAGCCTGGAGCGAAAGAGTCTGTTTACCTTGCGCCTGCAAAATATTCAGATGGAAACGTGTATTTATTCATCGCTTTGCAGAAGGGGACAGCTGAGGAAGGGGAGGCAGAAGCATAAACAGTTAACACATTGAGAAAGTGGGAGAAAAAAAGGTGTCTGAATTTTTAATAATACCCCTGGTCTCATCTTTTTCTTACGACTGTTTTCCCGTAAATTTGTTATCATTTGGAGATGGCTGATGGTATTATTTTAAAAATACAGTGTCAGCTTGGTGGATTAAGAATTCCAAGATGATTTGTGCATAATTAAATGTTTCCCTGGAGCAAAGAAATCCTCTTTTTCTGCGGTGGGTGCGGTGTGGGGTCCAGGTCTGTGGTGCGGTGTGCGGCTGTGGGTGCTAGGCGTTGAGGCAGACGCTGGCAAAACGCCTGTTTGTCACCAATAGCTTTGTCTAAAAAGGTGTGTTTGTCCTGTGCTTAGACCTCCTCTCGTGACCTCTTCTGCTTGGAAATCCTTTTATCCAATTTGTTCTAAGTGTCTTAAGTGAAGTCAAGACCCCTTCATGTCTCCCCTAATACGATAATGACTAATTCTTACAGGCAAGGCAGTCCAGAATTCGCACCAAAAAAAAAAAAGTTTAAAGAAGGAAAAGGCGGTTACAGCCTTGTGGAGTGGGGGGGGGGGAGCCGGGGGGAGCCCGGGGCTCGGCTTCACGCTGGAGACCTCCCCATGGACAGGGCTCCCTGCGACCAGGCTGGGCCTGCTATTGTGCAAGTCTCTGCATGGCCGCGACAAAGAATCCGTATTAACGCGCTCTCTTGGGGAGGGCAGGACTGCCCGAGGTTCCGCGGGGCTCAGACGGATTTGACTGTGTGTGTTTGGTGGTTGGCGGTTGAGTGAGGGTGTAGCGCTGCTGTCCCCGGATGTCCTGTGTGGCTCCCCAGGACAAGGACTGCAGAGAGGGTGGAAGAGACGGGATGGGCCCAGCCTCTCCTTCCGGCCTGGTGGTCGCCTCTTGCCTCCCCACCTGCCTTGGCCGGTGGCCCAGGCCAAGCACGACAGGTTTGGGAAGGCTCCGTTGGTGCCCTGGCCCAGGGCTTGCAGAAAGAAGGCTGTTAGCTGTGTCCTAGGAGGGAGGCTCCAGAGGCCCACCCAAGTACGGCTCCCCAGGCCCTTCCGGACGAAGAAGCACCCATATTTCCCTTCAAGGGAATCCGCCCCCACCCCCGAAATGTGGGCTTTGACACAGTCTCCAAGGGGCCGAAGACAGGTGTGGAGGGCGGCTGTGGCTCAGCGGTCCAACGGCAGGATGGTCAGCGCCAGGCCGGGCGGGCTGCTTAGAACACGAGCCGTGAGCGGCCAGGAAGGGTGAACAAGGGGCCTTGCTCTCTGCCTCCGGACCAGGAACCCGACGCCCTCCGTCCGGGGCCAAACCGGCCCCCCAAGTAAGGGGCGGCTCCCAGGTCCCCGAGGTGAGAAGCCAGAGCGGGAAGCTGGCCGGGAGGCCCCGTCTACGCGCCTTCCGGGTGGAAAAGGCGCTCGCTGGAACCTGCAGCTCCAGTGGCAAAGCCCGGCTCAGGGCCGGCTCGGCCGCGCGGCCTGACTCCCGCCCCCGGCCGAGCGGAGGTTGTGCAGGCCCCTCTGGGGGGAGCGGGGAGGTCCCCGGCCCCGGCGGCCAGCCCGCCGCCTGATTGTGGCTTCCTCTTCCCTACCCGGCTGCTCTAGGTCTGGTTCCAAAACCGCCGGGCCAAGTGGAGGAAGAAGGAGAACACGAAAAAGGGCCCAGGGCGGCCGGCGCACAACTCCCACCCGACCACGTGCAGCGGCGAGCCCATGGACCCGGAGGAGATCGCGCGCAAGGAGCTGGAGAAGATGGAGAAGAAGAAGCGCAAGCACGAGAAGAAGCTGCTGAAGAGCCAGGGCCGCCACCTGCACTCGCCGGGCGGCCTGTCCCTGCACAGCGCGCCCAGCTCCGACAGCGACAGCGGCGGCGGCGGCCTCTCTCCGGAGCCGCCCGAGCCGCCACCGCCCGCCGCCAAGGGCCCCGGAGCGCACGCCTCGGGCGCCGCGGGGACCGCGCCCGCCCCTCCCGGCGAGCCGCCTGCACCCGGCACCTGCGACCCCGCCTTCTACCCGAGCCAAAGAAGCGGCGCCGGCCCACAGCCGCGCCCAGGTCGCCCTGCGGACAAGGACGCGGCCTCGTGCGGGCCAGGGGCGGCTGTGGCGGCGGTGGAGCGCGGCGCCGCGGGGCTGCCCAAGGCCAGCCCATTCAGCGTGGAGAGCCTCCTGTCCGACTCGCCGCCGCGCCGGAAAGCCGCTTCCAACGCCGCCGCCGCCGCCGCCGCCGCCGCGGGGCTGGACTTCGCGCCCGGGCTGCCGTGCGCGCCGCGGACCCTGATCGGCAAGGGCCACTTTCTCCTCTACCCCATCACGCAGCCGCTCGGCTTCTTGGTGCCGCAGGCCGCGCTCAAGGGCGGCGCGGGCCTGGAGCCGGCGCCCAAGGACGCGCCGCCCGCGCCCGCCGTGCCGCCGGCGCCGCCCGCCCAGGCCAGCTTCGGGGCCTTCTCGGGGCCCGGCGGCGCCCCGGACTCGGCCTTCGCGCGTCGCAGCCCAGA
>NW_026652299.1:1038458-1176216 GCF_009828535.3 Hylobates moloch
GTCTGCAGAGCCGCCCAGCTCAGGGCTCGGCCGGGCGAGGGCTCCATCTCCCCAAGCTCAGCCCCTTCCCTGGGGAGCCCCTGTCCCCGCGGCCCCCGGCCCCGGCCCCCAGGACCCAGCCCCGCGCCTCACCGGTTATTAGACAGCTCGCGGGGACTGTCTGCTAGCCGCCTCTTTCCTGCTAATTATCACTTTATGAAAAGTGTTTCATTAAGAAACTCTGCTTTTGATTAATTATCGACAGAATGCTGACCAGAAAGAAATGAAATTAATCTCTGACCCCGTCTGGGTAACACTGGAAATTCATCACATATCCTTTTAATATTGAAACACAGCGCAGAATTTTAATAGAAAATATTGTTTTTCCAAACCTCCAGTCTTTATTAATGCCCCTGGGCAGGGAATGATATTGCTGGCGATATAGCAGTCTTTGTTCATTTTAAATTTATTAAACATAATGCACTTCATTTTCAAACATTTTACTGTTTCTTTTTAATTTCACTCAGTGTAAGTACAGAATAAAACCTTTTTAAACATTTAAGATATTGAAAACCCATATACGGATATATAACGGAAACGCTCCGGCCATCAAATAAATTTAAGTAGAAGCAATTGTAATTTTAAGCTCCCAAGTATTATCCCCTTCAGACATTAAGGCAGTATCAGTAACCATCAAATGAGAGTGTGTGGAGGAGAGGTTGGGCGGCCCCCGCCCCGGGAGACCTCGCCAGAAAGACCGACCAGGGAGGGTGGGGCTGGCAGCCCCTGGGGCCTCTCCTGGCGGAGGGGGCGGGCACTGGCCCCCTCCCTTCCCTTGGCCCCAGCAAAGTCTGCCTGTGAAGCCAGAGTGATTGTATAAGATGCCCCCACGTCTCCTGCTCTGTTCACCTGGTCCAGGACGAGCTCACTCCCCCAGGGCACCTCCCCCCCCACCAGGGACACAGGGGCTTTCCGGGATCGAAAGGTGTTTCTTCCCTTTCTAAGTCACGTCAGGCCACCTCTGACCCCAGCCGACACGCTACCAGGCCTGCACCATAGAGGTGGGCTCTGAGAGTGTTCCCAAGCCCTGGGGGAGGGGGCCTCCCCAGAGATCGTGTCCCCGACCCCTCCTTCCGGGCCCACTGCTGCCATCCCAAACCCAACCCCCCCCCAGCGTAACTCGCACCCTCATCCCCTTTCCCGAGGAATCCAAACTCCGGTTTAATGAGTCGTGAAGTGTGAGAACTTCCGGAGCCCGCAGCGCCCCTGATGCCAATTCCAGATGTGTGAGTTGGGAGGGGCGGGCCTCCCGGCCAGTGAGGACCCAGCCGCTGCCGTCAGAGCGAAGCATCCAGGACCCAGGTTCCAGCGATCTGAGGCCTGAATTGGAAACAGGCAACTTCTCCACTGAGAAATTACTCTTTTTATTTCTTGTAGTGTTCCTGGTGCCCTATTTCACGGCACCAACAAACGGAATATTACTTTTAAAACACTATGAAATACCAGGTCCTGTCCTCGGAGCTATTTCGGGGGAATTCAATTTTCGCTGAATGGTGAGAAGCTCCAGCGTTTCTTTTGGGGGCTGATGGGTGGTTCAGTGGCAGGAAGAGGAAAATTTTCAGAGATTGTCTTGGCATTCCAGAGAGGCTTGTGGGTGTCTGGGCCGCACACTGGCACCCGTGCACCCACCCGCACTCACACAGACACCTGCACACTCTGAATGGGTCTTAGATGGGACCAGACACCATGCACAGCACTTTGCAACCGCTGGCCCTTGTGCCATTAGCACTCTATTACTCTGGGCTCAAAATCTGGCCTAGGCGAGTGACTGTCTACAAGGTTATCTGTTATCTATCATCGGTCTACCAGCAGGACCTGCCCATTCCCCACGGCCCCCCTTGGTGTCCTAATGTATGGGAGAACAGTTACTCTGAGCTGCTAGGAAAAAAAAAAAAGTTTGCCTTCCAGTCCTCCCCTCCCTCCCATCTTGTCCCTCTTAGCAAATGTTCCATCCTCAGACCTCATGGGGGACAACTTTGTTTCCAGTGCTGCAGTCAGGCCTGGGAAACGCAATGGGAAAAAACAAGACTTTTTGTTGTTGTTGTTGTTATTTTTGTTGTGGAAAACTGGAGGCCCTCGGTTGGAGCTGAGATCACTGTCCCTTCTTGCTTCTAACCAGAGCAGTAGACTATTGAGAACAAGCAGCTGGGACCAAGGGAAGCACCTTCCAGCGCCTCCCCGAAACGCCAGGGCCTCCAGTCCCCAAGTCCTGGAGAGATCAGTCAGCCTTCTTGGAAACTTAGCTGGTGGCTCCACCCTGGTCCTGCAGCCCTGGGCCTGGGCTCCCCAACTCAGGTCCTGGGAGGCCTGTGGAATCCACCTTAGTCTGGGGGGGGGGGCTACAGGGGCACATGTGGGAGAGATGAGGCTTCTGCTTGTCCCCACAAACAAGAAAGAAGCTAGCGTAGAGTAACTTGGAAATACTATCAGACTCCCCACTGCCCCTCCTTACACAGTCTTCCTTCTTCTAAGTTCTTCCCTGCGTCCATGCTTCCTCCATCCTTGAAGGTGGAGAAACTGGGTGCAGCCAGGAAGGGCTGCTGGGTAGTTTAGAGGG
This sequence comes from Hylobates moloch, assembly GCF_009828535.3. Classification (NCBI taxonomy): domain Eukaryota; kingdom Metazoa; phylum Chordata; class Mammalia; order Primates; family Hylobatidae; genus Hylobates; species Hylobates moloch. Next base: position 1,041,055 of record NW_026652299.1, read on the forward strand.
CCACACCCAGGAGCAAGCCTCTGTCTCACCCAGGCATAGCCAGGGAAGAGCCCCAGAGGGACCAGAAAAGAAACAGCCGAGGGGCATGATCTGTGAATTTAATTTTTCCACTTAAACTAAAGACAAAACAGGCCCAGATTGCGGCTGGCGGGGCCTGGGCAGCGGCATTCCCAGCTGCCTTCAGTACCTTCTCAGCCTCCTGGCGGCAGCTGGCTAAACCCACGGTGGAAGGTCTCCCTACAGCGTCCATAGTTCACGCCTGCTCCGATCAGGAGATCTGAGACCAGGACAGGGAGACGCCTCACCACTGACCCTACCCAGGTTCCCCAGGCCCCAGCCCTGCAAGTACCCACTCTCTCCACTTTCCCGTAAACTACTCCTTGCTAGAGTTTAGAATTAGGACTCTCTCTCAAAAAAAGAAATATAACAAAGTGATTTAAAGATAATTAATTGCATTAAACTATTGACTAACTACCTCGCTCAATAGTAATTCATTTAGAGAATATTAAAATCGGAAGAACAATAATAAAATTGATGCCAATTCCCACGGGGAGGGAGATGGCCAGCAAATTGGATACTTTTCTTAATCTGGCGTAAATAATAACACGCCTGCTTCCTTCTCTCTCAGGCCAATTCCCCTATCATTTATTCCAGACTCTAAAGCTGGGCTTCATAATTGATATCAGTTACTCAATGAGTGCTTTTTCATTTATTCTTGTTATCCGTGATAATTGCGAAGTTCAGCCTCTCGGAATTGGGCCGGCCTGGTGCCTCCAGCGCCGGGCAGGGTGGGCAGGCGAGGGCTCCGCTGCTCCGCTTTTTTCCCGTTGGAGGCAATGTGTCAGGTCCGGGCACGACGTGGAGAGGCCACCAGTCCCGTCCTGGGGCGGCGGCGGCCTACAGGGCCGGGTCTTCCTTCTGCAGATGCCGGTTCGAGCCGCGGCCCCATCCCGGGAAGAAACGCTCCGTGGCTCGCCCAGGGTTAAGAGCCGCGGTGACAACGCGTTTTTGGTTGAGAAGCCGTGGGTGGAAGCCACGAATTCCACACGACATCTGGGGACCAAACGCCTCTGGAGGGTGATTTGGGAGAGGAAGGAAGAGGGGGTCGGGGAGGGATACGGCTGGGGAAGGGCCCCTCCCGGCGCCTCCCCGACCCCAGGGCAGGGCCCCGGACCACACAGACCCGCGCAGGCCGGCCGGAGCCCTGGCAGCCGGGCCGCCCCGAGATGACGATTTCGTTATTTATTCACTTATTTATTCATTTATAAAGTGTTTACTTAGCTCGGTGCAGATGTAACATCTCATTTACAGCGTGGCCTCCGGGCATAGAAACAATTGGCAACAAAAGAGTAACTCCGGAGAATTAGAGAAAAAAAACGCACAACAACAACACGAGTTGGGGGCGGGGTGAGCGCTCCCGAGCGGCGCTGATGGGGCGGCGGGGCCGGGGGGCGGGGGGCTCCAAGCCGAGGAGCCCGACGGACGCACCCAGGCCAGGGCTGCGGAGACCCCCGGGCCCCGAGTGGGAGCAGCGCGCAGTCCCTCCCCAGGAGGCGGTGGAGGCCGAAGGGAGTCGCTGGGTACCCGGCCCAGGCTGTGTCTGAGCGCCAGGGATGCGCAGAAATGGGGGCCTGGCCGCGCCTCTGCAGCGGCCTTGGAGGAACCTCTGGAGCGGGCCCCGCGGGCGCGTGGGGTGGGACCTGCTGGAGACCCGCAGGCGGCGGCGGCCAAGCAGAGTCAGGCAGTTGGCACCACGGGTCGCCCCCTCGGCTGTAGTCGGGGCAGCTCCAGGGGGGCCGCGTACCTCCCGCTTCACCGCTACGGGTGGGGGCGGCTCCGTCCTGGCCTCACCAGCCTCCCCGGAGCCCCTCCTGGTCCCCAGCCTGAGGGCTCAGGCGTCCCGCTGGACGTGTGTCCCTCCCAGGCCCCGGTGTGGGGCGCGGGCAGGCCCCAGGGCCGCCTCCCTCCCGCCCCCAGCACAGCGCCCGGAGCTCTCAGCCGGTCCTTGCGGCCGCGGGATCCCCGCCCCAGCAGTGGGGAAACTGAGGCCCGCAGCACCGATGCGTGCAAGGCAGCTCGGATGGGGTCAGAGGGGCGGAAAGGGAAGGCGGGCCGCACCCCCCGGACCCTCAGGGCCTGGAGGGCGTGGACCACCCCGATCCCCCACCGCCGGGCGTGTCTGCCAAGGGTGTCCTTGGGCGCCGCGCAGAAGGGGCTTCCGAGGACCCGCCCCTCCCCCGCTGCCGTCAGGGCGCTGACGGAGGCAGCTGCGCCTGTTTAACTGGGAGCCGGTTGCTTGGCAACCCGAGGCGGCTCATTACCGCGGCCACAGTGATTAACCAAAAAAGAAAAAAAAAAAGGAAAAAAAAAAGAGAAAAATACAAGGAAGAAAAAAATAGGGGAAAAGCGGGAATATGAAAGTAAAATGGATTATTTAATTAGCTAATTGATAATCAACTTCTTTTTAATTATTCACTTAATTAAAAAAGTGTAACTACAACACTGCCCTCATCAAGCTGCGGTTGCACCGGCAGGGTTTCAAAGCCGCCTCTCCCTCCCCTTCCTCCGCCCGCCCCTGGGCCGCTTGGGGCTGGAGCAACCTTCCTCCTCCCCAGCCATGTCCCCCACCCTTAGGAGAGACTATTGAAAACATATTCTTCCCCAACAGCCGAGACAGCTCCACCCACCGGTGTCCAGGGACCTTCCCAGACGGGCCTGGGCACTCTGCCCTCCGCCTCTGCCTCAGTTTCCCCATTTCTAGGACCTGATTTGGGTGCTGAGGTGCGTGTGGGCAGGGCAGTTTGGGTCCCCGCCTTCGTGGAACTGGTGTTCCGTGCAGGAGGGGGGCGGGCAGCTGTCCCCTGGAAAATAGGAAAGGAGTGTTTGGGCCTCGGCGCCAGCTGTGAGCACAGCGGGTGGGCATTCCCCACGCGGGCAGCCTTGCCAAGCAGGGAGGTCAGCACAAGGGTGTGGTCCAAAGGATCCACTGGTGGCCGGGTTTTGAGTGGGATGAGAAGCTGGAGGATGCTGGGGCTGGAGGGCGTGGCGATACCATGGTGTCACTCCATCTCCCCGTGGGGCGGGTGCTTGTGGGGCTGAGGGGAGCTGCCTCTCCTAGCTCTGTGCTCCCGCTCTGGGCCACCCACATCCAACGCCCGCCTCCCTGCAGGTGCGAGGCCGGCCTGGGCCTCTGGCTGGGCCAGCTCTGAGGGAGTCTGTTGCAGTTGCAACCAACGCTGCGGTTTAAATTCTCCCTGGGTCCAATCCTGCTTCCCTCCCCTAAGCCTCTCGCACACACACCTCGGCTCAGGCTATTTACCGGGAAAGCCACGCGGAGGCAGGGCAGGCAGCGCCCGGCCGGAGACCCGGATGGTGGAGGTGGTGCAGTGGAGTCGGGACTGCTGGGGGCACCTGCTGATGAGGTGGGAGGGTGAAGCCACGGGGGATGCGGGTTTCTGGACTTGTTCGGGTGGGCGGGGGTGGGTGGGGATGTGGTGGGGGATTTGGGCTGGGAGGGGGGTGGGGTGCCCTGGCGTTGCTCTCAGCACAGTCCCCATGGTCCCCTTCTCCTTCCTTGGCCTCCCCTCTTCCTTCATCCCCCCCCGCCCCCTGGTTCCTCCCAGTCTCAGATTCTACTTTCCCCTATATCTTCCCTCCCACGCTCTCCACCGCCCTGACCCTGGGCCAAGCCCCCTTAGACTCCTTTTAACCTCTGAAAAGTCAACAGCAGCTTCGTCACCAGGGAGTGCTGGAGTTTTTTCGTTAGAGGGGAAGGAAAGAGGGTGCTGGTGACTCCCCCCTCCCCCCTGCCCACCAGCTATTGGCCTGGACCTGTCCCTTCCCTCTCCGGGTATGCGGGCCTGTGATCATGGGGGTGGGAGGGCTGCTGCTGGCACTGGAAAGCACCCACCGGGACCCCTGCCCCAGGCACGGAGACACTACAGACCCTGGCAGGGTCCGGGACAGGCCCAGGGCTGGAGGGAGGGGTCCGTGACAGGCCACCCTTCCTGGGGCGGTCCCCCTCCACTTCCTCCCACAGCTCTATTTAGGGCAGACAGGCCAAAGAGAGCCACAGAGGCGGGTTGGGCAGCCCAGCAGCGGTAATGAACCCTGGCAGGTTTTATCTGCTGGAGCAGTGGAGCCCCGCCTCCCAGGGAGTGAGGCTGGAACCAGAACCTGCGGGGAGGGAGGGAGGGAAGCAGCGCGGCAGCCTTAGGGTCTGGACTGGGCTGAGAGGGGCCTCGCCCCCTTCCTGCCTTCGTCTCTGGCAGGCCATGGCCACATGGGGAGTACCCAGGAGCCCCGAAGAGCAGCTCCTTGCTGATGTGACATCAACTCTGTGGCAGGGGTGAGGGGGCAGGGCTGGGCTGCTCAGGTGTTTTGTTTTGCTTTTTTTCTTTTCTGCACGTCTGGGTCAACGTCACCAAACCCTTTCCTCTATATCTGTGGTGAGTCTGAAAGTGAATTCCAGTAAATTCCAGCTATCAAAGCTGTTCCGTAAGAATATCTTAGCAAGTCTTATTTGGTCTTCAAGGTGGTTCACTGGGCTGGCGTGGGGGTCACTGTGCCCAGTGCCCAGCGGGGGAGGTGGCAGATTAGAGGTGAGAGGAGCTCAGGGCTCAGTCTTGTTTGGAGACAGAGTCTTGCTTTTGTTGCCCAGGCTGGAGGGCAATGGTGTATGGATCTCGGAGATCTGCAACCTCCATCTCCCAAGTTCAAGCGATTCTCCTGCCTCAGCCTCCCAAGTAGCTGGAATTACAGGTGCCTGCCACCACGCCCAGCTAATTTTTGTGTTTTTAGTAGAGATGGGGTTTCGCCATGTTGGCCAGGCTGGTCTCAAACTCCTGACCTCAAGTGATCCACCCGCCTCAGCCTCCCAAAGTGCTGAGATTACAGGCACGAGCCACTGTACCTGGCCAGGGCACAGTCTTTTAGCTGACAGAATGCTCCCCTCGTCTATCCTTGGGCAGCTGTCTGGAAGGGCGGGGAGTGGAGCAGTGGTTGGGAAGCGGGGGCTTGCTGGGCAGGACCCTTCATTTCTGCAGGGAGCAACTGCGGGTTCCTACAGATCACCCAGGGTTCCTTGATCTCATCAGCAGCCAGTAGGAAGCAGGAGAAATTCAGGGCTGGACTTCCTGCCCCCCTGACTTCACTTCACTCTGGCCAGACTTCTTGTAGGTAGTTTTGGGGACCTGCATTATGAGTATACTGGGTGCTAGGTGCCCCACTCTGAATGCTGAGGGGGTGCAGCTGGTCATGGGGTCACCAGGGTCTCAGCAGCGTGGCAGACGGGGCCGCCAGCAGGAGAAGCTGCTGGGGCCTGAGTTCCTTTGGCTTAACCTTGCAGGCCCATGTGGGGTGGTGATGGGGATGGAGGGAGATACATACCTTAGGGGCTGAACCGTGTCCCCCTAAATTCCCATGTTGGGGTCCTCACCCCCAGGACCTCGGAATGTGCCTGTATTTTGGGATGGGGCCTTTAAAGAGATGATTCAGATAAAATGAGCTCATTGGGGTGGACTCTAATCTAACAGGGCTGGGGTCCGTATAAAGAAAGGAGATGAGGATGCAGACCCAGTGAGGGTTCAGGGAGAAGACGCTGTCTGCCAGCCCAGCAGAGAGGCCCCAGGAGAGGCCAGCCCTGCGCACACCTGGATCTTGGCGTTCCAGCCCCCAGGACCATGCGAAGTCAATCTCTGCTGTTTAAGCTGTCCCGTCTGTGTGTTTGTTACAGCGGCCCTGGAAAAGTAAGAAGACACGTATTGCAGAGAGGGACAGGCCTGCCACAGACGAGGTGCCCAGCTACTGGCCCCTTTTCGAATGGGCACCTGGGTGCTGGGACCTAGGGCCCCCACTTTGGGATGGGGGTTCTGACATCCCAGGCTCTGGTGTCCTCACTGGGGAAGCTGGTCCCTTGGCTTCTCCAAGGTTTGGAGGCAACTGTTTCCCTAAAATACGAAGGTCAGGGTGACCGTCAGCCTCTCTCCCAGGTCAAGCAGCCCAGGACAGTGGGAGGGGTCCCTTGCAGCCCTGTCCGGCAGTGAGGGCTGTCCGCCCCCAGCTCCCCTAGGCAGGAGGAGGGGGCCCTGGCCTTCTCTCAAATCCCAGGCTCTGAGCTGGGACTGAGGGCCAGGGCTGCTTGGTGACACGGAGCCCCGCTGGCAGGCAGGGGCAAAGGCGTGGCACGGCCCTGGCCTCGGTTCCTGAGGAGGGGGCTGGCACGTGGGGTGGCAGGATGTTCCCGCATCTAGCTGCAGATTTATGTCAATATGGATTATGGAATTTGGTCCCAGTTTTCCCTTCCCTTTCCCCTCCCCTGCCCCGGAACTTCGCGGGTATTAGAGCCCTTGGGTTGGTGGATTTCTGCAGCCTGTCAACGAGCGGTGCTTAATTCTCAGGCAAATGTCTACTTATCTCACTGTGCGGCGGGCTTAGGCCTCTGAAAGGGATTGCCTGGCTCAGGCTTGGAGGCGGTGGGAGGGAAGGGGGCAGGTGCACGGGCGGGGGGTGGGACCGTGGCCACAGAGAAGCGAGGGTGGGGCCGTGGGCACGTGATCCACACCTGTGGCCTCTGGGCTCCGTGTCCACGCAGCTGTTGCAGCCAGGCCGGCCTTTCCTGCGCGGTGCGACTCCGGGCAGACCCCTTTGTCTTTCTAGGGCTCGGTTCTCCTGTCTGAGTGTGGGTGGCCGTGGGGATGAGGCTGGTGGCTCAAGCGTGAATCTGCACCTTCACCAGGAGGCTAGGCCATGACCCAGAGTTCACCCCCCTGTGGCCTGTGGGCAGAATTCTGTCCCGAGCCCACCTTTAGTTCAGAAAGATGCAGGTGACAGGCATGTGTGAAGCTAAACTCAGGCAAGAGTCTGGTCACCCACGTGGAGCCAAGCCTCCCACCCCCGCCCCCAGGGCAGGGAAAGGAGCAGGTGGGGCAAGGACAAGAAGCAGGTGGCCGGCCTTGCAAGCCGGGAAGACCGGCTCCGGCATCTTAGAGAGAACTTCCCGCAGGCCTGGGCCGAAGTGGGCTTCCTCAGGGCCCCGCAGAGCTAACAGGGGCCACTGATCATTCAGAGGGGCTTTAGTTCAATGAGCCACGTAGAGGAGGGCGGGGCAGCCTGGCCACGGATGCCATCAGCTCTGATCTCGGGACTCCGTGAGCTCACTTGGCCTAGGCAGGACCCAGGCCCCATTCTGCAGAAGTAGGAGCTTCCTGGCCCCCCACTCCTCATCTTCACAGGGGCCAAGGTGGGGTGGCCCCTAGCCCTTGGCTCCTGTCTCTCCCCGCCTTCGACCCCCTCCTCCCCTGGTTTCAGAGCCGCAAGAACCACAAAATTAGTTCTAAAAAAATTACCCCTTCATTTCATCACTAATCCCCTAACTCCCTTAATTAAGTCAATGGTAGCCTAAATTGTTCTAAACATCTTTTGGGGGATTAAATATTTTAATCATCATTATCCAATGAATATTTGATTATATAGCCATCATATAGTGAAGAATAAAAATTATAATCCAAAAAAAGGCATTTAATAACACTTTAAACGACCAGGCGTTTGATAAAGGGCATTAGGGGATTAGGTGCTGGATTGAAAGACTGGATTGAGCTTCCCAGTCAAGGACTCGAGCTATCATTTTATTTAAAAAAATAAGACCATGATTTAAGGAAAAGGAAAACAGAAACCCAAGCCGCCGCGTCTTCTCCCATGCCAGCCCCCTCTGCCTGGGTAACAAGGTGTCGTATTTGAACAGCTGTTTTGAAATGACTCCTATAAATATCACTGGGCTTGGGGTTTCCGCAGAGTTTCACGGGAGCCCTTGAGTTGGCTGATGAGGTGCAGAGTCTCGGGGTTAGATTGGAACGTGAGGGTGCCACGGTGAGGCCCAACACACCCATCTCTGGGACAAGGACGCTGAAGTCTGGGGAGAGCCTGGACTCTTGTGGGTCACCCCTGGTTTGCTGCGCTGATCTGGAGCCTGGACCTCGCCCTCTCCAGCTTGGGCCCCTTCTGTGACCTCAGGTGACCATCCCAGGTGACCGCCCCCAGCCCTGCCTGCCCCATGCAGTCCAGCATCTGATGCCACTCACACCATCCCAGACATGACTGCCCCTCTCCCTGCCCAGCACCCACCACCCCGGACATCCGGGGCCCCAGAGGCACGGCCCTGCCCCACCCGCACTCCTCCTGTGTTGCATCTGTGGCAGGCAAGGTTGCACCACGAGGCCCCTCTATTGACGTCTGCTGAAATCATTTGAGACAAAGTTACTGCACAGGCATTAGAGCCAGTTTTCAGAGCGAAACATCTGTCATTTAGCTCGATGACGCTACGGGGACGGCACTTTAGAACAATCTTGTTGCATTTAATTTATTTTCTTCAGGATACTGCAGAGAAAAGGACAACTTCCTAGGTGCTGAGTGTGGACAAATTCCGCTCCTGTGGGGGGAGGAAACCCCCATCCAGAGGCAGGACGTGACCTCTGTCCCCAGCGGCCCTCCTCACCCACCGCCAGCAGATTGATTTATTCCCCTGAAGGCTGCCGAGGGGCCACCGTGGGAACGCGGGCAGATCACCTTCTCAGTGCCCCGGGAAAAAGGCGTCGATCTGTTGGAGCAGAGATGGGGGCCAAGTTCGCTGAAATCGCAGCATGGTGGGGCAGGGGCGGGTGGTGGAAGCCCACGGGGAACCTTCTTCTCCCCCCTCTGTCATCCCCTCCTCCCAGCACCCACAGCCTGGTCCTCTGGGACCCGCACGTCCCTCCTGCAGCCCGAGGAAACTGCAGAGTAAGTCCCCTGCCTGGTTTCCCCCCCACCTAGGAGCAACCGCAAGCCCCACCGTTAGGGACACCTGAGAGTTCAAAAGTCCTTTCCTGGCCTCACGTCCCCTGGCCTGTTGGCACCTCTGAGAGGCTGATAGAGGGGGCCTGTTTTTACATCGAGGAAGCAGAAACTCAGAGAGGTGTGGACACTTGCCCGAGGACACACAGCTGGGCAGGGGCTGACGAGGGATTCGAAGGCGGGCGTGTGTAGCCCTGCAGCCAGAGGCTCCTGCAGGGTGCATCCTCCTCAGGGCAGAGGGGCTGGCCCCAAGGTGCCTGGGAGGATGTGGGAGGGCAGGTGGGGGCTGGAAGGGGCCGCAGCGGGGGGCGCCTGCCTAAGTTCCTGCTTCTCCACCCTGGTGCCTCCTCCTGGGTCTCAGGGCAGTTCCAGAAGCTCAGGTTTTGGCTTCCTTGTCTATAATATGGGGGTGCTGACGCTGGCCTCAGGGGGGCCACCCCAGACTTCACCTCTGGGTCTGTGAATGCACAATCCTAGTGTCTCCCTATCCTGGGGAAGCCCCTGCTCCCCTGCCCTGGGGCGGGGCTGGTCTGGCCTGGGGCACATTCTGGTGACCACAGCTCCAGTCACCCACCGGCCTGGGGCCTGCTCTGAGGGCAAGGCGGTGTGGCAGGTGCTGGGCGGAGTTCCCACAGCCTCTCCTCCTCCAGGCGACATCCCAGTGTCTCCCAGACACTCCTTAACCCCTTGTTGGAGAACAGTGGAAGTCGGTCCTCAGTTCAGGGGTGCAGAGCCGTGGGGACAGGAGAGGGGGAGGCACCAGGCGAGCTCCTCCTCATTGTCCTCGGCCGAAGTCCTGGGTTTCCTGGGAGGCCTCCTGCCCTCTCCCCTGTCCTGTGAGGCCCCCAAAACCTGGCTAAGGGCCAGGCAGAAGAGGCTGAGTGACCGGGGCTGGGGTGCCCAGACAGTCAGCCCTGCCCCGTGGCCAGGCCCGGGTGTCTCTCTCCTGAGGTTGGGGTGCTGGGAGAGGAGCAGCCCAGCCCCTCCAGGGCAGAGCAGGCTCCCTTCATCTCATGCTGCATCCTCAGAGGGGGCGGGGGTCCCAGCCCCGCTGGCGGGCAGGTGTCGGTGCAGGGCACAGCAGCCTGCAGGAAGACTGTTTTCCTCCTGCCGCTCATGTTTGACTTGAAGGGTTGGTTCCAGCCCAGCCGAGCCGGCCCCGGGCCCGGGCACCTCCCAAGCGCTCGGTCTCCCATCAAACGGCATGAATAATTTAGTCTCTAATTAAAAGTGAGGTCAAGCGATGAAAAATGGCTGGACGCACGGTGGCACGTGATGCATTAAATTGCTGGCAGATCAGAGGCAGGCGGGCCGGGGGCTCTGGTTTACACACCAAACCTCCAGGGCTTCAGCTCCGGGGACCAGCAGCTGGGTCCACCCTGAGGGAGAGTCCCCAGGTGAGGGAGAAGCTGCTGGACAGATCCCAGAGAGCGCCAAGCCGGCCCTGCCCCCACTTCACCTCCACCGCACCCAAGGGGCTCCTCCCCAGCCTCCCAGCCTCCCACCTTCCCCACGCACACCAGCTCATCCTGCCTAAGTCTGTGTGGTTCCTTCTGGAACACGCGTCCCCCAGGTGTCCATGTAATGTGCTCCCGCGCTCCAGCGAGGTCTCTGCCGGAGGTCACCTTGCCTGCCCGCCCCAGCTAAAATGCCACCAGCCACCTTCTGCGTCCCTGGCCCGTGAACTCCCAACTCACTTCCTCCCCGTACCTCGCCAGCACTTCTCCCTACTTGGGGGTTCATTCTAGTTTATATGCGTTTATTTACTTGCCTCCCCAACTCCAGCATAAGGGTAGGGTCTTGGCTTGGTCCTCCTGTGCGTCTGGCACAAAGGATGGTGCCCGGTACACAGTTGGAGCATAATGGAATCTCCCTGAGCACAGAGTCCCCATGCGGGCAGGGGCGCAGAGCAGAGGCTGAGCTGTTGGGTCCTGCTGCCTGATCCCTCCGTCTCTCCTGGTCCATGGGAAGGTGGGATCAGGCAGAGCTCATCCTGAAAGTTCCACCCCATCCGGGGACTGTCACTGAGGACAGCTTGAGGGATGCAGCCGCGGGAGGCTGGTGCAGCTCCTGCCCCAGAACAGCAGCCCATGCCCCCGATGGGTCAAGAATAACAGAAGGGCCAATGGGTTGGTGGCTGTGCCCCAGGGCACCTGGTGGGCCAGGGTGGACGAAGGGTGCTGCAGGGAAGGGGCCTGGATCCCCAAACCTTGCCCGCCCCCAGCCCGGGTGGGGTAGCAGATCCCCAGGAGGTGCTGCTGTGTGTCCCCTCCCCCTGCCTGCACCAGGCCCCACCTGGGACCCTCCCCTGCCTCCCCGCCGAGGGTCGTGAGCCACTCACTGGGCCCTGTGCAGTGAGCCCTGTCTCATTCCTGTTTTCTAGAAGGGAAAGCCGGGGCTCAGAGAGGTTGGCCCGCTGGTCAGTAGCTGGGAGCTGATTAGGGTCAGGCCCAGCCCCTCCTGAGTGGCAGTGAGGATCTGGGCAGTGCAAGGCCCCCCAGCCTTCAGGACCCCTTCTGTAAAGTGGAGAGGCTACAGCCGGGGAACAGAGACCACCAAGCTCCCGTCTGCTCCAAGCCCATTGCTCCCCAGGCCAGAATCTCAGCCTGGCCTCAGAGGTACCTAAAACTCACTTCTGTGGGCTCTGTGGTTACCCCCGAGGCCACCATGAGGCAGGAGACAAGGAGGAAAACCCTGTTTGGAAGGGCGGGCTGTCAGTGCCCAGGCCGGCAGCCCACGCTACTGCAGGATAGGGGCTGAGGGAGGTGCCTAGGAGTGGGCTCCGGTGCGGGGTGCTGCCGCCTTCCCGGCCAGCGGCTCCCAAGTTGGAACCTCTTCTGCATTTTCCAAGCGAGGAAAAGGCAGTGGGAGGAGGGCCTGGTTGGCCCCTGGGTAGCAGATTAATGATGGATATTTTGTTTGTTACAATCAAGACCTCTGATTTCAGTTTTATAAATTTTTAAAATATTAATTATATTTTGGAAAGTGTGCAGAGGTGATGGCGCACGCCGTGGTTCTGCTTAGACGGCCCCTGTTTCGTGTTTGGTCCAGATTAGCTGCCGAGGAGGAGGTTGAGGCATTTTAATCCACCTTGTTAACTTATTAAATTTTCTTTATTTACATACGGATCCCACTTTCATTAGCATTGTAACAGGTGTTCATTAACAATTTATCATTTGGGAGGCAGAGTGAGACAACAGCGGAAAGAGAGACTTTGCTACAAAGTTTACTCTTAATTACAAGGAACGGCGCAGAGGGCAAAACACGACTGCTGCCCCGCCCCCCGCCCCACAAGCCCTAGACTCCGTTCAGGTCCCTGGGCCTCCCAGAAACCCACCCCGTCTGCCTGCTGTGCCTAATCTGGGGTTCTCAGGGAAGAACCCTGCAGAGGGAGCCCGGGCCTGGGAGTCTGGAGATGGGGTCCGTGCACTGGGGCAAGGCCTGGGCTTCTAGGATGTGGCTCTCTGATCCCGAGGCCAGGAAGGACCACCAGTCTCTGAACCTGCAGCCCTGAGCTGGAATCCACCTGCAAATTACTTAACCGGTTGAAGTTTCCTTATTCATTTATTTATTAGAGACAGGATCTTGCTCTGTGGCCCAGGCTGGCGTGCAGTGGCAGGACCATAGCTCACTGCAGCCTCGACCTCCTGGGCTCAGGTGATCCTCCCACCTCAGCCTCCCAAAGTGCTGAGATGACAGCCCAGCCCCTCTTGAAGCTTCCTAGGCTTCTTCTCTAAAACCTGCATACAGTTGGGCAGGATGGCTCATGCCTGTAATCCCAGCACTTTGGGAGGCCAAGGTGGAAGGATCCCTTGAGGCTGAGAGTTCAAGACCAGTCTGGACAACTTTGTGAGATCCCCCATCTCTACAAAACAAAAAAAATTTTTTTTTGAGGTGGAGTCTCACTCTGTCACCCAGGCTGGAGTGCAGTGGCATGATCTTGGCTCACTGCAACCTCTGCCTCCTGGGCTCAAGCGATTCTCCTGCCTCAGCCTCCCAAGTAGTTGGGACTATGGGCATGTACCACTACACCCGGCAATTTTTTTTTGAGACAGAGTCTTGGTCTGTCACCCAGGCTGGAGTGCAGTGGCGTGATCTTGGCTCACTGCAGCCTCTGCCTCCCGGGTTCAAGCTATTCTCCTGCCTCAGCCTCTCATGTAGCTGGGATTACAGGTGCCCACCACTACACCTGGCTAATTTTTGTATTTTTAGTAGAGACAGGGTTTCGCCATGTTGGGCAGGCTGGTCACAAACTCCTGACCTCAGATGATCCGCCCTCCTCGGCCTCACAAAGTGCTGGGATTATAGGCCTGAGCCACTGTGCCCAGCCTAAAAATGTGTTTTATTTTTTTAATTAAAAAAAAACAACTAACTGAGCATAGTGGCACACACTGTAGTCCGAGGCACTTGGGAGGCTAAAGTAGGAGGATCACTTGGGCCCAGGAGTGGGAGGCTGCAGTGAGCTGTGATCGCACCACTGCACTCCAGCCTGGGCAACAGAGCAAGACTCTGTCTCAAAAAATAATAATAAAATAAATAAATTAATTAAAAACCCTGGATGTTAACAGTGGAGGGGCTGTTTGCAGGGTTGTCTGGATAGGTATAGAAGGTGTAGGGCTGAAGGGTGACATTCACCCAAAACTGGTTTGGCAAGTGCCCACTTGACAGGGGCTGTTAGGGTGGGAAAGGGGCTGACCCAGCTGCAATCCAGGAGCCCACGGGAGCCCACGGGGAGCCGGGCTACAGGAGGAGCTTGGGGGCTTCCCTCAACAGGGCCACTGGGAGGAGGTGGTGACCTTTGAGGGGGCCGAGAGGGTCCTCCTGCCATCCGACTCCCCCGAGGGAGACCCCGAGTGTGAGCACAGGGAGGGTGGCCAGGCCTCAGCACAGGACAGGCCCTCAGGGGCTCCTGGCTCGTGGCTGTCCCAGGCCTGGGTCAGGAGCTCCCTGCAGCGTGGGTCCTGTGTATGCAGCTGACAGAGTCCGATGGTCACAGCCTCTTTGTCCCCTGAAAGCAGGGCCTGTGGCCTCCTCCCTCGTGGTGGTCCTGGGTGCAACGTATGCACTGCCACCCTGCCTGCTGCCCCTGGGCCCCAGGCGCCAACGTGCTTAGGGGGTGTGCCAGGGGGTGAGTGGAGGGCTGGAGGGAGAGATGGGGTGGGCAGTGAGTGGTCAGCCCCAGGGGGTAAGGATTGGCATGGGGTGTGGAGTAAGGTCCCGGTCAGCAGGATTGGGCTGTGGGTGCCAGCACAGGAGGAGGGGGGCACCCACTGGGGGCTTCTCACCGTCCTCCCGATGGGCCTCTCTCTCCCCCTGCCCCCAGTCCCCGAAGGAGCCCACACCCCTGCAGTCCAGGACTTGAGGCGCCTGCTGCCCTGTCCCCTCCACTTGTCCCTGGAGAAAGAGCCCAGGTGCCCATCAGGCACACCAGACTTACCCACCTGGCCCAGGAAACCAAGGCCAGAGAGAGGTGAGGCAGCCACGGTCACCAGGGAGTCAGCGGCCGAGCTAGGGCTGGCACAGGGGAGCTGGTGCATCCAGCCCTGCCCTGATCACCTCTTCTGAGTCTGGACAGAGCAGGGGAGACGGGAGGTCTGCAGTGGGGCAGGTGGCGAGGACACGGCTGTGCCCCAGAGTGTGAGGAGACCCGTGACCCCTGGTCAGGTGCACGGTCCCCTGCAGACCTAGACGGGCCTCGGCGCCCACCTCCCTTCTCCCCGTGGCTGCCTGCTCTCCCACTTCTCGCCTTCTGTCCTCGCTGGGAGCAGCGGCTTCTGCGGGTGCCCGGCCTGGCCTCTCCAGCTGCCTCGGATAATCGCCCTCGTAATCACCTTCCCTCACGCTGCTCCTTTAAAACATATTTCCAGGGTGTTTTTCACGGATAGGGCTTTTAATATTCATCTCAGTGCTGACAATTTTTCCTGCCTTGTTACGGAGAGCTGGTGTCGGTTTTTCATTGTATCTTTGGACAGCCGGTTTATTCCGAGCCACTTAAAGGCTCAAAAGTGATTCTCTTTTATAATTTGAGAAGTTTCATGGACCGAACATCAAAGTGATTGGCTGAGAATGTTTTCTGCCGCTCTCCGTCTCCTTCTCCTCCCTCCCTGGCATTCTCCCCTCCGTTTTGCTAAATTATTAGCAAGACACTCTTCGGCCCCTCACCCCAGCTTTGCTGAACCTCCAGGCCTTGGGGAAGGTCAGGCCTTGCGGTGGTTTTGGCCTCGAGGGGAGGGGACGATGCCTTTTAGTCTGGAGTTCCTGATGGACTGGGAGGACGGCGGGGACGGACTGGGAGGACGGCGGGGGACGGACTGGGAGGACGGCGGGGGACGGACTGGGAGGATGGCGGGGACAGACTGGGAGGATGGTGGGGGCAGGGGGTGCTTGCAGGGCATCAGAGGGGCTCTCAGCATGGAGCCTGGGACCTGCCGTGGGTCCCGCCCTGTCTCCAGCCTGCAAGGGCCATTTTCTCATCTGTGAAGTGGGTGTCTTGGCTCAGAGCAGGGCCATAAACTCACAGGGTCCCAGTCATCAGGGAAGTCTCCTTGATGGGCGGTGCCAGCTGGGTTTTTCAGCAGAAGAGAGCTGCATCCATCTATCCATCCATCCATCCATCCATCCATCCATCCATCCATCCATCCAGCAGTGCTGTGGGCCCGGCCGTGTTCTAGGGGCTAGGGACGCAGCAGGGAACAAACAGGCAAAGCTCCGGCCGGGCGCGGTGGCTCACGCCTGTAATCCCAGAACTTTGGGAGGCCAAGGCGGGTGGATCACGAGGTCAGGAGATCAAGACCATCCTGGCCAACACAGTGAAACCCCGTCTCTACTAAAAATACAAAAAAAAATTAGCCGGGCGTGGTGGCGGGCGCCTGTAGTCCCAGCTACTTGGGAGGCTGAGGCAGGAGAATGGTGTGAACCCGGGAGGCGGAGCTTGCAGTGAGCCGAGATCGCGCCACTGCACTCCAGCCTGGGCCACCGAGAGAGACTCCGTGTCAAAAAAAAAAATAAAAAAAAACCAAAAAAAAAAAAAACCCAAAAAACAAACAGGCAAATCTCTCCATCCGGACAGGCCACTGCGCACGGAAGACGCTTCTCCTGGTGACAGCTTCTTAGCGACGGGGCCTGGGGGCCTGGAAAACTGGAAAGTGGTTCTAACGGGCACGGCCACCCTCAGGGGCCTCTCATCTCCTGTGGGGAGGCCCGTCCTGCCCACCACAAGCCGGGCCAAGGGCCCTGAGAGTTAGTGGAGGAGCCGAGCTGGTCCCTCTGGACTCCCAGGGCCGGCACGAGTGTGGGCCAGCCCAACTCTGCTCACCTCTTGTGCTGGGCAGGACAGGGCGCAGGGGAGGCAGCAGCAGGGACTGTGTCGGGCGGGCAGAGGCCCCAGCCCGGAGCTGCTGGAGCTTTCATTCTGTGGGGCATCTGCAAGAGAAGCTGGAAGTCTACGTCAACCCTTGAAATCTCCTGATTCGCAAACGCCGGCGACTATTTCAAAGGTGTTGAAAACGCCACGTGGCTGTTGGCCCAACATTGTGAGGTCCAAATGCCAGGGAAATGTGCTCGCACAGATGGTTAAGATGGTGAGATTTATGTTATTATATTTCGCCACAATAAAAAAAAACTACGCAGCAAACACCTGCTGGCCAGAGTCACCCGGAGGCTCAGTTTTCAACCTTGGGTCTGGTCTGTGGTTTTTTTTTTTTTTTTTTTTTCCCACTTCACCATTATTATGCCATCTTCTGGACATTTTTAAAACATTTTTTTCTTTTTTTTTTTTGAGACAGAGTCTCGCTCTGTCACCCAGGCTGGAGTACAGTGGCACAATCACAGCTCACTGCAGCCCCGGCCTCCTGGGCTCAAGTGATCCTCCCACCTCGGCCTCCCAGTGTTGGGATTACAGGCGTGAGCCACAGTGCCCGTCCTGGACATCATTAACCACAGGTATGTTTGATAAAACTGTACCCACTGCTTTTGGTCATCGAGGCCGGCCAGCCTGCTAAACCCTCAGGTGCTGACTTCCACCGAGAGAAGTGCCCAGAGCTCTGGGCCAGGGTGGGGAGGGGCCGTGACCTGTGGGCCGCGATCCAGGTCTCAGTCCCAGCTTCTCCCTGCACTCCCCCGAGCTTGCCAGGAGTGCAGCCGGCCCTCGTGCCCCCGGAGTTTATTTGCACCCCACTGGCGTGATTTTATAATGTTTGCACTTTCAACTATAGCAAGATAAATGGGTGCGATTACCCCGCTCCCAGCCTGGGAACATGTGGCCTGGCATATGTGGGGCCAACCTCAGCAGAAATCCACATGCACCTCCGCAGGCAGCGCGCCCCCCCCTGCACACCCGCCGCCCGCCCGGCTTTCACTCTGGAATGGCGCTGCCCGTGCCTGTACAGACAGCTGGCAAAGCATAAGATGGCATTACAATATTTTTACTTATAATCGAGAAAGCAATAAAAAGACGCATTTAAGTAGCATATTGCTGTTCTAAAGGGGCTGGGGAAACCTGGGGAGGAAACCAGGTTTTGCTGTAAATTCAGAGTCCAGGTTGAGCGTGGGAGGGGCTATCTATGCCAGGCACGTGGGCCGCTGCGGCTGTGCCTGAGCCACACCTGGAGGGCAGGGTGGAGTTCTGTTTGTAGGCGGCTTTGGGGAGATGGTTTCCTCACCTGTGAAGGGGGTCTGCCTGCTCCAGTTCTTCAGGGGTTACTCCTGGGAGGTGGCCCTTTAGAGGCCAGAGACCCCTTAGAGGAGCTGGGGAGGGCTGAGAACGCTTGCCCTTGAAAATGCCAAACATGGCATTTGGTGACAACCAAACTCAGGGAGTTCTTAGGCCCTCGATCGGACCTCGATCGGACCCCGTCATGAACGTGGGCACTTCTGCAGGTGCCAAAGCTCTGCTCGTCCCCAAGCCCCTTACCTGTCCAGGTACCCCGTTCTGTGGATGAATGGGTGGAGCTTCCTGAGACAGCAAAGCACTTAAAGTCCTGCGAACAGCTGGGGCCCGGCTGGGATTCCAGTCCCCAGCCCCCAGACTCCAGAATCCCAGACCCGCACTTCTCCAGACTGGAAGGTGTCCCCGCTGAGGCTTACCTGCCTGTAACCTCCCTGGCCACCCACCCTGTGTGCACCCTGGAGGGCCCCGGAGGAGCCCGCCATCCTAGTGTCCTTCCGGGGGTGACTTTGAGGAGCGCCTGAGGATTAGGATTTGGACGAGCCTCCTAGCTGTCTGCAGGCCCTGCTCTTCCATGGGAGGTGTCAGGAGAGTGAAGCTGGGCCCCCATGCCCCGGCCCACACAACCAGCTCACCCTGCCTGCCTGCAGCCCTGCGCCCCTGCCCCTGGGACTCTCCCGGCAGCCCTGAGAGGCAGGCAGAGAGAGATGGGGCTGCCATTTGCAGATGGAGAAACTGAAGCTGGGAAGGGTCAGGAAGTAACTCAGTCCATTTGCACAGTCGGGGCTGGGCCAGGTACGAGGGTGACCCATGTAAGATCTGGAGAAGGAACTCCTCTGGGCAGGGACCACGGGATCCACCCCACCTGTCCCCAGGCCTCAGAGTTGGTCATGCAGCAGCCCAGCCGGGCTGGGTCCAGGAGTGGGCAAAGTAGACACAGCCCCTGAGCTCCTGGGCACACAAATAAACATACTTGGTGCATACGAGCAGCTTCAGGTGCCTGGTGATAGGCGCTGTGTTAACAGTGGAGGGAGTGAGTGACGGGGAGCCTCGGAGGAGGTGGCACCCACATAAGGAGGAGGCACCACGAGGGGTCTGGGGAGAAGGCCTACCCTCAGAGAACTGAAGGTGCAGAGGGCCCGGACTCTGCCCAGCCTGGAAAAGCCCCAGTACAGAGGTGCCCAGGGCTGGGAGCAGAGGGAGGGGGGCGGGGATGTGGTCAGGGAGGGCGGCAGGGACAGACTGTGCAAGGGTTGGGGGGAGATTTTGTAGAATTGGGGAGCAGATTGAGTAGGACTGAGGGGACAGACAGTGTTGGGTTAGGGGGAGATTGTATAGGGTTGGGGGACAGACTGTGTTGGATTTGGGGAGATAATGTATAGGGTTAGAGGGAGATTGTGTAGGGTTGAAGGGACAGATTGTTTACGGTTGGGGACAGATTGTGTAGAGTTGTTAGGAGGGATTGTGTAGGGTTGAGGGACAGATTGTTTATGGTTGGGGACAGATTGTGTATGGTTGGGGGAGACAATGTATGGGGTTAGAGGGAGATTGTGTAAGATTAGGGAGAGATTGTTTATGGTTGGGGACAGATTGTGTAGTGTTGTTGGGAGGGATTGTGTAGGGTTTGGGGGACAGATTGTGTAGGATTGGGGAAGATTGTGTAGGGTTGCGGGAGAGATTGTTTATGGTTGGAAACAGAAATTGTGTAGTGTTGGGAGGGATTGTGTTGTGTTGGGAGGGATTGTGTAGCGTTGGGAGGGATTGTGTAGCGTTGGGAGAGATTGTGCAGGGTTGGGACTGATTGTATAGGGTGGGGGACAGACTGTATAGGGTTGGGGACAGATTGGGGTTGGGACAGATTGTATAGGGTTGGGGACAGACTGTATAGGGTTGGGGATGGAGGGTGCCCCTGCCGCAGCCATTCTGGACCTGGAAGCCTCGCACCTCCTCTTGGCCCATTTTCCAGGCCCTGCCTCTTCCTGGAAGCCGTTCTATCCCCTGTCCTGCCCCTTCTCTTCCACTGGTTAACTCTTCCTGCAGAAGGGGGTCAGAGGCCACATGCCTCTTCCCTGGAGGTGACCTTCCAGCCCCTGTCCCACTCTGTGATGTGGGGCCTTCCTGTGGCTCCAGGTGGGCAGGGTCCAGGCCTTCATCCCTGGGTCCCAGCACCCCACACGGGGCCAGCATAGACCTGCGTGCGGAGGAGTGAACGGGGTAGGGCCCCATAAGGCACCGGGGTCCCGGCTGGAGGTGCAGGTGGTCAGCGGGGGCTGGCATGGACCTCACTGCTGTGCTCTGAGGTCACTGCATACGCTGAGGTCAGCAGGGCCCCTCCTGGCCCCACCCATCATTTACAAGGGCCCCTGCTCAAGAAGCCTCCTGCAGATGCCGGGGACGAGTGGAGGGCAGGGGCGCCGGTGTCCATGCGAGGAGAAGTCTGCTCAGCACGGCCGCAGCCAGCGGGCGTCCCCACGGGGTGTCCAGAAGCTGCTGCATGGACCATGCATCGATCACGGTCAGCCTGGGGAGCACCAGTCGAGAGGGCCTCCCCCACTCTGGGGGTCCGGGGGAGGAAGAGGAACCACTGAGGTTGGAGGCAGAGGCATCCCTTCGCCCCCAGAGCAGCCCTGGGCTGGGGGAACTTTGAGGGGGGTGCAGGGTCCCAGTGAGGCTGCCTGGGCTTTTTCAGGCCTGTCAGGAGACCGAGCTGGGGGATGACAGGGACCTTTTCTGTCTGAGGTGGCCCCTGACATCCCGGAGTGGGCCTGAGACATCCCCCGGGAGCACCAGAGTGCGCTGCGCGAAAGGGGCTCCAGGAAAGGGCGGCGTCCCACCTGCCACAGACGCACCCTCTTCACGAAAAGCTCGGCAGCCCAGGCCTCCCTCCCCGGCTCACCCTGCGTCTCAGGATAGAGCCCTCCTCAGGCCACCTTTGCTGCCTTCCTTTAAAAAAACAATCTTTTTTTTGAGATGGGGTCTTGCTATGTTGCCCAGTCTGGTCTCAAACTCCTGGCTCAAGTGATCCTCTCGCTTCAGCCTCCTGAGTAGCTGGCACCACAGGCACACACCCTCATGCCCAGCTAATTTTTTTTTAAATTGTTGGTAGAGACAGAGTCTCACTATGTTGCCCAGGCTGGTCTCAAACTCCTGGCTTAAGCGATCCTCCTGCCTCAGCTTCCCGAGTTGCTGGGGCCCCAGGTGTGAGCCACTGTGCCTGGCTTACTTGCTGCCCCCCTGGGCTCTGTTTTCTACACAGTGAAGAGAGAGTGGGTGTTGGGGGGCCCGGGGAGCCCTGTAGCAGCCGGGTCCGGGAGTGACAGTGAGGGGCTGCAGCTGAGGAGAGAGCTGTGCCGGGGTGGGCGCTGGGCTCTCGTCCTCCTGGGTGAGGGGCTGGGCAGACAGGCCCCTCTCCTCCCTTCTCCCGGACAGAGCAGCACTGCCCTCTGGCCACCTACTTAAAGGCACTGACGGGACCAGGTGCCAGGTGTCCGTGCTGACACTGGAGCACCTGGCTGTGTCCTGGGAGCCTGGGTGAAGGCCCGTGACCCTGGCAGGAGGTCTCAGAGAAGACAGCTCGCCGCAGGTCCTCAGAACACCCGCCTGGTCTACAGAGGGGACGCTGAGGCTGGGAGCGGGAATGTGGCTGGTCCCTGCTGCTCCCTCGCCCGCCCCCGTATCCGAAGCCCCAGGACCCCCAGAGGCCCTCTTCGGGCTGGACCCACCCCGGCCACCTCGGCTGCCGGCCGGGGACGCGGGCACGGTGCGGCAGGCCTGCCTTGATTGTGTCGATGGGAGATGATTTTCAAGGTGAAATTTCTAGTTCACTTGAGTCACTTTCGTTCAAGGCGACGCACAAAATGTCATCCTGGCCTGTTCCGCGTGCAACGCGCTGTTCTCCCGTCGCATTTAAATTTTCCCCACTTCCCTCCCTGACACCTGTTTAAATCAATATCTTCCTCTCCAGGTCGCGCGGAGAATGTGCCCAGCTCTCCACACAACGCTTCTCAAATCCACTAAAATCAACACAATAATTGAAATATTTTCAAGCTGATTACACCGCAGCCCGAGGCTAGCCTGGTTGCTAAGGGTGAGCTCCGCGGTTGCTAGGGGGAGTAAATCATCTTGCATTATTTGATTTTTGTTATAGATATGAAACCGCTACTCCCGCGATTAAATGTCTCTCAGCCTAACACCTATGGGACCTGGGGAGAGGGAAGAGAAAGGCTCCAACCTTGGCCCTGTCAAATAAATATCTCTAACTTTTTCTGTCCTCAGGCTTCCCAGCCAACCCTGTCTGTGGGTTTTTTTTCTTCTTCCCTTAACCTGACTTTAAATAACAAAGCTATGGGGACGGGACGTGAAGGGAGGAAAGACTGTTCTATTAGAGGGTGCTCAGCGCGTGCACGCCCCGACATCTAGCCCAAACCCCGCGCGATGGCGAAGCTTCGCGGCGCTAATAGCCTTCCCGGCGACGGCCACCCCGGAGCCGGTCCCCTCCTGCCGCAAGTTCAGCTCAGACCAGGGCGACTCCTGCCGTCCAGGCTCCTGCCCGACCAAGGGAGGGCTGCTGGGGACCTGGTTCCCCGGTGACCCCTGCCCACTCCTGACCTCTTGCTATCTTGGCGAATTTTCTCCAGATCACGGCGTCCTGGGGTCACCACGTTCCAGGACGGTGGGACCAGAAGGGACAGCAGAGTGGAGCCCCAGAGAAGGTCAGGCCGGCCCCAGTCCAGCCCCTGGAGCGGCTCACAGCCGTTTCTGCTGAGGGCAGGGGTCTGCGTGGCAGACACTGGAGGTGTCCTCACGCCCCCAGTCTCCAGCTCTCTCAGAGGCAGGGTCCACCCTGAACACCCCTCACGTGGCCAGGCGCCCCCTTCCCCGGCCCCTGCCGGCCCCCACGCTCCCCAGGCCGGCCCCCTCAGAGGAGTGTGGGTGTTCCCGGCCGGCCAAGGCTGCGCCTGCTGAGCTGTGAGCACTGTGGCGCAGAGCCGGCTGTCTGCGGCAGGTGGGCGGGTGAGGCTACCCTGCTGGGACCCAGCCAGCTGTTCCCATGAATGAATGTGAGTAAATTAACAAACAGCACACAAACCTGCCACCTGAATCATTCCTGATGGCTCTAAGTGCCAGGCAGGCTGGGCGGCCCCCTGTCTGGGGCGACCTGGGCACGGTCCTGGGGGCTGCACGTGCTGGCCCCTTCCCCAGGGCTCCCCTGGCCCTGGCCCAGCAGCCCCTCATCCCTCAGCCTGTCCTTGGGGGGCCAGAGTAGACCTTCCTGTCACTGGGCCGTGTCCCTGGGTTAAGACCTTCCTCCCCCCGCCCCACCCGCCGGGGCAGTGCCAAACTGTGGGACTCAGCCCCAAACCCACTACTGCCTCCATGGTGTCCCCACCCCAGGCCACCTGGATCCCTGCCTCACTGTCCCCTGAACAGCCTCATCCTGCAGGGCTTGTTCTGGTCCCTTCTTTTGCTGAAGTCCCCGCCGCCCACTGCAGTGGCATCGGGCTGCCTGGCCTCCTCTGACGGGTACCGCCCGGGTCACAGTGCCTGCTCAGGTGCTCAGCACGCTACAATTTGCCCTCAGCACCCCTAGGAAGGCCGTCAGTGCAGGCCCTGTCACCTTTTCCCAGGTGAAGTGGAGGCTGGGTGACAGATGACTACCCCGGTCCAGAGCTTGAGACCGGAGAGGAGCCCATCCCCTCCTTGCTGGGGCGTCCAGGGCCGCAGCAGAAAGTCCCGGGCGAGAGTGTGCTGGCTCCTGGCTTCTAGCCTCACCCGGTGGCCAGGTACCCCTTCCCCAGGTGCTGCCAACCCTGGCCCTCCCACAGCATCCTGCAGCCCCGGCTCCTGCCAGTCTTCCCCAACGGATGCATTCTTAAAGCCGTCCTGTCCAGGAACCCAGGATCCCTTTTCCCCAGCTCAGCATGGGCGTAGCAGTAGCTGGTGGGATGTGCACTCAGAGCGGGAGATGGACACAGAGGCCCCTGGAAGCAGGTGGACCCCCTTTCTGAGAACCCTCTCGGGGCCCACAATTCATCTTCTCAGCTGTCCTTAGAGAACCAAGCACATGAGCTGCCCCCAAGTTCACATGTGAGGAAACTGAGGTTCAGCCACTTGCTCAAGGCTGAGGGCAGGGCAAGTGCTTGCCCAGGAAGGGCCACGCTGAGGGCAGGCTGCCATGCTGGGGGTGCCCCCAGAGCTGTCCCGGAGCTGTGAGCTTCATCAGAGCACCAGCAAAACCCAAACTCGTCAGGTAGAAAACAAACACCGGCCAGACATGGCGCTCACGCCTGGAACCCCAGGACTTGGGGAGGCCGGGGTAGGAGGACTGCTTGAGCCAAAGAGTTCGAGACCAGCCTGGGCAACAGAGTGAGACACCGTTTCTACAAAAAATAAAGAAATTGGCTGGGCGTGGTGGCTCACACTTGTAATCCCAGCACTTTGGGAGGCCGAGGCGGGCGGATCACGAGGTCAGGAGATCGAGACCACGGTGAAACCCCGTCTCTACTAAAAATACAAAAAAATTAGCCGGGCGTGGTGGCGGGCACCTGTAGTCCCAGCTACTTGGAGAGGCTGAGGCAGGAGAATGGTGTGAACCCGGGAGGCGGAGCTTGCAGTGAGCCGAGATCGCGCCACTGCACTCCAGCCTGGATGACAGAGCAAGACACCGTCTCAAAAAGAAAGAAAGAAAGAAAGAAAGAAATTAGCCGGGTGTGGTGGCACACGCCTGAGGTCCCAGCTACTTGGGAGGTTGAGGTGGGAGGATCACTTGAGCTGGGGAGGCCGAGGCTGCAGTGAGCTGAGATCGCACCACTGCACTCCAGCCTGGGTGACAAAGTGAGACCCTGTCTCCAAAAACAGTAAAAAATGAACACATCTGTATTCCTTTCTGACTATAAAATGCCCATTGAGAAGGATCTGGAAAAGACAGAAAAGGATAAAGAAGCAAACCTTGATCCACTCAGGGAACCACCTGGAGTTAGGAGCAAGCCTAGAATGTTCTAGAAGGATTGAAGCCAGCCTTGTCTGAGGCCCTGGGAAAGTGGCCTGGACGTGGGGATGTGGCTGGAGGACCCCAGGAAGATGCTGAAGTCCTGTGTGAGGTCCGGTCTGGGAGCCACAGCCCCTCCCTCCCTCAGCGTCCGGCCTGTTAGGGTTTCCTGCCAGGCCTCCCTCAGGGCCCATGGCTCCCCAGGTGGCTCTGCCCGCGGGCCACAGGCACAGCCTAGGCAGGGGAAGCCGCATGCACAATGTCAGCTCTCCCCTTTGCAGGCTGGGTGGTGGGCGTTTGCCTTGTGCCTTGGGCTCAGGAGGGGCGGGGGGATCAGGAGGGGCCATGAAGGGGACCTGGCCTTGGCTGTCTACCTCCCACAGACACTGCCTGCCAGACGGGCGGTGCGGGGATGAGGTGCAGGTGTGAGAATCAGGTGCAAGTGTGGGGACGGGGCAAGGGTGTGGAATGGGGTGGGGACGGGGTGCGGGTGCGGGATGGGGCGCGAGTGTGGGATGGGTTGCGGGTATAGGGCTGGGCTTCGGGAGCTGCCTTGGACTCTGCCGCCCCGAAGTCCTCCAGCCTGGCACCCTGGAACCACGCCCCCTGCCCACCTCGGTTTCCTCCTTTGTATGGGAGGAGAAGCCCCTGGGGTGCCCATAGGCCTGAAGTGATGGGGGTATGTGAGCCCCGCTGGAGGATAGCTAGGAGGTGCTTCGGGTGGCACACAGCAGACGCTCACTGAATGGTGCTGGCTCTTCTGGGCCATCCCTGCAGTCCTGAGGTGTGGACCGGGCGTCCGTTGCCCCAGCAGGGCATCTGCTTGAGGCCATGGCCCAGGCCACTACCCTGCTTGGGGGGCACCCCCATCCTTCAGGATCCACTCGGTGCCCACCTCTGGAAATGTTGGGGGCAGGTTCTGTCCCCTGCATGGCCCCACCCACAGCCAGGCACCCTGGGCCGGGTGAGCCCCTGTCAGGTGCACCTGGAAGCGCGGCAGCCCAGCCTGGGCCTGAGATGCCGCTCTGTGGTGTGTGTGGGGGGGGGCCTGCTCCTGACTGGCCTGTGGGGAGGGGTCCTGGTTTCAGCCCACCCAGCCATGAGGCACCTGCAGCTGACTGGGCCGCTCCGGACGGCCTGGCGGGGGGACTGAGTCCAGGCTCAGTGGCCTGAGGGAAGGGGCAGAAGGGGCGGAAGCACCGCGTGCTTGCACCCCTGGACACGGGGAGGGCTTTTTCTGTCTGGGGCTGCGTGTGTGTGTTGGAAGCAGCTGAGGGTGTTGGGACCCGGCTGGGGAGAGGCCCCAGGGCTGACCCGCATGGGCCCTGGAGCCAGGGGAGCGAGGGGCTCTGGCTGGGGGCACCTAGGGAGTTGTCACCCAGGCATGCTGGGCAGGTCAGGGTGCTGGGGTGGGTGTCTCCCCATATTGTGCCAGGGCTTGGGGCATGGCCTCTGGGCTCTGACAGCTGGGGAGGCCTTCAGGGAAACCTGTCCCTCCAGCCCTGGCAGACGCCTGCCCGTTGGCCCCGAGGCCCTGCCCGCCTCCCACACCGTGGGGCTACTTGGAGCCTGTGGGGTTTGGCTGCAGGATCCCTTTCTTAGTAGGGGCTCCTCCCGGCAGGGGGACCCGCACCCCAACCACAGACACTGTTTTCCAGAACCCCCCGGACACCCCTGCTCCCGCCCCTGGACATTTTCCTCCCAGCGCTGTGAGGGCTTCGTCCGTCAGGGGAACCGTTCCCCACGAGCTGGGGACGGCCCCAGAGCCCGTCCTGTTTTCCCGGCGGCCACCTCCGACCCCGCCCGGCTGCGGGGACCCTCCGAGGCCATTCAGCCAAGCCATCTGCCGCCAGCGCCGCGAGTCCCCGGGCAGGAGCGCGGTGACAAGCTCGAGATATGTCAGTGCGGTTATCGGCAGAAGGCAACATCTGCCTACCCTGACATCAACAATGGTAGGCCATTTAGGCTGCGGCCCCCTCCCCGGAGCTGCAGACAACAGCTCCCTGTATTATATTTTCTCACTCAATTAGCACCACCACCCTGCTGAAATAGAGGCCAATTTACCTATAATGACATCATTGTTAGGGAAGTGGCGGCGGGCTGGGCTGTCACCAGGTTGCGGAGACAGGTCCGTCTCTCTCCACTAACCCTGACGGGAAGGGCCGGGAGCCGGGGTGGGCAGGGAAGGGGGCGCCTCGCGGCCTATCGGCGGCCACCCCGTCACCTCCGACCACAGACATTGATTCCGACAGTTCTCAGGAGCAGTGTGGCGGAAAATTGAGTCCAGATTCATTAGGTTTTTCAGTGTGCCGCTCAAGTCAGTTAAATTGATACATTTCCTAACGAAATTGAAGTGCTTTGTGCTGCCAGTGGAAAGCCGGGTGACCCGCCTCGGCCCGCTGAGCAGCCGAACGCGCTGACGGATCCATTAGGCCGCTCTCGGCGCCGGCCCCCTCTCCCTCCATTCCTGGCAGGCGCTGTAAATCTCCACCAATTTCGGTCCTAATCATCATTATAAACCCTTCCTCTGCCCGCTCCCGCGCCTCACCTCGCTGCAAAACAGCCCCTGGCATGATCATTGCACCGGCCTGCAGGGTCAGCAGCCCCACTGGCTTGCGGGGGCCTGGGACTGGGCCTGGGCCTGGGCCTGGGGAGCTGGGACCCCAGGTGGAGGAGCACTGCGAGGGTCCCCTGGGCGGCAGGAGGGGCCGGCTCATGTGGCATCAGCGGGGCTCCAGAGCGGAATGTGTGCCCATTCGACAGATGGGGAAACTGAGGGCAGGTCTTGGTTTCCAACTGGACATTTTTGTTTTTTAAAGGAGGTACATACAGAAAGTCCATACATGTCAAGGGCTCACTGAGATTAGTGTGCACGCTCAAACATGCTGAGAGAGAAACCGCAGAAACCCCAGATGGAGAAACGGAACATTCTAGCCCCCTAGAAGGCCCCCTTTGCTCCCCAGGTCTGTGTCCCCAGCAGGGTGATGGGTCTTCTCATTTCATCTCCAGCCGTGAGCGGGCCCCTTAGTGGAGTCACACATCCTGCTCTCCTTGGCATCTGGAGCCTTTTGCTGCATGGATGCCTGTGAGATTCACCCGTGCTGTTGCCTGGATCTGTGGCGAGCGCCTTTTCAGTGCTGTGTAGTATTCCACCCTGTGCCTTCATCGCCATGGACTCGCCTGTCCTCCTTTTGCTTCCAGGTGGGGCTGTCATGAGTGAGTCCACTGTGCATGCCTCTCGTGAGTGTGGTCCAGCGTGAGCACTCATTTCTTGATTCTTCTCTTGGCCACCCTCACCCTGTCCCCATCCATTGTTTAAAGAGCCACCAAGTGAGTTTTACGAATGCCACGGTGGGTCCTCCTTCCCTCCCTCCTTCCTTCCTTCTCCCTCCCTTCCTTCTTTCTCCCCTCTCCCTCCTTTTTTCCTCTTCCCTCCCTCCCTCCCTCCCTCTTCCCTTCCTTCTCTCTCCCTCCCTCTCTCCTCCCTCCTCCCTCCCTCCCTCTCTCCCTCCCTTCTACCTCCTCCCTACCTCCCTTCTCCCTCCTCCTTCCCTCCCTTCTCCCTCCTCCCTCGCTCCTTTTTTCCTCTTCCCTCCCTCCCTCCATCTTTCCTTCCTTCTCTCCCCTTCTCCCTCCTCCCTCCCTCCTTTCTTCCTTTCCCTCCCTCCCTCCTTCCTTCCTTCTCCCTCCTCCCTCCCCCTCCTTCCCTTTCTTCTCCCTCCTCCCCCCTCTTTTCTTCGTCTTCCCTCCTCACTCCCTCCCTCCCCTCCTAGTAGGAAGGTGGCCGGGCAGTAACCCTGGGCCCACGTGAAGAGGGCATCCAGCTGAGGCCAGGAGATCAGCTGCATTATGGAGACTGAGTAGACTGCCGAGAATGGGCCCAGATTTCTCACTGCTGAAAAAGCTGATAGGATACCGATGGGGAAGCTGGAATGAGCTCTGCGGTGTTGAATTGAGCTCTGTGGTGTTGAATTGACATGCTGCTGTCCTACACAGGGATGAGGAAATCAGCATAGACACAGGCGTGTGTGCACCGTGCACATGCTGTATCATCCTACCTGGAACCCTGGAAATGCAGCACCTCAGGGGTGGTGAGCACACGTGGTGCCCAGACCTTGGCTTCTAACTGCCATTCTCTGCCAGGAGGAGCAGTGGCTCAGGTGATTTCCAGTGGGGAAAGCCGAGCCTGGAATGTCTGGTCCAGAAAGTAGAAGAGTGAAGTGAACGGAGGGCACCGGTCCCAGGTCACAAGAGCCAGTCCTAAGGCCCCATGGCCACATTTGGGACGATTTGCACATCCAGATAAATACAAGATCCTCGCCCGTAGAATAAAACAGCGGCCGCAAGTCCACAGTGACATGCACAAAGGATCCCTAAACATGGGGATAGGAGGGAAAGGTGGGCTTTGAACAGCATTTGTCAGCCATCAGAGTGATAGCTGATTGTGGCAGGAGTCAACAGTGGATATTAAAACCGATGGGTGGGCCAGGTGTGGTGGCTCACGCCTGTCATCCCAGCACTTTGGGCGGCCAAGACAGGAGAATTGCTTCAGCCCAGGAGTTCCAGAGCAGCCTGGGCAATATAGGGAGACCCCATCTCTCAAAAAAAACAAAACAAAAACAAATTAGCCGGGTGTGATGGCATGTGCCTATAGTCCCTGCTACTTGGGAGGCCGGGGCAGGACAATTGCTCAAGCCGGGGAAGTCAAGGCTGCAGCGAGCTATGATTGCACCATTGCACTCCAGCCTGGGCAACAGAGTGAGACCCTATCTCAAAAAATACAACAAAATAAAACAGAACAAACAACTAAGACTGGACGCGGTAGCTCAAGCCTGTAATCCCAGCACTTTGGGAGGCTGAGATGGGCGGATCACCTGAGGTCAGGAGTTCGGGACCAGCCTGGCCAACATGACAAAACCCCATCTCTACTAAAAATACAAAAATTAGCCAGGCGTGGTGGCGGGTGCGTGTAATCACAGCTACTCGGGAGGCTGAAGCAAGAGGATCACTTGAGCCCAGAAGGTGGAGGTTGCAGTGAACTGAGATTGTGCCATGGCACTCCAGGCTGAGCAACACAGCAAGACTCCATCTCAACAACAACAACAACAACAACAACAAATCAGTGGACTCTGAGTGAAGCAGATGACTCTCTGAAGAAGAAGAAGAGAAGCAGCAGCAGCAGCAGCCAGGAGGACTCGCTGTGATGTCAGGACTGACTGGAGGTCAGGAGACAGCCTGGAGTCGTCCAATCCTTCAGCCACCAGCCCCCATCCGGGCCATGGAGCCCCTGGAAGGAGGCCACGCGTGCCACGTGTGTGTTAGGTGTGGAATACTCGTGGATCGGCAGCTCAGAGGAAAAAGCGTGGGAGCGGCTTCGCTGATATTTTTCATAATAATTACATGTCGAAGTGATTACATTTTTAGTGTATTAAGTTAAACAAAGTGCATTATTTAAATTAATTTCACCTGTTTCTTTTTACTTTTTCTGGTGGCCACTAGAAAATTATGTCACGTACGTGGCTTGTGTGACATGTCTTTTGAGTGGTGCTGCTCCAGAAAATGCAGAAACAGACTCAGAAACTCAAGGTAGATGCTGCTTTCAGCCCAGCCTCAAAACAGTCTCCAGTTGGATTAAACTTGTTTGTTAACTGAGGTGAGGTTCACATAACATCATCCTTTTTTTTTTTTTGAGACGGAGTCTCACTGTGTTGCCCAGGCTGGAGTGCAGTGGTGCGACCTCAGCTCACTGCAACCTCCACCTCCCAGGTTCAAGCGATTCTCCTGCCTCAGCCTCCCGAGTAGCTGGGACTACAGGCGTGTGCCACCACGTCCAGCTAATTTTTATATTTTAAATAGAGACAGGGTTTCACCATGTTGGCCAGGATGGTCTCGATCTCTTGATCTCGTGATCCGCTCGCCTCGGCCTCCCGAAGTGCTGGGATTACAGGCATGAGCCACCGCATCCGGCCATAACATCATCATTTTAACCATTTTGGTTTTTTGTTTGTTTGTTTGTTCTTGTTTTCGAGACAGAGTCTCACTCTGTTGCCCAGGCTGGAGTGCAGTAGTGTGATCTCGGCTCACTGCAACCTTTGCCTCCTGGGTTGGGTCAATTCTCCAGCCTCAGCCTCCAAGTAGCTGGAATTACAGGTGTGCGCCACCATGCCCAGCTAATTTTTGTATTTTTTAGTAGAGACGGGGTTTTGCCAGGTTGGCCAGGCTAGTCTTGAACTCCTGACCTTAGGTGATCCACCCACCTTGGCCTCCCAGAATGCTGGGATTACAGGCGTGATCCACTGCGTTCAGCCCATTTGTTTGTTTTGAGACAGAGTCTTGCTGTGTCACCCAGGCTGGAGTGCAGTGGTGTAATCGCGGCTCACTGGCAACCTCTGCCTCCTGGGTCCAAGCGATTCTCCTGCCTCAGCCTCCCGAGTAGGTGGGATTACACCATGCCCAGCTAATTTTTGTATTTTTAGTAGAGACAGGGTTTCACCATGTTGGCCAGGCTGGTCTCCAAACTCCTGACCTGAAGTGATCTGCCTGCCTCGGCCTCCCAAAGTGCTGGGGTTACAGGCGTGAGCCACTGCGCCCGGCCATCGTTTTTATCACTTTGAATCGTACAATTCATTGGCATTAAAGACATTGACAAGGATGTGCAGTGACCACCTCTATCTAGTTCCAGAACATTCTCAACACCCCAAAGGAAGACCCCGGGCCCATTAACGGTCATTCCTCATCCCCCCTACCCCAGCCCCTAGCAACCACGAGTCTGCTTTCTGTCTCCAAGTATTTCCCTTTTCCGGACACGGATGGAACCAGGTACTATGAGGCCTCTGTGACTGGCTTCCTCCACTGACATCCTGCCCTCAAGGCTCAACCATGCTGTAGCCTGTGTCAGGCCTTCCTTTCTTTTTCATGGCTGAATAATATTCTACTGTGTAGATGAGCCACATTTTGTTTCTGCCACATCAGCTGAGGACACTTGGGCTGTTTCTACCTTTTGGCCATTGTGGGAGTTGCTGCCATGAACATTTGGGTCCAGTTTTGTGTTTGATCACCTGTTTTCAATCATTGGATTAAAGTTTTTTTTTTTTTTGTTTAGATGGAAGTCTCGCTTTGTGGCCCAGGCTGAGGTGCAGTGGCATGATCTCGGCTCACTGCAACCTCTGCCTCTCGGGTCCCAGTTCAAGCGAGTCTCCTGCCTCAGCCTCCCGAGTAGCTGGGATTCCAGGCATGCGCCACCATGCCCAGCTAATTTTAGTATTTAGTAGAGATGGGGTTTCACCATGCTGGCCAGGCTGGCCTTGAACTCCTGGCCTCAGGTGATCTACCTGCCTCGGCCTCGGAAAGTGCTAGGATTATAGGCGGGAGCCACCACGCCCGGCCTGGATTAAAGTTTTAAATGTAACATGATAATGATGGAAACAAGACCAGGATTCTGCCTTCGTCTCTCTGTGGTGTCTTTTTTTTTTTTTGAGACAGAGTCTCGCTCAGTCGCCCAGGCTGGAGTGCAGTGGCTGGATCTCCGCTCACTGCAAGCTCTGCCTCCTGGGTTCACGCCATTCTCCTGCCTCAGCCTCCCAAGTAGCTGGGACTATAGGCGCCCATCACCACGCCCAGCTAATGTTTTTGTATTGTTTTAATAGAGACAGGTTTCACCATGTTAGCCAGGAAGGTCGCGATCTCCTGACCTCGTGATCCGCCCGCCTTGGCCTCCCAAAGTGCTGGGATTGCAGGCGTGAGCCACCGCGTCCGGCCTGTGGTGTCTTTTGTACACTTGAGACCTTGTTTCCGCATCTTCCCTGATAGCCTTCCCTGTCCTCACTGGATAAAAACCTCTGTATGCCGGCCCTGCCTGGGGGCTGCCCGGGGCCGAGCAGGGAGAGTGGAGGGGGCAGGAGATGTGGGCTGGGGCCTTCTGTGTGCAGCGAAGTTACAGGCACCGTTTAGAGCTGGGAGTGAAGAGGGGTGTGGGTGCTTCTGGGGGGCCCATCTGTTGTGGGGGGGAGCCCCTGGCTCTGCGAAGGATCTAGGTCCAAAGCTGGGCACGGTGGCTCACGCCTGTGATCCCAGGACTTTGGGAGGCCGAGGTGGGCAGATCATCTGAGGTCAGGAGTTCGAGACCAGCCTGGACAACATGGCAAAAACCCATCTGTACTAAAAATGCAAAAATTAGCCCGGTGTGGTGGCTCATGCCTATAATCCCAGCTACTCAGGAGGTTGAAGCAGGAGAATCTCTTGAGTCCAGGAGGTGGAGGTTGCAGTGAGCCGAGATCACACCACTGCAGTCCAGCCTGGGTGACAGAGTGAAACTGCATCTCACAGAATAAAAAAGAAGGACCTGGGCCCTCTCTGGGGAGGCTATGGGGCCCCAGGGCTTGGGAATTCTGGAAAGTCCCCAGCGCTAGTGGCCTCTTGGGGAGCCACCCCCACAACTGCTTTCAGGGACCTGGGCGGGGTCTGGCTGGAGCTGGTGTCACCCTTGACCGGCCAGATGGGCAGGGTCTGCAGAAGTCCCGGGGACTGGCCGTGGAGCTCAGAGCCGTTGCTGGTATCTATGGGTAGCCTAGAGGCCGTGGGGCTGAGGAGCGGGTGCTGGGCTGGCTGCCCTTCTGACCTAGTCTCTGCACCTGAAGACTGTGGGGACCTTTGTGGGGAGGGGGCATGTCTTCAACCTGAACCAGCCTGCAGGGCAGGAGTGAGCGGTGAAATGGCACTGGAGTTCCACGGAGACCCGTGCCGTCTGTGAGGCTTGGTGCAGATCTCAAGTAGCCCTGCGCCCCTCCTGAGCCCCTGCCCTGCTCAGGGCTGCCCCTGGCAGCTGCAGCCTGCAGCCACTGGGCACCGACCTGGCCAGTGTCCTGAGCCAGAGTGGTCTTGACTTGGCCAGGGAGCCTCCTCTGGGAAGTGGGGTCCAGGGCTGAGGCCCCTCCCTCCTCCAGACCTCAGATTCTCTGGTTGTCAAATGAGCACATCGGGCAGTGCATGGGCTTCTCACGGATGCACAGGACGGTGGCTGGAATGGTCCTGGGGCCGCCAGGGCTCCCTGCAGGCAGAAGCCACAGGGTTCACTTTGGAAGAGCCAGAAAGCTGGGGAGGGGGCTCCAGGGTCTCCACATTCTGCTGCTGCTCCTCAGGGGGCCCTTCCTACTCTGAGGCATGAAACCTAGAAACAGACCAAGGCCGGGAAACACGGAGGGGCTCAGGGCATGGGGGCAGAGCCTAGAGATGGCCTGCTTGGGCCTTAGACGTGGCAGGTCCAGGGGACAAGTGGGGAGAAGGGTGACCCGGGGTGAGGGCGGGGGCTCCAAGCCTGGGCCCCCCTCACCCTGGATCACCCTTCTAGGGTGGCCTGAGGTTGCCTGAGCTGGAGCCCAGGGCGTTCCAGGACGGCTAAGAGGCAGGCAGGGCTGCTCCCTGGATCTTCTGGCCTGGTTCAGTCCTGGCTGCAGCTGTGGGGTCGGGGGTGGCCTGCTCTGCTCTGCTGTGTGTGGACTGTGCGGGAAGGTCCCGCCGGGGTCTTTGGGGCCCTGGGAAAGAAGCTGAGGGAGAGGCTGGCTTGGGGGCAGGAGGCCGGGTGGGCCGGGCCATTGTGGTTCAAAGCCGGGCACTGGGGTGTCTTGGGGAGCAATTTTCCTGGCGGCGGCAGCTCTGGGAAGCTGAACCCAGAGGAGCTGTTAGACCATCAAGCGCCTCCTCCCTGTGCGGGTGGACACCAGTTTACACGGTGCTGGGACGACCAGATGGAAATTTATGGTGTGGAGGAAAGAACTTCTCACCCAGGTTCCAGCCGGCCGAGTGAGAGAACAATATTTCCCATTGAGGGGACGTGCAAAAGCTCTTAACAAATCGATGGGCTGCATTTAGTCAATAAACCACAGTGCTTTCCAGGGAGGCAGGAGCCCTCCTCCCCCAGCTGTCCCTGGGGCCCCTCAGCCTTCGCCGAGGGTGGGGGTACGGCTGGGCGGGTGGACGCCAAGGGATCTTATGGCCCCCACCATGGCTCCTGGCCTCAGGGCATCCTCCTGCCCTGGGGTGTGGGAAGGACAGGGGATCCCCGGTGGACACGGGGGCAGCATTGTTAGTGGTTCCAGATGGAGGTTTGGGGCTCACATCTTGCCTTCCAGCTGGGGGGCCCAGGTGCAGCCACCTCTGCCCCTCCAGCCCTGCCTTCCTGGCCACAGTAGCAGGTGCAGCCACCTCTGCCCCTGCGACCCTGCCTTCCTGGCCACGGTAGCAACCTCTCTCGGGTCCCCAGCACAGCCCCTCCCTGCTTGCCTGCACCTCCCTCCCCAGATCCCCGCTGAGCCTGGCCCTGTCCCTCCAGCGCTGGGCACCTCTCACTCCTTTCCAGTGACCCTCAGGCCATGGCGCAGTGTCACCTGGGGACACACGTGGTGCGTGTAAACGCCACATGCAGTTTCAGCTGCTAAACACTCACTTCTGAGGACTCCCCAGCATGGCATGGCCTGGGCGTTGGATGCAGCGGTGAACGGGACCCACGCGGGGACTCAGGGTATGACGGGCAGAGGGGTAGGTGGGGTGGGGGCAGGTGAGGCGGGGGTGCCCAGTGGTCAGGGAAGGGCTCTCGGGAGGTGACATTCGGCCGAGACCGAGTGACAGTGTGGAACCCAGGTGCACTGGGAAGCACGATCCAGGCGGAGGGAGCAACCGTGCCAGGGCCCTGAGGTGGGAGGGGCCAGGTGGCCTCAGGCTCAGCGAGGGGCTGAGGGGCCAACATGGCCAAAGTGGAGGGGGCGAGGGGAGGGAGCGCTGGCCAGGAGAGACAACCACGAGCCACACTTGGGGCTGTTAATTTTATAAGAACCACATTCAAAAGGTAAGAAGAAACAGGTGACATTCATTTTTGGCCGGGAGACAGGGTCTTGCTATGCGGCCCAGGCTGGTCTCCACTTCCCGGGCTCAGGTGATCTCCCACCTCAGCCTCCAAGCAGGTGGAACTACAGGAAATTAATTTTAATAATGTATGTTATTTAACCACATATTAATACATCAAAAACATTGTCACTTAAACATATCGTCAATATAAAAAATATCAACGAGACATTTTACAGTTTTTTTTTTTTTTTTTTTAGAGACAGAGTCTTACTCCGGTGCCCAGGCTGGACTGCAGTGGTGCAGTCATGGCTCACTGCAGAGTCCAGCTCCTGGGCTCAAGCGACCCTCCCACCTCAAACTCCTCAATAGCCAGGACTTCAGGCTCGTGTCACCACGCCTAGCTAATTTTTTATTTTTTATAGAGACAGGGTGTCACTACGTTGCCCAGGTTGGTCTTGAACTCCTGCCCTCAAGCGATCTTCCTGCCTCAGCCTCCCCAAAGTGCTGGGATTACAGGCGTGAGCCATGGCGCCCAGCCTGCTTCAGTTTTAAAATTTGTATTTAAAATAATAAAGTTAAATACAGCAGAAAGTTCATTTCCTTAGTTGCGTGGGCTGTGTTTTATGTGCCCAGGGGGCCACAGATGACCGGGGGATCGGAGGAGCTCAGGTCGGGGGCAGGCATTGCATTTGCGGGGACGGATCCTTAACCCAGAGAGGAAGGTGGCTGCTCTGGCCTCAGACACTCTTGGAGAAAAAGTGGGCAGAAGCCTCGCGCAGGTGGGGTCCTGGGAGAGGCTGGGGCCAGCCAGTAGTCCTTGAGAAGTGGCCGTGGTTACAGCGTGGCGGTCATCGGTGGGGAGCAGGCTGTGGGCTGGGGTGTGGGGCAATGGAGACACAGATCTTGAGGCGTTAGCAGCAAAGAAGGGCTGAGAAGTGGGGTGGGGGCCTCGGGGGCCTGAGGCTGGCGTTTCTAGGCCCTCCCTGCTCTGATGCTCTGGGGTCCTCCCTGGGAGGCGGCGTCTCTGAGTCCTGCCGACCTTGCCTCTTTCCGGCTTCTCCAGGCCAGGGAGGTGTGGGGAGTGCAGGGGCCTGAGAGCAAGAGGCCTGGATGTCAGGCTTTGGGCACCGGCCAGGCTGTGACCCTGGGGGGCCCCGACCTCCCTGGGCCTCAGTTTCCACCTCAGTCTCGTGGGCATCCAGGCATATTCAAGGTTGGAATGAGGGACGTCTGCCTGTTTGCAAACTGTAGAGAGCAGTGCACACGGGTGTGAGGGCGCAGTGGGCCTGAGCAGACTGAGGAGGCCCAGGCCTGCCCACCCCTGCCTCTTGGGCAGCGAGTGCCATGGCTGTCTGCCCAGCTGGCCTCAGGGGATGCCACGTGGCTGGGACGTGTGGCCCCGGCCCTGCTTTCCATCTGGTGTGACTTTGTCTCTCTGTCGATGCCCCCCACCTTCCTGTGGCTCCCACGATGCCAGGACTGGCCCCCACCACGCCTGGGCAACTGGTGTCCTCGGCAGATCTGCCCAGCAGACAGGACTCAGTGAAGCCTGCGGGGCCAGAGGACCAGCCTGCTCACTGCCCAGCCCTCAGGCCGGGGGATGGAACCAGGGCCCTCTTTGGACATCTAGGGCCATGCCTGCCACCCTCAGGGGCCCAGGGGAGACAGGTGGGGGTCTGTGTGGGTGACACCCCTACCCCAGCGGGCAGAGTCCCCAGGACGTCCTGGGAAGCTTCCTTCTCACCGCGCCAGGCCCAGTATCCAGCTGGTGAGTTTGAGGCACTGAATAGGCTGAACTCAGGGTGCTGGGGGGTCGGGGTCAGAAAAGTCCAAGCAGGTCCCTGCAGGGGCTCCCGTGGGGGTCTCACAGGCCAAGGGCCCCCACCCCTGAGCACCAGCCGGGCCATGAGCCACTGTGACCGTGGTCATGCTGGGCCCTCGGGCTGCGCCCCTTGCTTTGTGGGGCCTGGCTCTCTGTCCTGGCTGGGTACCACTGGCTTTCTTTGTGTGGGTGAAGCTGTCTGGATTCCCAGCCGGGACTGGAGAGCCGCCTCCCATGGGCAGAAAGGTGAAGTCAAGCTCCTGCCCTCCATGGTCCTCTGGTGCCCAGAGAGGGGAGGGAAGGGCTCGGGGCCACACAGCACACCGGGGTGAGAGGGGGCCCTACTCCCTGCCGCGTGCTACCGGGAGTGCGTTGGAGCCTCACAGGCACTGGAGATAGACACTTCTCTTCTCCCCATTTAACAGATGAGAAAACCGAGGCACAGCCCTGACTCCCCAGCCCAGGCCCTTTGTCAGGCCCCTTTCCAGGCCTCTGCGGTGGGAGATGCACCTCGTCTCCCCCGCATCCCGGCTCAGCCCCCCGGGGGCCGCAGCCCCCTGCCCACCAGGCTGGTGCCAGAGAGTGCTGGCTCCTGGAAACACCGAGAAAGCAGACAACTCGTCCGCGTTGTCCTGGAGATGCAGCCGACGTCGGCCTGCTTGTCCTCCTGCCAGGGCAGCTGGGGGCCCCATCGATGCCCACCCGGCCAGACACAGCTCCCGTCATTCAATATGGCAAAGTGTGGTGCTGGCTCCACAGACCCCACTGTGGAGGAGAAAGGTAAGAAGTCAAGGTTCGAAGTTGGGGTTCCGTGAACACAGCCCCGAGACCAGGCATCTACCCCACTGAGAGGAGGGGTCTCGTTGGGGGGCCTCGCTGAGCCTCTGCGTCCCACCCGGAGCCAGGGTGGGCACCCTCCTGTCCCCGCAGCCCTGGAAGATCTGGCAGGTGGCATGACACCCATCCGGGGGCCCTGGTCACCGGCGCATGGGCAGCAGAGCCCCGGGCCAGACCCTGAGTCGGGAGAGCAGGCAGGAGGCAGCTCTCTCTTCCCAGCAGAAGCTGTGCGTCCAAGGATGTCCTCCTGGCCGGATTAGCCGTGCCCACGCTCCTGAAGACGCTAAGTGGGCAAATCGTCAGGGAGCTGAGCCCGGGCAGGGACATCAGTTCTATTAGCCCCGTCTCCGGCCTAATTAGCCCTAAGACTGCCCTGATTCTCGCCAACACCGGGAAGTCCTCTAGCTGGGCCTTCTCAGGCCTTCCTGGGCCTGGGGCCCAGCCCACCTCTCCCTCCCGGGGGCTCCTTCCACCCTCCAAACCCACAGATGACTTTTCCTATCAAAATGGGCAATAAAGCCGGCCGAGCCCATTTCTTTTTTCTATTTTGAATTCTGTTAACTGACAATTTAACCTAAAATTCTCTGTATTTCCAGCTTGTACAGCTGTAAATAGAGACTGACAGTTTATTTTCACGTCCCGGCTGAAGGGGGGCGGCGGGCGGGGGGGAACCCATTTGAAATAAATACTTGTGAGTCTCTGACAGACTCCAGACGGGCCGTCGACGCCGCCTGGCAATGTCTGGGACCTGTCACACTCTGTGATCGGTCTTTTTACAAACACAAACGCTGCTGATTTCTTATCAAATGTAAAACCGGCCCGGCTCTTTCTTAAATGGTTACCACGAGCATGAAATTGACATTGTGAATCACATGTGACACCGGCTTGTCTGCGCCGTAATTGATCGGTGCTTAGGAGCAGGCGCGGCTGGCCCGGAGCTCCCAGCCCCACCGCGCCCCCCGCCGCCCGCGGCCCGAGCTCCGAGTCCCGGCCCCAGCAAATCGTTGTCAATGGGAGAAAACTCCAAGAAAACGCTTGATTCATGTACGTTGCGTTTCTTCCCCCTCCGCGATCCTCCGAGGTGTCAATTCCAATTTCCACGGCTCCATCATTAACGCACATCAAACGGCTGTAATTGGCTGCTACAGAAATTTATCCTCCAAAAGGAGAGGGAGTGGGGGAGAGAGGGCAGGAGAGGAGGGAGCGGCGGAGGACGGGAAATGGTGGCGGTAATGAGATTTTGGAAGCCGCAGCGCCACCCCCGAGGTTGGCAGGGAGAAGGGAGAGGCTGGCACGCTCGCGGGAACGCGGCCGCGCTCGGTCTGGCTAGCAAAATGCCGTTTGAAAACAAGTCTGGCGGGGTGTGGGTGTCACCCAACAGCCGCAAACACACTGCGCCGGTCCAGGAACAGCCGGCGCGTTTCACAGCCGTCGTCGTCCCGGTTACGGCGGGGGGACGCCCGCAGACCCCCTCCCCCTACTTCACAGTGTGCACAGCTGGTGGTGCCCAGTTCCTACCACAACAGCCAGAGTTGCTCGGGGGTGATCGTTGTGTTGCAGAAGGGGAAACTGAGGCCCGGAGAAGGGAGGTTGCTCAGGAAGCCATCCTGGGGCACAGCGTGAGCCTCCTTTCTTAGGGTTTCGCTCCAGGACGTCCCCGGGGACCCCTTTGCGGCAGCTTGGCCCCACAGTGCCAGTGTGTGACCCGCCTCTCTGGCTGCTCCTGCACCCCCATTTCCAGGGCTGCCTGCCCCCTCTGTCGGGCAGGCTCGGCCGGCACCCTGGCAGGTTGTGAAACCTGAATTGGTTTTTCAGGCCATGGATTTTTTCCCGAGCTTTCTGGGGCGTGCGAGAGTCTGTAAGTGAACGAATCAAAGACCCCGAGGGGCCGCCCTAAAGTGTCCCCCACCCCCACCCCGAGCCTTTCTCCCTCCAGGGCTGGTTCCTCAGAGCTCACCCATCCCCTTCTGCTCCCCCCGGGCCCCAGGAGCTGCAGGCCTGGCTTACCCTCTGCCCCCAGTCAGCCCGCGCTGCCCCCCGGGACGTGCAATCCTCCCCACGGCACGGCGCCCATGCTTGCCTCCTCTGGGCCCCACATACGGTCCAGCAGCTCCCTGGGCGGGCATATTTATCTCTCTGTTTTTCCATTTGGATTTTGCGACTGATGAAACAGTGGCGCTAAATTGCACGCATGGCAATGGTGCCTTGCGGCAGGCAGGAGGCAACCTTCCCGGTTCGCCATTATGCAGCCAGCCTCGTGCAATTGGCAACGCCGGGAGCCTTGCCAGCGCCTCCCCAGCACCCCACAGACAGGCAGGAAGCCACTCTGCTGTCCAGATGGGGAAACTGAGACCTACCAAGCAAAGCAGCTCCCCGGCCTGGCCCACATCCCAGGTGCCTGGGCCAGCACCCCCTGCACTGCACCACGTAGCCTCTGAGGCCGCCTGAAGCCTCTCAGGAAATCCATCTCGTGAGTGGCGGCTGGAAGCCTCTCAGGCCTCCAGAGTGGGAACACCGAGCTCCTTCTGAGCGCCTGGCTTGTTTTTCTTTCACGGGTGTTGCGATGGATTCGCTGCAATAGAATGTGTTTCCTTTTTCGCCTTGGCCCCTAGGAAGCTCAGAGTCAAGTCAGTCTGCTCTTAACGACTCTATGGGCACCCAGGGAATGCACCTCTGAATGCTGAACTGTCCAGAGTCACTCAATTGAGTGTTGTGCTTTTTTCTAAATGTTTCAGATCCTTTGGGGGATGAAGTGAAGCTCAGTGAAGCTTGGAACATCCCGAGGGTCTGGGTGTTGGGGCCTTTCTGGGGTGCACATCAGCCCCTCCATCCTCTTCCCACTTCCCTCTTGCCAGTTGCCCTCCCAAACAGCTGTGTGCAAGGTCGTCCGGGGGGCTGGTGCCACAGCGGGCACTATGACAGGAGGGACATAGGCGTGAGTTGTGGGGGGCCTGGATCTGGGGAGGGGCGACACACACTGGTAGTGAGTTCAGGGCAACTCCTGGGGAAGCCTTTACAGAAACTACAGGGTGGTTATTTAGTTAAGGGCCAGCGAACAGGTGTCACCTCTCTTGCCCTTTTTGCTTGAGAACAGCTTTCTGGAGCGCTATGTTAAGGAGGAGTCTGGGGTCCTGTCTCAAAGGCATCCAGTGATTGATTAGTGATGTCTGCAGTAGACAAGGACGGTGGCTGGGGGTGGCTGGGGGTGCCGTGGTTTCCCAGTTGGGGCTGAGGTCATGCTTTGTTGAAGCTGGGCTCACTGGCTGTGCCCACCCCAGCCACACAGAGAGGCCTGTCCCAACACCATGGATGGGCAGGGAAGCCATCCTCACCAAGGCACACAGGGGCCTGGGGTGGCTGGATTTGGGGCAGGGATGCCCAGGTGGGCTTCTCCCTGCAGGCTCGGAATGGGGACTGCAGAGGCAGGGACACCTTGTCTCATGAGTCCAGCAGGGGCAGGCATGAGGGACACAGCTGGGCTCTGCAGGCCTGGGAGGCCTGGGGAGGAGTCCACGACAAAGAACCACGTTGTGGGGCCACCACAGGGCAGATGGGTCCCGGGACAGCTGGACTGGTGGGGAAGGGTGGCCCTGGACAAGTGAGGGGGCGTCTCTGAGCCTCACGTGAGCATCCAGGGACACGTGGGGTCCCAACCTGTCTCCTCCATTCCTGGGGACAGCTCCCAGCTTAGGATCCGGGGCGGGAGGAGGTGTCTCAGGGGCTCCTGGCTTTGTCCTGGGGGTAGGGGTGGGGCTCTGCCAGGATGTCTCACGTCAGGGGCTGCTTGGGGCCGGCGGGACACCTGCTTCTTTACTTCCCCTGGGGTTTTACAGACCACCGAAGCCCTGTGGGATTTTCACATCCAGGCAGTGAATGGAGATGACACACTGCACTGAATGTGTACTGCGTAAGCCTTTCCCAGCGCTCCATGGCTTGGAAGGCACTGGGGGGTGGGGGTGGAGGCTGGGGGTCCCTGGACTGAGAGCCCCTCTCAGCCGTGCTGTGCTGGGCAACCTG
The DNA here is from genome assembly GCF_009828535.3 of Hylobates moloch. NCBI lineage: Eukaryota > Metazoa > Chordata > Mammalia > Primates > Hylobatidae > Hylobates > Hylobates moloch. Next base: position 1,083,049 of record NW_026652299.1, read on the forward strand.
GGACTGGCCCCTTAGCCCCTCTGGGTCTTGATTCCTTCTGAAGAGTTTCTGCCCATCCCTTGAGCCTCAGAACGTCCTGGGGTGAAGCACAGCCCCTACTCTTGCTGCCCTGGTAGAAGCTGAGGCCCAGAGAGGGGCAGGGCCCGCCCAAGGCTACACAGTGAGTATGATCTGGAAGCCCCCAGGGCCGGCGAAGGGGTGCAGGGTGCTGGGGCGGAGGTAGGCCGGGGAGCTGGCCCCGCTGGGATATGCTGGGCCTGAGACAGTCACAGCTCCCCCTGGGCTCCCCCTCTTCTCGTTTCTTTCCTCTTCCCGCCCCGCCCCTCAGCAGAATCTCTGCCCCCGACACCCCCTACAGCCCCTGCCCTCCTTCTGAGGCTGTGGAAACGGAGTCACCGGGAGGCACAGTAAGGCAGGAGATGTATCCCGGCTTCCTGACTACCCGCTCCCTCTTCACGTTCTTTCTCCTGCCATCGGGTGCCCAGCGAGGCTCTGAGAAGCCGGGACACTCTGCCCAGGGGCTGCCTCCCTGGCCCGGACCCTGGGGCCTGCGGAGTCCTCCGGCGGGTCCCGGGCTGGGCTTCCCCGTCCCACCATCCAGCTGCCCCAGGATGGGCAAGGCTGGCCCAGCATCTCTGAGCAAGTGGGGAAGGGAGGGGAAAGCCAAAACTTTAAGGTACATGAACTGTGAAATTAAATCGAAATACTCAAATAAGGAATCACATAACAACATAAGCAAAGATGTTTACCCGGGCTTGAAGTTAAATACAGATTTTTTGATAAGCTCAAACACAAAACGCAATAAAGTTCTGTGGGATGTTAAATATAATTTACAGTGGGAAGGATGCTCCTCGCCGTCATAAACCCTCATGCACCACGTCACTCACCGGGCGCCGAGTTCCGCCGGCCTGGCACGGGCTCACGGGCACCCTTGGCCCCCGAGGGGCTGTGGGACCCCGGGACTGGGTGCTCGCTGAGGGACGGCCCTTGTTTGTGGTCATCCCTCCCCTCCTGGGTGGAAGGTGATGCCGTGGGCCCAGGGCTGGCTGCGTCTGCCAGGTGTGCCCTGAATTCAGGCAGAACACGAGGGAGGACTCATCTCCAAACAGAAGAGCGGGCAGCAAGTGCCACTCAGGTGCTGTGGGTCCCTGGTCCCTCCTGGCCCCCCAGAGCGCCTCCCATCTGCACGGCCAGGTGCCATGCAGGTCTGGACAACTCCCCACTGGGGAACCCCAACCAGGAGACGGGCCCCGGCACCCACTGTCCTCTTGTGGCGCCTCCTCCTGGTCACACCCCTGCCCAGGAGGGGAGCCTCACAGTCATTGACACTATAGTGAGAGTGAGCGCCCTTCCCGTGCCCCTCCCGAGGACACCCCTCTTGGCTGTGGCTGTGGAATGTGGAGCTCCCTGGAAACCCACCGGATGGGAAGGGTTGGGGACGGGGAGGGGCTGCTCAGAGCCACATAGTGACTCTGATTAGAGTTAAGTCTCTGCCTTCCAGGGCTCTGGGGAGAACCGGTGATATCAGAGTTCTTGGTGGGGAAAATCTGCCCAGGGTAGTAGTTCCAGAGAGCAGAGTCACAGCCGCATTTCAGGGGTTGGTGTGGGTTCGTGGGTGGGTCTATGGATGTGTGTGTGTGGGTGCGTATGTGGGTGCATGGGTGGGTCTATGGAAGGTCTGTGTGGGTGCGTGGGTGGGTCTATGGGGCCTGTGTGTGTGTGTGTGTGGATGTGGATGCATGGGTGGGTGGGTCTATGGGTGTGTGTGTGAGTGTGTGTGTGTGGATGTGGGTGCGTGGGTGGGTCTATGGGGCCTGTGTGAATGTGTGTGTGTGTGTGTGCAGGGGTGGGTCTATGGAGGGGGTGTGTGTGTGAGTGCATGGGTGGGTCTATGGGGCCTGTGTGTGTAGGGGTGTGTAGGGGGTAGGGTGTGTCCGACACATAGATCAGGAACCTGTGTGTTTCTTTGTGTGTGTGTGTGAATGTGAGTGTACCTGTGTGTCCCTCGGGGGTGCCAGAGGTTGGGGTGTCCTGGGCAGCTGAAGACTCTGCATCCCTGTGAGATGGTCCCCGCCCAGGCAGCACCCAGAGGTGCAGTACACAGTCTGGAAAGGGGGGCCCCTTCCTCTGCCGCCTTGGACCTGGGGTGCAGCACCAACTAGGGCTACAGAAGACAGAATCTGACCTCTCCACCTGGGCCGCCCACCCAGCCCCAGCTTCTGGGGCCCCAGGCCTGGGCAGGGGCCTGTGCACATTCTTCAGGGCCACAGAAGGGGAGCAGCTGCTGGCAGCATTTCCATCTTCTTTGTGGTCAGTTCAGGGTGAGGGAGCCTCCTGCCGCCATGGTTCCTAGGCATGACTGAGCTGGTCTCAGCCCCCAGGTCCCTCCTTGGCTCTCTGCTGCCCCGGGCTGAGGCTGAGTGGGCAGGGGCATGGGGCCTGGGAAGGGACCCAATCACAGCACGAGCCCCAGGCTGGACAGTCCTCCCGGGTGCCGGCTCACCGGGGTGCATTAGGTAGGCTCACGGGGACCAGCCCGGGTCACCAGGTGCCACCTGTGCACACGGGCGCCGACAGCAGTGTCTCCTTTGCCCGCCTGCCACAGCGTGAGGTGGCACTCTCGTCCCCACCCAGCAGGAGGGGCTCCCTGGTATGACACCGTGGAAGAGGAGATGCCACAGCCAGAGCTGGAAGCCAGGTCTGCCAGCCCCAGATCCGGGCCCCCTGCACTGCAAGGCTACCTCAAAGTGCAAGCAGGTAGGCGTCCGTCCGTCCCTTGCCAAACCTGTGCTGTGGGCCAGGCCTGAGCTGGGAGCGGGGGACCCAGAGGACCAGATGTGCCCCACGCCCCTACCCGGGGGCTCCCATCCTGGGGCTGGGACAGAAGAGGCAGTCACAGGCGTGTGGCCAATCGATTTCTGTTCTCATCTGCGGGGCCTGGGAAGGAGCTGGCCCCCGAGATGGGCCACCTGGGTCCCGGGCCTCGGGGGTCCCTGGGACAGCCCCTGTCAGGGTTGACTGTGTCCGGCCCAGCAGGCGGTGTTTTGGCCCAAGGCCCTGCCTCCCGCTGTGTCTCCCATGGCCTCTCTGCTTGGCCAAAAGTCACCTGGTCACTCCCTGGCTCTTACATTTGCAGGAGGCCGGTGGCATTTCTCCAGACTCCCAGCCTTCCTAATTTATGTGCTGCTGTGGCAGGGAGTATTTTCTCTAAAAACAGGATGGATGTGAGAAAAACAATAACGCCCCCAAACCACACTTAATGGGTGGGTCGCGCTGGCTCGTTAGCGCTGAATAATCGGGCTTCAACCACACCGCTGAGGAACAAAAATAAACAAGGGCACTGGGAGAATCAGGATGGGGGGGCTTCCACGCTGGGGGGTGCGCTCGGCACCCAGGTGCGCGGGGTGCAGGGGACGCCGCTTGAGGGCTCCTGGCAGCGTGGGACGTGAGCACCCCTGCAGCCGCCATGCTGGGCACCCACCTTGGGAAAAGGTCGCTGGGAGGTGGTGCTGGTGTGTGTGTGTGGGGGGGGTGGTGGCAGGGGCAGGCCAATCCGCCCTCCTCAGGAGGAAACCCTTTGTGGTGAACTTAAAACCTGCTTGGTAACTTAAGCTTGCTTCCTCCTGCCCTGTTCTCAGGAAAGATGGGGAACAGCTGGTCGCCACCCTTTCTCTAATAAATCCCATCAGACCGCATGCTGGGGGAGGGGCCGAGGGGCAATGGGAAAGGGTGGGGGTCCCGCCAGCTCCCCTGTCTGGCTGGACAGAGCGGGACAGACCCAGCCCCTGCCTCCGAGGCCTGGGAAGATACACAGATCCCTATCGTGCCCCGACTCCCGGTTATCAGAAAGGAAGATCCAAGTGGGGCTTAAGCTTCCGCGGCCTTCGTGCGGGGGGTGGGGGCGTGCGGCACTGAGGGAAGCAGGGGTCCACGGGGAACGGCGTCACTCCTTTTGTGCAGCCAAGTTCCAGGCGCATTGTGTACTGGTCCGAACTTGAGCTCACAATTTGGGATTAGAGCAAATCCGAGTATTTTTCTGCATGCCTGCCCGCTCCCGGGCGCCCAGAGCCTGCTGGGTAACTGCCTATTATCCGCCGGTTCCACTCCAGTGCCCTCCCCAATAAAACTTTTCATATCCTTATAAACGAACTCGATTGCTGTGTTATAAACATTTACACTGTGCTAACAGATCATCTCCGCACATCAGAATTGGCTAAATTCCCTTTTCCAGATGAATATATTGAAGGAGATTAGAGATATGATAGCTTTTCAGATTGCTGAACCCAGAGAAATTAGTTTAGTGAACATTTACAGAGGCTAAATTGGAACCATTAAATAGTGGATTAAATTGATGGCACTTTCATTGTCTGTCCTTCGGTACCGCTGTAAAATCAATTAGCCGTCACCAGCCCATTCTCCATATAGTGAGATTGTCCTGCTCGCTGGAAGCTGATGCAAAACCTCCCAGCGGCGGCCAGAGATGGGATCACACCTATTAGGTGGGGTGGCATGAAATAGCATCCGGGACCCAGGTTGCTGCGAGAAGGGTCACCCCCACCTCCTCGGCCCGGCTGGCACTGCCTGCCTCCGTGGGGACAGCTCTAAACCAGGGGCTGTGGGGACAGGCGAGAGGGAGCCTGGCCTGACAGGGTTGGGACCTTGTTCTCTGCCCCTTGGGCAGCCCAGTAAGTCAGGCTGAAGGTGGCCTTGGCTTGGAGGGCAGGGGCAGTTGCAGGGGACTGTGCTGAGGACGCTGGGGCGGGGGGCTGCCTGCACATCTCCAGACCTGTGGGGACACAGGACTTTTGACATTGCAGCCTCAGGCTGGGGGCGGTCCCTGAGTCTTGGGCACAGGCTCCTGCAGTGCTGGAAGGCAGACACTATTTCTGTCCCCGGTTTACAAAGGGGGAAACTGAGGCTCAGGAGGTTACAAAGCTGCCCCAAGATCTGCAGTGCATCGGAGGCACGAGTCCAGCCTCCTGGGTCTCCCAGCCTGGGTTAGGGGCTGCTGCCCTGAACTGAGACCCTGGGCCGTGTGGATTTCTCAAAGGTGAGTGCCGTACGGAAGGGCTCAGAGAATGAATGACTTGGGGAATGACAGGTGAGGCGACGGGCATGGCACGCTAGTGTCCTGGCCACTGTGGGAGTAAATGACACCGTCACGGGGTGCAGCACCCTGGGGAACCAAGCCTGTTGGTCCCCAAGGAGTCCCGGCCCTTCCTTGCCCCAACCCCGGGAAGGGGAATGAGAGCTGCACCCCAGGGGGAGAGGGGGGCTGTGGGGGCCGGGAGAGCAGGGGCGCCGCCCTCCCAGCAGCTGTTGAGCACATGGGGACCCCGGGAAGGGGAATGAGAGCTGCACCCCAGGGGGAGAGGGGGGTTGTGGGGGCCAGGACAGCAGGGGTGCCGCCCTCCCAGCAGCTGTTGAGCACATGGGGACCCGGGGGGCCGGGGGGCTGTGAAGGAGGCTTCTCTATGAAGAACCCTCTCCACAAACGTTCCGACAGCGCCCTCCAGCTTGCCAAACCCTCTCCAAGGGGTGACCTCTCCTGTCCCTCCCACTAACCTGGAAAGATCGTTAGCTCCTTCCACAGGCGAGGCAGCAGGAGAGGCTGGGAGCTGCCAAGGTCAGGCAGCGGCCGGGACGTCTCAGCCGCCCCTTCCCGCCCAGGTCTGCGTCCCCCTCCCTGGCCTGGCCTCCAGCTGGGCTAGGGGTGCCCTGGTCTTCGGAACCTGCCCCAGCTGCACGGGGCTCCATTGAGCTGGGGAATCAGTTCTCCCCCAGCAGATCCAGGGTCAGGGCCCAGGGAGGCTGCAGAGGTCCGGAGAGGAGGGCTGGGGCCAGTAGCCAAGAATCCTGGCCACGTCTGGGTATCTAGGCCCAAGAGTGTGCGTGCCAGGGTCTTCCCAGAGTCCGTGCATGTTGGCCTGGGCCTGCCTGTGTGCTTCGATGTGGGGATGCACAGTGTCCAACACCTGGAACCCCAAGGGTGGGCCCCCTGCCCTTCCCACCCTCAGGTGGGCCTCGTGGGCCTGATGTCTCAGTGCTTGCGGAGGGGTGTGCACGGTGAGGCTGTGTCACATGTACCAGTGCCTCCTCTGCAGCCCCCAGAAGCTGTTTCCGCTCACACACCTTTGGTGCTCAGGCCAGGGTGGGGCATCTGGGGCCTCAGCAGGTCATGCCCACTGGGGATGGATAGAGGCTGGGTGGTCTTTAAAATTTTCAAAGACCAGTGTGTGGGAAGGATGTTGACTTGAACCCAGTGAAATCAGGCTGGGCCAGGCCTCCCCAGTGCCCTTAAGCCTCCTCCCCTGGTGGCTCAGAGACCAAGAAAGAGGGCCAGGCATGGTGGCTCACGCCTGTAATCTCAGCAGTTTGGGAGGCTGAGGCGGACGGATCATTTATGGTCAGGTGTTCAAGACCAGCCTGGTCAAACTCTACTAAAAATACAAAAATTATCCGGGCATGGTGGTGCGTGCCTGTAATCCCAGCTACTCGGGAGGCTGAGGCGGGAGAATCACTTGAACCCGGCAGGCGGAGGTTGCAGTGAGCCAAGATCACACCACTGCACTCCAGCCTGGGCGACAGAGCGAGACTCCGTCTCAACAACAAAAAAGAGTCAGAGAGAGTGGGCCCCTCCCAGATCACCCCTCTCTGTGGGGCCCTGTCAGGGTCCTGGTGGAGGCTTGCCCATGGACCTACTTTTCTGTGCTCAGGGCAGAGCTTTCTGGCAGGCGGCAGCCCCAATCCTTCCACCCTCCGCCTGCAGTGTTGCGGCACCTGCCTGTGTCATCTCAGAACCTGCCCCCGGGTAAGGGGCTGAGCTGCCTGTCCCAGGAAGAGTGTAAGCCTTGCCGATGGGGAGGAGGTAGACAGAGCTCGGCGGTGAGTGTGGAGACACCGAGGCTCCCTCCCGGCTGCCCTGCGCACAGCGCCGGGCACACCAGGCCAATTCGCAGGGGTCAGCGGCCCCTACACGCCTGCTCCCAGCCTCTGCAGGGGCCCAGCATCCTCCCAGCATCCTCCCTGTCCTCACCTTCCTGGCCCCTGACCTCTGGCTGCTCTGAGAACTGGCAGCCCCCAGGCTGGTTGAGAGGGCCCTGTTCCAGCAGATTAACGCCCCCTCCTGAAGAAAAACACAGGGCCTGTTTCATCTGAGCCCGGCAGCTGGGCGGAGGCCTCAGAGGCAGAGCCCGTGATGGTGGGGGTGAGGGCGCCATCCGGGTCGGCTGGGGCGCTGCACAGAGACGGAGCCCGGTCGGAAATCCAGGTCAGAGGCCACCTTGCTGGGCAGGAGCCCAGCGCCCAGGGGAGCGCTGGAGGGCAGAGACCAGCTGGGATGGGCCGGGGCGTCTGCCGTGGACCCCATGGGGCATTTGCCGAGCTCTTCCACTGCCTCCTCTGCCCCACGGCTCCCTAGGGGCCCAGGAAAGGCCTCACTGACTCATTTTACAGATGAGGAAACTGAGGCCCGGGGAGGTGAAGACTTGCCCAGGGCCTTGGGTAACAGAGGGTGCCCCTCTGGTGTTCGAAGCCCAGGTGTCCCACTCACACCTGGTCAGAGCTGCAGACCATCTGGCCACTTTCTCCTATTTCAGATGGGCGAGCTGTGGCCCAGAGAGGGGCAGAGACCTGCCCGAGGTCACACAGGAAGCTGGTGGCAGCAGGGTGGAGGCATAGCCCGGCCCCCTGCCCCGAACCTGGGACTCTCCGTTGGGGGCCCCTGAGCCTGTCTCGCCCAAGCCCATCCTCCGTGGTGAGGCACAGATCACTGGGCCAGGCGGATGAGGTTTCTGGACAGCTGGGGGGGTGGGTACAGTGGGCTCCGGTGCAGGGGCGGGGAGGGTGGGGGAGCACATGGGGGCAGGTGAGAAGGCAGGCTGCAGGAAGTTCTCACGCACGGGGTGACCTGGCTTGCCCTGGCTGCCCACCCACGGCCACTGACAACTGCTATTTAGGGTGAGCTGGGCAGTCCGTGCACGTGTGGCCCAGAGGCAAAGGCTCAGTCCCCACCCGGGGAGGGCACAGGGTCCCTGGTCCTCAGGACAGCCCGGCCTTCGGCTCCCGTCTGCCGGTGGGAGGAGGATCTGTCTCTGGGAAGCCCCAGAGTCTCTAGTTGGGTAGTTGGGGATTGATTCTCTCCCCTGGGGACTGAGTGCTCAGAGTGACCGTGCAGTGTCTGGAGCAGCCTTGCGAGGACGGAAGACCCCAGGTAGGGACCTGCAAGCTGAGGCTGTGGGCTCTGCCACCCGCTCGCTGGGTAAGCACCTTTGACCCCTTGGGCCTCGGTTTCTCCATCTGGATGATGGGCTGATGATCCCACCCATCCACCCCCACACACCGAGGGCTGCTGGGAGGAGAGCGAGGACGGGCCAGGGCCCAGGCGGGCAGAAGATGAGAATACAGGGTCTGTTGTCATTGTTACGCTTGTTACAGATGGAGTCTCTCCCGGCCCCAGGGAATGCCAGTGGCCCGAGGGGAGGGGCCTGGGGACCCGGGAGCCTTTCATCGCCTGGGCCGGCTCCAAGCAGTGCTCGTCTGGGGATGATGAATGACTGTCAGCCTGGGTCTGAAGCCTGGGAGAAACCACACAGAGGCCTAGAGACGTGGGATGGAGAGGAGAGAGCTGCACCCTGGAAGGGCCCCAGAGCCCATCTGCCCATCCCTCTGTCCAGGCTGTTATCCTCTGCCCCTAAAAAGAGAATGTGGCAGGAGGGGCTGGGGAATCGCCGCAGGGGTGCTAAGGATATTTTCTGCTTTTTTTCTTTTTCTTTTTTTTTGTGAGACAGGGTCTCACTGTGTTGCCCAGGCTGGAGTGCAGTGGCACCATCATAACTCACTGCAGCCTCAAACTCCTGGGCTCAAGTGATCCTCCCTCCTCAGCCTCCCGAGTAGCTAGGAAAACAAGCACACACCACCATGCCTGGCCAATTTTTAAATTTTTTGTAGAGATGAGGTCTCACTATGTTACCTAGGCTGGTCTCCAACCCTTGGACTCAAGCAATCCTCCTGCCTTGGCCTCCCAAAGTGCTGGGATTACAGGCGTGAGCTGCTGTGGCCAGCTCTAAAAACGTTTTCTAAAAGGCTCGGACTGCTGGGAGGGAATCCCTGCTGGGCCGGGCTTACTCCGTGGTCATGTCCAGCAAATAACCACCAAAGTCTTAGCCCATTGTGGGATGCTGGGCCCAGGGGTGCCCTGAGGCTTCCGACAGCCCCCCAAGATAGGCTGTGTCCTGGGAGGAGCAGAGCCCACTGAGGTGAAGAATGAGGTCTCCTCTTCTGCCCTCCCCATCCTCCATAAAGATGGTATTTATGGTTTGTTTGGAAAAACTGGACTGTGGCTGGGCCCCAGACCAATGCCAGCGTGGCCTAGCTACCCAAGGAGACGGGGCCTGGCCTCTTAGGAACTTGCTCTGGCTTGGCCTGGCAGGAGCTGCGTGATGCTGGGTGGATCGGCACTCTCAGAGCCTGGCCTTCCATCCGCAGGGGGGTCACTCATATCGGGGGTGCAGGGCACGCAGCACGGCGCCTCCCACAGTGCAGGGCTCCGGCTCCCGAGTTGGCTGCTCTTGGTCCTGGAGCCCCATCATCAGCGACCGCGTTTCCACGTGTAGAGAAGTGTGGCTTCCTGCACGCCAGAAGGGAGAGGCTGGCACCAAGATGTTGTTGACAACATGGCCAGGTGCAATGGCTCACGTCTGTAATCCCAGCACTTTGGGAGGTCGAGGCGAGCAGATCTCTTGAGTCCAGGAGTTCAAGACCAGCCTGGGAAACATAGCAACACTCCATCTGTACCAAAAAATACAAAAATCAGCCGGGCATGGTGGCATGTGCCTGTAGTTCCAGGTACTTGGGAGGCTGAGGTGGGAGGAGGTTGAGGCTGCAGGGAGCTATGATTGCACCACTGCATTCCAGTCTGGGCCACAGAGAGAGACCCGGTCTCACGCAGAAAGAAAGAGAGAGAGAGAGAGAGACAGAGGGAGGAAGAGAGAAGGAAAGGAAGGAAAGAGAGAGAGAGGGAGGGAGGGAGGGAAGGAGAGGTGGTGTAAATCACAGATCACCGTGAAAAATTGTGGAGGTCAAAATATGAAGAAAATTGCGGAAGTGATTCAAAGTTCCTTCCCTAGGTGCTTATTAATTATTTCCTTTTCTAGTACTCCTTCAGAAGATGTCTCGCTCTCTCGTATAGGGTGGAGGTTGCAGGTAGCATATTGGCTCACTGCAACCTCCGCCTCCTGGGTTCAAGCGATTCTCCTGCCTCAGCCTCCTGAGTAGCTGGTATTACAGGCGCCCACCAGCACACCCAGCTAATTTTTGTATTTTTAGTAGAGACGGGGTTTCACCATGTTGGCCAGGTTGGTCTCGAACTCCTGACCTCAGGTGATCTGCCCACCTCGGCCTCCCAGAGTGCTGGGATTATAGGCATGAGCCGCCGCGCCCGGCCTCTTCACCCTTTTAGGTGCACAGTTCAGTGACATTAAGTACATTCACATTTGCGTGCGGCCATCACCACCATTGCCTCCAGAATGTTCTCCTCTTCCCAAACTGAAGCTCTGTCCCCATTAAACACTCGCTCCCCATCATCCCCCTGCCCCAGCCCCGGGCACCCCCATCCTACTTCCTGTCTCTGTGGATTTGAGGATCTAGGGACCTCGTATGAGTTGCACAGTCTATATCCTGTTGGGTCTGGCTTATTTCACTGAGCAAAATGTCCTTAAGGTTCACCCACGCTGTAGCCTGTGTCAGAATTTCTTCTCCCTTCCTCCTTTTTAGAGACGGGGTCTCGCTTTGTCACCCAGGCTGGAGTGCAGTGGCGTGATCCCAGCTCACTGCAGCCTCCATCTTCCAGGCTCAAGCGATCCTCCCACCACAGCCTCCCAAGTAGCTGGGACTACAGGCACGCATCACCACACCCAGCTAATTCTTGTATTTTTTGAAGAGATAGGGTCTTGCTACATTCCCCAGGCTGGTCTCAAACTCCTGGGCTCAAGCGATCCACCTGCTTCTGCCTCTCAAAATGCTGGAATTACAGGCATGAGCCACCGAACCTGGTCTGAATTTATTTCCTTTTAAAGGCTGAAGATAATTATTAATTACAAAGAGAAAAAGAGTGACTTTAAACTGGAGAAATGCAACAGGCATTTGGGTAACAAAGCTGTCAATTAACCTCACCTGTGACTGATGGGACAGACAGCCCAGCACCCCTGCTACAAAGCCCCAAGGAGACACAGCATCTTTCTGTTACGTTTCCCGGCAGAAATGCACTGATCATGAGGAAGAACCACACGTCCAAACCAAGGGGTGTTTTCCAAAGTAACTGGCCAGCATCCCTTAGCAAATGTCAATGTGTGAACCATTCTTCATTGGCACCCAGAATAAAGGAGACCACGGAGGCAGCTGCATGCAGCATGGGGTCCTGGGACTCGGAGGCTGGGAAGACCACTGATGAGATTAAAATAAGACCTGAGACCCATGTGCATGGTTCGTACCATGGTTTGCTAGAGCAGCTCATAATGTCTTCTGAGAGTTGACTGTTCAACGTTCAGGAATTTTGCAAGCCAGTTGTTAAACCATTGGTAGCTTAAAGTTGGCCTTGGTGGGAGTATTTACACCATGGAAATTGGCAAATGCGATGGAGCAGACCTGGCTTGCATACAATCGGCTACGTAGATGTAAACTCTAGGAGAGGTTGGGGGCAGGGGCACCACTGGCTATGTAGACGTTGACTCTAGGAGAAGTTGGGTGCCGGTGTACTGCAATACTGGGTATTAGTTTGCAAATGGGAAATTATTTCAAAATAAAAAGTAAAATTTATTTTTAAATTGTAAAATAAAAGACTGAGCTCATCAGCCTCCTGGGTAGGATTCCTGCCAAACCAGCTCCCTGTCTTCATCCCCTTTGAAGGCATCAGGCACCAGCAAAGGCTGACGAAGGCAGGCCTGGTGTCTCTGCCTCTTTCTTGAAAGACACTCTTTCCCCAGCCCCTGGGATACCACCCTCTCCTGGTTTTTCTTCTCTTCCTCAGTACCTTTCAGTCTTTTTGTACAGGTTTCAATTTCATTCCATCCATCCACCATCCATCCATCTACCCAATCTCATCCATCCATCCAGCCACCCATCCATCTATATCCACCCACCCATCCACCCATCCACTCATCCATCCATCCATCCATCCATCCATCCATCCATCCATCCACCCACCCACCTATCCATCTATTTATTCACCATACATTCATTAAGCAATTTAAATGCAGGGCATTGTGCTGGTTCATTGTTCAGTAATGAACCAAACAGGCAAAACCCCCTGACCTCATGAAGCTCATGTGCCAGTGGGGAAGAAAAACAAGCAAACAAGAGAATAAATCTATGAATTATATATGAAGGAAGGGAATAAATATGGGAGGAGGGCATTTACTCAGGTGGCCAGGGAAGGCTCCTCGAAGAGGTGTCATTTAAGCTGAGACCCGAAGGATGAGGTGGAGATAGTTATGTGGGGTTTTGGGGAAGGGCATCACAGGCAGAGGCCATGGCACAGAGGAAGGCCAGTTCGGCAGAGGGGCGGGGGGTGGACAAGGTGGGGGTGAGCAGAGCCAGATCTCTAGGGCCTGGGAGGCCTGTTGAAATGTGAGACTCGTCTTCTACGTTTAACAGGAAGATGCTGGTGGGATTCAATCATGGGAGGACATGGATTCGATATGCCCACCATGATGGCTTTGAAGAGAAGGGGCCCAAGGGACAGAGCAGAGACAGGGAGACCAGTGAGGAGGGTGTGCGGGATGTCCAGGTGCCCCGGGGAGGTGGGCAGCGCAGCCTGGGTGATGGGGGAAGACAGGGAGATTCACCAGGCCTTGCCGATGCGTGGATATACCGAGGCAGGGAGAGAGAGGGGGGCACAAAACCCGCTCCCAGCTCCCCAGCCTGAGCAGCCAGGTCGATGACCAGTTCGTGGAGAGGCTGGGACACCCAACCTACATCCTGCTGCGAGGGGGATGAGCTTATGTGCAGGACAGAAACCTGGGAATTGCACTCTGCAACCCACCTGCTGTGGCCCCACCCCTGGCCCTTGATGTCCCCTCTCCTGGCACACACCCTAGGGGCCATGAACGTCTCCTGCCCCCGCCCTGGCTCCACCATGAACTCCGAGGCTGCAACCGTGTGTCCACCATCTTATCCAGGCACGTAGCAAGGGTCAAAACGAGTCGATGGTGTTCGATGGAGGCCCGACGTGTGGGCTGGACCCTGACATCGGAAGTGCCATGCCTACTGCTTAGCGGACCAGCCCTTAAACCCAGGACTCTCCATTGTGGGGCGGTGCAGTGAGACAAGAGGCAACCGCGTTGCTGGGGGTGCTGAAGCCAGGCCGGCCCTTCTGGAGAGTGACTTGGCAACATGCACTCTGTGCCATGGAAATGCTCAGCACCTCTCACCCAGTGACGCCACCTCTGGGATGCTCTTCCGGGGAAATTATTCACAATATGGGGAGAGATTTAAGCCAAAGATATTCATGGCAACATTATCTTTAATGACCAAAAAAAAAAATTGGAAGCAGCTGAAATGTCCAACAATTGGGGAGTTGTTTAGTAAATTACAATACACACACTCGGTGGAATACTAGGCGGTCATTAACAGTGCTAATTACGAAGACTGGGTGGTTATGTACAAACACGCCTACAGCATGATGCCGAGGGAAGCCGCGTATGGAATTATGAGTACATTAAGGGTGTAATGATGTAAAAAACATATGCAGCCCGAGAACGCGTGGATGAAGAGGACGGCGTGAGAGAGTGTGGCGTTGAGGCAGCGACGTGGAGCTCATGATCTTTTTCTGTTTTCTGTGAAGTATTACATCACTTTGGTATTCTGAAATATGAATTGCCCAGTAGGATCACGGGTGAGTCTTGTTTTTCCTTTGTACTTTCTTGGATTTTCTAAATGTTTTCCTACAAAGAGGGTCACCTTGGACCTGCTATCTCAGAGGAGATGAGATGGGGTTTAGAGTAGGGGGTGCTCCTGTGGGTCACCACCTCGGGAGGAGGGTGTTGCCATGGGGACATCATTCTCACCATAGGGAGGAGGAACAGATGTACGCACAGGGCAGGAGGGTGGGGCCAGTCCATCAGCAGAAATCCTGAGCTCCCCAGGGAAGGGGAGGTGCCTTAGGAGGGAGGGGCTCCCTGCCCTTGGGAAGAGTCTCGGGCTGTCACAGAGGGGTCTCTTCCAAAGGGTAATGGGTGGTTAGACAGCTGTCAGGTGCACTCTTGGAGAACAACGTGATCAACTGCAGGCTGTTTGTTCTATGCCTGCCCAGTGCCCAGGTTTTACCTGCGTCACCTCACTTAAGCCTCGGAGTGGTCCTGTGAAAATCAACCTTGTTTTTTTAGGAGGAAATGGAGACCTCAAGCAACTTGCTCAGAGTCATGCAGCTGGTCAGTGAGTGGGCACCATGGGAGTAGCTCTCCTAGAATTGTGCAGTCCACAACTTAGATCACTGCCCAGGGCCTGCGTCGGGATTCAAATCCAGGTCTACTGGAGTTCAGAGTCTGGGGTTTCCATTGCAGCCTCAGGCCCTGCACCAGAACCTTGGGGCCCACAGAATGAGATGCTTTCCTAGTCACTAGGGAGTTGAGAAGCCAGGGAGAGGGAGGAGGGGACAGGAATGACAAGCATGAAGATGATGAAGATGGTGATGCTGGAGACAATGAAGGTGATGATAGAGGTAATGATAGAGTGGATGAGGAAAGCTGCAGCTGAAGATGATGGTGATAATGGTGGTGATGATGAAGGTGAGGGTGATGATAATGGTGATAGTGGTAATGGTGATACTTACGATGGTGATGGAGGTGATGGTGATGGTGGTGGTGATGATGGTGGTGATGATAATGGCGATGTAGTGATGGTGATGATGAAAGTGATGTTGATGATAATGGTGATGGTGATGAAGATAATATGATGTGTTGGTGATGCTGGTGATGATATTAATGGTGATGACGGGGATGGTGATAACAGTGATGGTGGTGATGGAGATGATGATAATGGTGGTGATGGTGATGAAGGTGATGGTGAAGATGATAATGGTGATGGTGATGAAGGTGATGGTGATGGTGATGATGATGAAGGTTATATGGTGATGGTGTTGGTGCTGCTGGTGATGATGGTGTTGATGGTGATGGGGATGATGAAGGTGATAATATTGATGGTGATGGAGGTGATGATGGCGATGGTGGTAATAATGATGTGATGATAGTGATGATGGTGACAATCATGGTGACACTGACTATAATTTATTCAACGTCCTCTATGCACCAGGTACTGTGCTGTCTTTTCAGAGAAGCTATTTTTGTGGTGGGCGCAAATCTGCCTATTTTACAGATGAGACTGACTTGCCCCAATGTCACTCAGCCAGTAGAGGGTAGGGCTAATATGTCAGCCTGAGCCCGTGAGATTCCAGAGCCTGGATCGGACCAAGGCTTGAGGGAGGCTGAGGGAGGGGCTGGGGCTGGGGTCTTGGCAGATGGACCCCACTCGCCAGCCAGTGAGTTGTGGGGGAGGAGCGTAAAGCTGGCTGGGCACCGAGCTGTCCACATGTGGGCTGCCCTAGCTGTGGCCGGCTGGGGAAGCCAGCTACGGCCCCTCCCTGGAGAGAATAAGGTCAGGCCAGCAGCAGAGGTGACACAGGGAGTTAGGGGCTGAGAGGTCCGGGTGCAGATGACTGGACCTGGGTGGGGGGTTCATCTGCTTCAGGTTCCCATTTTGCAGATGGGAAGATGGGGCCTGGAGACGGACAGGTATCTTAAGCATGTTTCTTCTCATCTGTCTATCTATAAATAACATATAACAAATATTACATAATAAATATATAATAAATAAAAATATATATTTTGAGACAGGATCTTGCTCTGTCGCCAGGCTGGAGTGGAGGGGCATGATCTTGGTTCACTGCAATCTCTGCCTTCCGGGTTCACGCCATTCTCCTGCCTCAGCCTCCCCGAGTAGCTGGGACTACAGGCGCCCGCCACCACGCCCGGCTAATTTTTTGCATTTTAGTAGAGACAGGGTTTCATCATGTTGGCCAGGATGGTCTCCATCTTCTGACCTTGTGATCCGCCCGCCTCAGCCTCCCAAAGTGCTGGGATTACAGGCGTGAGCCACCACGCCCATATTGATGATGTGTTGACATCATGGGGGCCTTGCTGGCCAGGGAGGGACCGCCTCTCCCAGCGCTAGCTGATTCCTGGGGGACAGCCAAGGCCCCTGCGACAGCGCCTCTCGTGTGCAAATGCGCCAAGGCCCAGGCTGCACCCGCCTCCTCTTTGGGCTGTCACACTCCCGAGCTGATACTTCCCTGCCCTAAATCACCCAGGCCAGCAAGGTGGTGACATGATGATTGTGATGGAAGCGACGGTGGCTATGACCGACCGGAGGCCACCCCTGCAGCCCAGCGCCCTCCACAGTGCCCCACACCCCCAGCCCCAGGCCTGCCTGCTGCCCACCAGCCTTGATCTGCATCTTCCCCTTGCCCCTGCGGCCTCCTGACCAAGCCTCTTCCCCTCGCGGCCCTTCATGGCGTGCCATGTGCCCCTCCTCGGGGAACTGTGAGTGTAATCTCTCCTTTCAGGGTGGTTGTTTCTGTGCCTGTCACTCTATCATCCAAGATTCAAACAAACCCAGGTACAGGTTCCCAGGTGGCAGGGGTGGCCCGGGGTATGTGTCCATGCGAGACCGGGACACAGATCAGCTTCCCGGCTTCCCATGGGTGGGGCTGAAGTGGGCTGAGCAGAGGCGGGCAGGGGCAAGAGGAGGACACACGTGGGCTTCCGGGGCAAGGGCAGGACCCACGTGGGCTTCCGGGGCGAGGGCAGGGGCCTCAGGTGGAGACACATGCACGCTTCGTCTGTACTGGACTCTGAATTCTGTGCCTCTCCTGCCTGCTGGTGACTGGGGGTCCCTGCCTGACTTTGGGTCTGGGGCCTCCTCTGTGAGCCAAAGAGGGAGTGATGTTTTGAGACCTGGGCTTTGGATGCTGGAGGCCGGCAGGGCTGGCGATGGTGGCGGAGCCTCAGGGCCAGGTCGGGCCTGGGGCGCAAGCCTGCATGCTCCCCTTCTTGGTTGAGCCATCGCCCTGCCCAGGACCTGCTTGGCAGCGCCTGAAGGTAACAGAGGGCTGGCAGCCCAAGTATGGGGCATTGGAGCCATGGACTGGGGTGGCAGCCGTAGCTGGACTATATGGGCAGGGGCTGGCAGGCGCCGGCCACGGCTGTCTCCTCCAGGGCCTGCTGGTGTGGCGTCTGGCCGCGGCCCAGCACTGCCGTCATCTGGGCTCAGCTCTCTCTGTCTGCGGGGCTGTCTCCCTGGTGGTGCCGGCCCCGGAACGTGTGGCCACAGCCAGCCTGGTCCGCCCGACATTGAAGCCTCCCTGTCATAATTGGCAATTTTGTCATATTTATTCACAACAGATCGGGTTGTCAGGAGCTTGTGGGGGCTCTCCAGAGGCCCGCCGTGAAATCGGTTTGAAATGGCGTGTCAGGTTTTTCTCTCCCTGCTGAAGCGACCATCTGGCTGATAGACTCGGTGCTGGGATGATACGCTGACCTGGGGAATTACGGCTAAGCCGCTCCCTGGGGGCCACATGCCGGCTGGGCAGCCCCTCGTGCCACACCTGACCTCCCTGTGGGTTCTGGGAGCCAGGCCACAGGGCGAGGCCTGGGCTGGGCAGGCACAGCGGTGGGCACCAGGCTGGGAGCTCCCCGGGTACCCCACTGGCCCTCTGTGCTCCACTGGGTTGGCACCTTGCCACCACCCACAGCCCACCTGGCAGACAGAGTGGGGTGCAGGGTGGGGTGGGATGGCTCCTCCCTCTGCAGATCCATAGCCGGGCTCGGGCTTTCACTGGGAGCTGGTGTGTACATGGGTGTGTGTGATCTTGTTTGCACACAGGCCACACGACCCAGCGCCCCATGTGCACCAACAGATGAGGGTAAGAGACATTAGCTGCTGTAACAAGCATCCCCAAGTCTCAGTGGCTGCCCAGATTCAAGATGGAATTTCTTGATCACATGGCAGTTGGGGTTGACCCAAGTGGCTTTGCTCCATGCAGTCATTCAGGCCTCCAGGCACATTTCTGTGAGCAGCCTGGACCCGCCAGCCTGTGGTTTGTGAGCACCAGTGTCACTCAGTGGGAAGGTGGAGCAGGGGAAAGATGGAGAAGGACTTGCGTGCAGGAAGGTCCGAGCCGACTCCAGTGCCTTTTGTTTGGTTCCACTGATTTCAGTACTGATCCTGTGGTCCCACGTAGGTGCCAGGAAGGCTGGGAAATGTAGTTTCCTGGGAGCCCTCCCCCTCCGTCACCCAGGCTGGAGTGCAGCGGCACAATCGTAGCTCACAGCAGCCTCGATCTCCTGGTCTCAAGGGATCCTCCCACCGCAGACCCCTCAAGTAACTGGGACTACAGGCTTGCACCACTACACCTGGCTAATTTTTAAGTTTTTTGTAGAGATGAGGTCTCACTGTGTTGCCCAGGCTAGTCTCAAAGTTCTGATACCAATTCTCAAGAACTTCTCAAGCAATTCTGCTGCCTCAGCCTCCCAAAGTGCTGAGATGATAGGCATGAGGCATGATGCCCAGCTAATTGTTTTTTATATTTATTTATTTATTGAGACAGAGTCTAGCTCTGTCGCCAGGCTGGAGTGCAGTGGCGCGATCTCAGCTCACTCCAAGCTTCGCCTCCCAGGTTCAAGCCATTCTTCTGCCTCAGCCTCCAGAGTAGGTGGGATTACAGGCATGCGCTGCCACACCCGGCTAATTTTTGTATTTTTAGTAGAGACGGGGTTTCATCATGTTGGCCAGAATGGTCTTGATCTCCTGACCTCATGATCCACTCACCTCAGCCTCCCAAAGTGCTGGGATTACAGGCGTGAGCCACTGCGCCCGGCCCCGGCTAATTATTTTACTTTTATTTTTTGTAGAGCCAGGGTCTTGCTTTGTAGCCCACGCTGGTCTGAAACTCCTGGCCTCAAGTGATTCTTCAGCCTCAGCCTCCAAAAGCGCTGGGATTACAGGTGTGAGCCACTGCACCTTGGCCAGGAGCCTGTCAAGCAGGCCAGGCGTGTGCTTTAGGCATCAGCAAAGCCGTGTCACCGAAAACGTCTCTGGGCAGGTGTGGGTGGGAGGGGCCTGACCCTGGGCTGGAGCCTCACTCTGGGCCAGCGATTCGGGACTGGGATGGGTCAGAGGAGGGGTGGCTGGTTGACGTCGCCTGGTCGTTTTTAACGCTGACAGCCACATCAGGAAAGTCTGTTAGGCAGCGGTGGCGAGAAATTGATTGGTTTTGGAGCAAAGACCAAAAGCCAGGGCCTTGGGAAGGTTGTGGGAACGACGGGGTGGCAGGTTGCCTGGCTGCTGGTTCCCATGTGTGTCTGTCCGTCTGTCCCCCGAGGGACCCAGGGTCAGGGGAGGGTCCAGGTGGCCCCATCCTGCTGCTGAAATCCCCGGCGTGGATTTTGGGGGATACCGGGTGCACAGGGGCCTGCCAGGGACCCAGGTTAGGGTCTGTCTCCGAGCCTCATTGGGGGCTGTGGCTGGCACGTCCCATGGGAGGCCACTCAGGGTCTCTGCAGCCCCGACCCTCCCACACCTGCTGTCTCCCAGCTGGGCCATTGTGGGGCCTAGCGGGGCCGGTGCCTGGGGGCTACCTGAGCCGTGTCCCTCACCCCCAGTCTCCCCTCCACCGTGGCCTCCGACCAGCTGTGGGGCCTGGGGGATGTCGCGTCCACACCCGGCTTCTAATCCCACTGTCTCTGCTCACCAGTGGGGTGACGCGGACAGGTCGGCTCCCCTTTCTGATCCTCGGTTTCTTCCTCTGTGAAGTGGGGATGAGACCCCAGCCTGCGGGGGCAGGAATCCCGGAGCGCGGAGAGCGTGGTGGATCCCCTCTTCCCCACTGCCCTCCCTGTCTGCACTGGGTGAGCCCTGGCCTTGCCTGGCCTGGAGGGATGGCAGGTGGGCCCTGCTGGCCCTTCCTACGGCCTGGTGTCTCATCTGCCCAGTGCCAGCCCCGGCCACCTGGATGCCGTGGGGGAGACCCCAGTGAGTGTCAGGGGATGGCAGAGAAGCCCCTGCCTCCAGCTGTGGTGGAGTCTCAGGGGAGGCCCGGCTCCTGGCTTGGCCCGCTAAGTGGGGTTTGCGTGTTTGAACTCCGAGCCTGGTTGCTATTTTTCTAAGGATTAGGAGAAGCTGCAGCTCTTCACACAGCGCTACCCGGGCCGAGACAGGCTTCCTCACTGAGCACCCAACACCCAGGCCCATCTGGGGATGGCAAGGGGGGCACAGAGGATGGCCCCGGGCCTGATGGGAGGGGTGGCGCTGTGGGCGGAATTGGGGGCAGAGGCAGAGGGGAGGCCGGGTCCCAGGCCTCACGACCCTGCCGGCCCAGCGCCTCACTGGGCCTCAGGTTTCCAGCTGCTAAAATACACCACGGTGCTGATGCCATCCCAGCGCCACTCCTGGCTCAGCCCCGCGTTCTGGAGGCGCGCCTGGCCAGCCTCCTTCCCAGCCTCGGTCTCCTCATCTCTGAAATGGGCCGTAGCCCATGCAGGGCTGTAAGGGAGTTAATGTAACTCTGGACATGCAGTGATCACCCCCAGAGACGTGCACCGCCCAGATGGGAGCCTGAGCCCCAGGCCTGGGCATGCCACGCTGACTGGGGCAGTGCTGTCCGTGTAAAATGCACGCTGAGTCACAGAGTCACAGTACGAGAAAAAGAACACACGATAGTTCAGTAACAATTGTGTTTACATTTAGTATATGTTGAAATGATGATGCTTTGGACTATTTAGGACTAAATAAAATATATTCTTAAAAGTAACTTCAGGCCAGGCGTGGTGGCTCACACCTGCAATCCCAGCGCTTTGGGAGGCTGAGGTGGGCAGATCGCTTGAGCCCAGGAGTTCAAGACCAGCGTGAGCAACATAACACGACCCTCACGTCTACAAAATATAAAAAATTAGCTGGATGTGGTGGTGTGCGCCTGTGGTCCCAGCTACTTGGGAAGCTGAGGCAGGAGGATCACTTGAGCCCAGGAGGTTGAGGCTGCAGTGACCCGAGATGATGCCACTGCACTCCAGCCTGGGTGACAGACGGAGACCCTGTCTTAAAACAAACCCACAAGCAAAAATCACAGAAAAAGTAACTTCATCTGTTTCTCCTGGCTGTCTCTGGCTATGGCTTCTAGGAAATTGAACACCGCATGCCTGCGTGGTTCAGCCCTGTTTCCCTGGGCAGGACTGCTGCAGCGATGTTTTCATGCCCCCTTTCTTTGCCTCTATTTATTTGTAAAACTGCGAGGCTGCAGCAGGCTAAATACAGGACCCTCGTGCTCTAAGCTTGTCAGGTTCCAGCCTGGGGTTGGTCAGAGATCTTGAACTGGCTCAACTTGCTGGAGGTTCAGTGTTCGGCATCTCAGACTCTTGGAGGGTGTGGGGCAGGTTGGGGGTCTGGGGGCACCTGGAGCTGGCTCTGAAGGAAGTGTAGGACTTGAAGAACGAGGACGGAGGGTGGAAAGCCGGGCGCACTGTGGGCAGGCAGAGTGGGGGGCCAAGGTGCGGGGAGGCAGGCGGTGGGGCTGGCAACGGCTGGAGAAGCCCAGGCTGGAGCTTGGTCCTCTCCCTGTGGGTGCTGAGGCCATGGAAGAGATTGTTTAGTTTTTACTCTGAAACCATCTCAAACACAAACAATATTGTAAGAATAGGCCAGGTGCCTTATTTCTGTAATTCCAGCACTTTGGGAGGCTGAGGCAGGCGGATCACCTGAGGTTGGGAGTTCGAGACCAGCCTGACCAACATGGAGAACGGCCATCTGTACTAAAAATACAAAATTAGCCAGGCGTGGTGGCAGATGCCTGTAATCCCAGCTACTCAGGAGGCTGACACAGGAGAATCGATTGAACCCGGGAGGCGGAGGTTTCGGTGAGCCGAGATTGCGTCATTATACTCCAGCCTGGGCAACAAGAGCGAAACTCCATCTCAAAAAAAAGAAGAGGCCCGCAGCTTCTCTCTTTAGTCTCTTAGGACCCCCTTGCTGGGCCTCCCGAGCTGCCCTGGAAGAAACTTGATTATCTGGAACCACCATGCTGTTGAGGCCACCAGTGGGCGCGCAGCTCATCGTCCTGTGTAAATCACACAGGACCCTCCTCAGCTCAGCCCCAGCCCTATCCTGGGCAGTGAGGGGCTGTGGAGACCATGGAAGAGTCGCTGGCTGAACCCTGCCCGGATCACCGACCCACAAAATAGAGACCCTGCAGCTGGTGTTGTTCTAAGTCACTCCATTTTTGGGGGATTTGTTAGGAAGCAGTAGGTGACCAGAACACAGGCTCACGACTCCCTTCTACTCCTCAGACCCCGTTGCCCCAGAAACGCACTTCAGAGCAGAGGGACCCGCACAGAGCCAGACGAGACACACTGATGTCACGCCTCTCCTGTGCCCCCTGCTCTGCCCGGGGCTCCCCCTGACCCCCAGGACCCCTGCGCTCTGGGAGGTAACAGGCCGTTGCAGAGCGTGCCTGTCCTGGGATGTGTCTGCTGTCTCCTCCGCATCGGTTTTGGAATTTGGAGGGAGCAGCCCAGAAGGACCCTGGTTCCTCTCTGGGGCATCCTCCCAGGGACGCCTGGTTTTGGCTGCCCCTTGACAGACGCTGTTCACTTTGATTGTTTGATTCAGGGGTGTCCGCCAGGTGTCCCTACTGTAAAGTGACTCTTTCCCCGTTGAGACTGGATATCCTGTTTGTCACCACATTGGCCATCTCGCCACTTATTTATTCTCCTCCGTTTTGGTACCGACGCCTGTTTCACTCACTGACTTAAAATCTGTGTGAATCGTTTGCAAGTTGGATGTGCACATGGTCCTAGTTCTGGCCAGAGGGAGCCCTCCAGGAGGTTCGTGTGTCCTTCACGGCGTCCCCGTCCTGTTCTGACACCTGCGTCGTGAGGCGTCCCCCTCACAGCTCACTCGCAGGGTTCTGGGAGGGCCCACAGCTCCCGAGGTGTCAAAGTCACAGGATGACTTCTGGTGGGGAGTGCAGGGAGGGGGTGCGGCTCCATTTCACCCCGACACAGTCACGTCCACCGATGCTGGCTGGAGGCACATGGTCCTTACAACGGGCCTGGGCCACACCCACCATCCCAGAATGTGACCTGTGGGACTCAGAAGGCAGCCCCCAGACAGGCCGTGGTGCTGCCCACTCGGTCCCAGGAGGCCTACCTGGCACCTGTCCCAGACACGCAGGTCCAGGGACTGGGAGCAAGGATGTAAGTGTGTGCAAATGGGTGTGTGTGCTTAGCATGTGAAAACGGATGTGCGTGTTCACATGTGCACCTGGGTGAGGGAGCAAGTGAACGTGCACAGGGATCCATGTGTCTGTGTGTGTGCATCTGACATGCGTGTGTCTGTGTGTGTGCATCTGACATGCGTGTGTCTGTGTGTGTGCATCTGACATGCGTGTGTCTGTGTGTGTGCATCTGACATGCGTGTGTCTGTGTGGGTGCATCTGACATGCGTGTGTCTGTGTGGGTGCATCTGACATGCGTGTGTCTGTGTGTGTGCATCTGACATGCGTGTGTCTGTGTGTGCATCTGACATGCGTGTGTCTGTGTGTGTGCATCTGACATGTGTGTGTCTGTGTGTGTGCATCTGACATGTGTGTGTCTGTGTGGGTGCATCTGATATGTGTGTGTCTGTGCATATTCCTGTGACCATGTTCACGTCGTGGTGGGAGCCTGAGGCTCTGGGGGGGTGGGGGGAGGTGCCTGAGAGGGTGAATGTCCTTGCACACGTGCTTGGGTGTGCTCACGCCTGAGCCAGTGTGTTCACATTGAAGTCCTGGGTGTGGAGTGCCCGCCTGCGTGTGTGCACGCGTGTGCAAGTGTAAGTAAGCATGTCAAGTGCATTCAAGTGTGTCCGTGTGTGAGTGCATATGCATGTGTGTACAAGCGTGTGCATGTGTGTAAGCGTGTGCATGTGTGTAAGTGTGTGCATGTGTGTAAGCGTGTGCATGTGTGTAAGTGTGTGCATGTGTACAAGCGTGTGCATGTGTGTAAGTGTGTGCATGTGTGTAAGCGTGTGCATGTGTGTAAGCGTGTGCATGTGTGTAAGTGTGTGCATGTGCAGCCTTAGGTAACTGTCAGGTGGGAGGTGCTCGTTGTGTCTGAGCGCACACGTGCTTGCCTGCATGTGGATATGTGTGTGCACGGGCAGTGGTGCCCAGAGGGCGTGGGAGCGGGTGCTGCAGACCCCGAAGAGCTCTCCACCCCCTGAAGACGCTGACCGTTGCCCCCTGACTGGGGCAGTCAGACTTTGCCCTGCAACAGCCTGGGCTGGGGTTGGGCCTGGCCCCAGCTGGACTTTGCTGCCACTGGGGGAGGGGATGCAGCAGACCCGAGAGCTAGGGCCGAGTGGGGGGACCCGGTTCCCCCTGGGGCTGAGGCCCCCTCCAGGCTGTTCTAAGGCTGCTCCCAGCTGAGGCAGCAACATCTCCCACCCAGGACTGAGAAGGAGGGACTAGAGCTGGGCCTGGGGGTCAGGCAGAGCTGGAACTGCAGGGCCTGGGGGCTTGCGCTGAGGGGTCTGTGGGACCAGCGGCCTGGGGAGGGGGGCCTCCCTGGGCTCCTGAAGCTTCCATGTTCCTGACTTCCATGGGGACAAACAGCTTTGCCTAGGGCTGGTGGGGAGGGCCTGAGGGTGCCACCCACTCCGCCCTCGGGGGAGCCAGCCTGGGGCACGGAGAGGCTGTTTCCGCTCCGAGGAGGCCTGCTGGGCCGGAGCCGTAGGCACCCCACTCTCCGTGGACCGCAGGATGGGAAGGACCATCGATCCTCCAGGCAGGGGGCAGTGGTGCTGGGAGCCACGTCCCCATCGACTGCGCGGTCTGTGCTCAGTTCCTAATTGGCAGGGCCGGCTGCGTGTGTCTGTCTGGGAGCCCAGAACGCTGGCCACTCCCCCCACTGCTTGGGGGGCAGTGTTGGGAGCCAGGACCGGACACTGGTGTCCTGCCCCTTGGGCAGCCGGTCAAGGCCTCCTGGATTTGGAAGGAAACTCCCAAAGGAGGATGGTCAGCGGCTCAGGGGACCCAGTGATGGGGCCACCACAAGGGAGGGGTCAGTCCCCACCAAAACTGAGCCCAGGGCAGTGGGAGCCTCCCACGGGGGTGGGGGACAGACAGGGAGATCAGGAGACCGGGCCTGTGGTGAGGGGCACAGGAGAAAAAGAGGAGTGGATTGCATGTCGGGAGGAAGGGAGGTGGCGCGGCCCCAGAGCAGGGCCGGGGTTGGGGCCATCGCTGTAGGCCCAGGACGGCAATCACTTCCCTGTGGGGGTGAAGCCCCACTTGTGTCCCGAGGGGAGCCCTGAGGGCTTGGGCAAGAGATGGAGGGTGGCCTGGAGCTGCCTGGAAGATGCTGAGCTGTCTGTCTCTGGGAGTGTGCAAGAGGAGGCCCTAAGAGGGGACCTTGTCCTGGGTGCGCAGGAGTTCGAGTGGATGAGACAGACCTCAGAAGCGTCTCCAAGGGCCACTCTGCTGAGCAATTGTGACGGCGGGGCCAGGAAGCCAGGCCCTCATCCCCGGAGAGCCCTCCTGAAGGGATGCCTGCAAGCTGAGGCCCAACGGGGCTCCCTACTCCCTGCCAGGCTCACTGCCTGCCTGGCTGCTGGCCCCTCAACCCAGTCCCCCCAGAATCCAGCTGCCCCCAATCAGGTCAGCCACTGCCTAGTGTGGCCACCAGTGACAACAGACACCCCACAACCTGAGCCTCAGACACAGCATGAAACCCGGAGGGCGGCAGGGCCCTCCTTGGCCCCCGGACGTGGCAGCCTGGCGTCCAGGTGTCCCTTCCTCCAGCTCCCCACTGCTCCTGCCCCCAGGTCCCCCGCCCTCCCTCACCCCCGATGCCTGCAGCCCGCCTGGGTCCTGGGAGCCCGGCCCACTCAGGTCCCCCTCAGCCCTGCTTCCATGCGGCCCAGACCCCAGGACTCTCACTGCAGAAGGAAGGGAAGCATCCGCTGAGGTCTGACTGTGGCCGGAGAGACCCCACGCTGGCTGCTGGCCGTGGGCAGGGGCGCTGGGGCCAGCTCTTGCCAGCTGGGACCCATCCATGGGAGCTGACTATGCGCAGCTCTGCCCCGCTCCGTGCTCGGCCACCCCAAGTCGGCAGCTGGACATCGGCTGGGAGGGAGCGTTTGCACCATGGAACCTGGCAAACGGAGCACCCCAGGGCTTTACTTCCTGAGAGCGTTTACCAGCAGCAAGCATCACGCCAAAGCCTTATTTTGCTTCCGGCAAACTTGCCCAGTGGCTCATCTACTCCCATGTTCTGGATGGGGAAACTGAGGCCCAGAGAGGAGCAGGGGTGCCTGGAGCCTGCAGCCATCGCGTAGGGGCAAGGTGGCTGAGTTGAAGCTGTTCCTGCCCCTGCCAGACACCAGGGAGACCCCTGGGCCCCTCCACGCCCCTCCCACCCGGGGCTGGCCAGGGGCACCCGTCTTGCCCACCACCCCAGACAGGTGCGCGGCCGCCCTGCCCACTAGCGGGCCTGTGGGCCCTGCCGGCCCATAAATCAGCCGCTAATCCTTCCCCTCTGCCGGCCTCTCGTGGGGCGTGATGGATGGGTTCCCGGCCTCGCCGACTGCTGTGAAATCACTCAGCAGCCAGGCAAGCCCCTAAATCTGACGCACAGAGTGTTGAAAGGAAGGATGTCTGTTTTCATAACCTACCTCAGTTACAATAAATATTTAAAATGCACATTAACATCCTCTGGCCGCACAATCGGCCTCTGTGGCCCCGGCCCGTGCAGATTTAATTAGCCCCCGGCTTCCCCTGCCGGCCGCGCTCGCCCGTGGACGGAAGGCCTCTGTTTTCTTAAACTCCCGGCCCGCCATAAATATCGGCCTCGCGCAGCTGAGCTGAAACAGAGGCTTTTTGTCTGCGTGGCCGCCCTCCACCCGCCTCTCGGCTGGGCCTGGCAGGGCGGGCCCCAGCACCAGGCGGTGGGGGCGGCAGGAGCCCGGCGGGGTCTCTGGACTTGTGAGGGTCGGGGGTGAGTCGCTGAGTGTCCTGGCCGCAGTGAGCCCTGGCTGGGGTTCCCCAAATGCTCCCCAGTACCAGAGGCGTTGGGAAGAGGTGGGGAACTCCTGAAATAAAGGGGGAGCCAGCCTCCAGCATGGAGCAGCCGACGGGCCAGTGCTGCCCAGTGGTTCTTGTGCCCTGGACCCCAACGGCGGCATCCTGGGGTGGCAGCTACCCCGTCCTGTAGCGCGAAGCCGAGTCATCAGGGCCCGTCAAGTGCCCTGGGGCCAGGCCCTGGGCTAAGCACCTTCCTGTGACCCGCTCAGAGGAACGCCTGGCAGTGGGGATGGCATCACCCCCATTTGAGAGACGAGGAGACTGAGGCTCAGAGGGGGGTTGCAGCTTGCCCGAGTCCCACGGATTGAGAGGGGCAGACCTGGATTTGTCTGCAGCCCAAGCTCTTAGAGACCCCGGTGTGGCCTGCCGGGCAGCCAGCTTGTTCACAGCCTCGCTCATTTGTTCCTTCGTTCCTTCATTCATTTGTTCTTTTACCAGGCGCTTCTTCTCTCTCCCTCGCTCCCACCTGTCTTTGTTTTTTCGGGCATCTGGCTCTGCCACCCCCGGGAAGCACCTCCCTGGGGCCCCGCCCGCTCTCTGGCTGGTGCAGAGGCTCCTCCTGAACCAGGTACCCAGCCAAGCACAGCCCTGGAGGCAGGAAAGCTGGGGCTACAGGGCACAGGCAGGGGCTGGGAGGGGCGGGGGTGGAGGGGACGCTGGCCGTGGTTCTGGAGGCCCCGAACGCCAGGACGAGGCTGCCTGACTGTCTCTGATAGGGTTAGGAGCAAGAAGTGGGCAGAATGGAGATGGGAAGGGGCTGGGGTGGGGCCAGGCTGGCAGGAGGATGCCAGGAGTTCTCCCTGGGGGAGGTGGCTGCAGGGAGTCCTGCTCGCCCTGTCCTCCACTCTCTCGGCTCCCCAGGGAGGTGTCTCCGAAGCCCCGGCCTCACTCAGCCTCCAGGAGGTGTGGAACTGGCTGAGCTTTTCCAAGCTGTGGACGGGGCCCCCTTGGGCCAGCGAGGACCCCGGGCTGTGAACGCACGGCTGGAATCAGTGCTCTGGGCATGAGGCTGAGGCTCCAGGAAGCAACCCAGGCCTGCCTTCTTTGGCCTCATGTGGTGGGGAAACTGAGGCCCAGGCTAGGGCTGCCTAACACCTGGGTGGCCGAGTGTGCAGCCCCTGGTGCCTGTGAGTATGGCCCTACTAGGAAATGAGGTCTCTGCAAATGACCAGGTGACTGTGGCTATGGGGGGTTCTGTCTAAGGTGACGGCTGTCCTTAGGAGAGGATGGGGAAGTCGGACTCGGTGACTGGGGGAAGAATGCTTTGTAAAGACAGGCAGAGACCCTGGAGCACCATGTCTGCGTGGCGAGGCCCGCCCAGGAGTGCCGGCAGCCCTGGAGGTTGCAGGGGGCCTGGAGCAAGGCCCCCCAGAGGGAGGAGGGAACCAGCCCTGCCAACGCCTGGTCTCAGACTTGGCCTCCAGAACAGTGACAGCCAATTCCTGTGTCCTGAGGCTTCCTAGTTTGCAGCATTTTGTTCCAGCCGCCCACAAACCAGTGCCATGGCTCAGCCTGGGCGCCGCCGGATGCAGGTCCTTCCGTGACATCCTGTAGCTCTGAGGCTGGTGGGAGAACCCAGAAGGTCTCCAGCAGGCCGGGCCTGGGGCTCAGCCCAGAGTCTCAGGGGCTTTGGCCTCTGGATTGCAAAGCGCATGGAGGAGGCTGAGGGGATGGGAGAGTGTGGCCCTCAGGGAGGGGATGGGGGAGTGTGGCCCTCAGGGAGGGGATGGGGGAGTGTGGCCCTCAGGGAGGGGATGGGGGAGTGTGGCCCTCAGGGAGGGGATGGGGGAGTGTGGCCCCCAGGGAGGAAAGCCTTTGCACCCCAGGCCTGGCCCCCCGGCCTGACTCTCCCAGATGTCACCAGGTAAGGGCAGTGTTCAGAGTCCTTTCTTGGGGCTGCAAGGTCCATGGTGTGGCCCAGGGAGCGGGTACCAGGGCCCCCCATGCAGGTCAGTGTGAGGCCAGCTGCGATGTGCCATGTACCACCCTCTGCCCCATCCAGGTGCCCCAAGGGTATGGCCAGCATCTGAGGGCCCTCGCTTCCTGTGGGTGTGTACGTGGCTGCTGCTCTCTGCTCCCCTGGGCTGGGGTCTCACCACCCTCCTCCTCTGCTGCCCCTCAGGGCTGGCTGGGTGCTTCTTGGGTTCAAGTCCAGACGCCGCTTGCTGGCAGTGTGGTCAGGGCGGGTCTCGAACTCTTCAACTCCAGGTCCCTGCTCTTTGGACGGGGCCTCTGGGGAGGGCCTGGAAGGTGACGTTGAGATGTGCTGCCCCTGAAGCGCTCCACATCTCAGTGGCTTCACACATCGGTTTTGCTCACAAACCAGGAACTTGGCGGGGCCAGCTTGTCTCCAAGGCAGCTGGGAGGCGGAGCGGAGGCTGGATCCAGGCAAAGGCTCTTCGCTCGCACGTCGGGTCCTGAGGTCCAGGGCTGGGGCCGCAGGTGCCCCTGTGTGGCCTGGGCCTCCTCACAGCATAGAGGCCGGGTCCCAGGGCAGATGGGAGCGGCAGGGCCTTCTCCCACTCCGCTTGGGCACCTCAGAGCTTTCTCTCCCCAACACGCCAGGCATTAGAAGGGAGGCGCCGAGCCTGCCCGTCTTCCAGGCAGGGAAAGCAGAGGTCTCTCTCTCGATGGCAGAGGCCAGTTCCAGACCCGTGTGTGGAGGGAGATGCAGCCATTGCCGACTTTGGAAAATACTCTCAGACGCATGACGCGCTGTGGCCACGTACGGTGCTCAGGGTCCAGGCCCGACCCCAACCACTGCCCCGATGATGCCCCAGCGTCCCCCACTGCCCCCCAACCCGCCCTCCTCCAGGCCTCACCCCTCCTTCAACCACGGGGCCCTGGAGCCTGCTGCTGCCTCTGCCCTCCCTCCTACACTCCCCTAGTTCACTCCCACTCTCCCCAGTCACCTCCTCAGGGAAGCCCTCCCTGACCTCCCGAGATCCTCCTTTCACAGCCCCGCTCCAGGCTCCTGAGCTTCTTCAGAGCACAGGGCAGGCTGCAGGCCTGCATTATATTATAGTATTATTATTCGATGTCTGTCCCCACACTCCTAGCCAGCCTCCACCCAGACTGTAGGCTCCAGCCCTTAGCATGGGGCCGGCATTCGGTACATGCGGACACATCATTACCCGTGTGTATTCTACACATCATTATGTTATATTTTATTATATATTATATGTGTCTGTGATATATCTACATATATTATGTTATACATAAAATGTAAATATAAGCTGGGCACAGAGGCTCACGCCTGTAATCCCAGCACTTTGGGAAATTGAGACAGGAGGATCACTTGAGCCCAAGTAAGACTCCAAGACCAGCCTGGGCGACATAGTGAGACCACCATCTCTACAAAAAATCTTTAAAAAATTTGGCAAGGTGTGGTGTTGTGCACCTGTCATTCCGGCTACTCGGGAGGCTGAGGCAGGAAGATCGCTTGAGCCCAGGATTTCAAAGCTGCAATGAGCTATGATCACGCCACTGCACTCCAGCCCGGGCAACAGAGCAAGATCCCATCTCAAAAAACAAAAACAATATATGTATATGTGTATATATGGATGTGTCTATATGTCTGTCTATATAGAGGTATATTAAGAAAGAAGACCACCACCTTTCCTGCTGCTCTCCTCTCCCCACCTTTTGCCTAGTTTATAAGGCAGGAGAAAAGGAAAGAAGCAAAAAGTTGGAAAGAAACAGAAGTAAGACAAATAGCCAGACAACCTTGGCACCACCGCCCGGCCCTAGGAGTTAAAATAATAACAATATCAACCCCTGCCCTAAACTACTTGTGTTATCTGTAAATTCCAGACACTGTATGAAGAAGCGCTGTAAAACTTTCTGTTCTGTCAGCTGATGCACATTCCCCACGCTTGCTCAATCTATCACGACCCTTTCACGTGGACCCCTTAGAGTTGTAAGCCCTTAAAAGGGCCAAGAATTTCTTCTTAGGGAGCTCGGCTCTTAAGACGCAAGTCTGCTGAAGCTCCCGGCCGGATAAAGCCTCCTTCTTTCTTTTCTTTCTTTCTTTTTTTTTTTTTTTTTGAGACGGAGTCTCTCACTGTCACCCAGGCTGGAGTGTGGTGGCGCAATCTCGGCCCACTGCAAGCTCCGCCTCCCAGGTTCACGCCATTCTCCTGCTTCAGCCTCCTGAGTGGCTGGGACTACAGGCGCCCGCCACCGCGCCCAGCTAATTTTTTGTATTTTTAGTAGAGATGGGGTTTCACCGTGTTAGCCAGGATGGTCTCGATCTCCTGACCTCGTGATCTGCCCGCCTCGGCCTCCCAAAGTGCTGGGATTACAGGCATGAGCCACTGGACCTGGCCTCCTTCCTTCTTTAATCCGGTGTCTGAGGAGTTTTGTCTGTGGCTCGTCCTGCTACATATGTATATATGTATATGTGCATACGTGTCTATATATTTACATGTCTATGCATATATGTATATGTGCATATGTATGTGTGTTTATGTACATGCACGTATGTATATATATGTATATGGAGATATGTATATGTGTATGTGTATATGTATATATATGCCTATATATGGATATGGATATACATGTATGTATATGTGTATATGTACATATGTATATGTCTATATATGTATTTGTGTATGTGTATATATGTCTATAGATGTATGTTTATATGTATATGTATATATGCGTATACATGCATGTGTATATGTCTATATATGTGTATGTGTATACGTATGTGTGTATGTATATATGTGTATATATGTATATGCGTATGCATATATGTGTGTATACGTATATGTGTATATGTATATATGTGTATATGTATATATGTGTGTATGTATAGACTATATATGTATATGTCTATACACAGGTACATGTATATATGCACACGTATATATGTATATGTGTTTATGTATATGTATAGGTATATATGTTTATGTATATGTGTATATGTCTATATGTGTGTATATGTATATGTGTATATGTGTATATGTATATGTGTGTATATGTATATGTGTATATATGTATATGTGTATATGCATGTGTGTGTATATATGTATGTGTGTATATATGTATATAAGAGACACTTATTGTAGGCATCAGCTGCTGTGATTGTGAGGCTGGCAGGCAAGTCCCAGATCCTCATAATCAGCTTCCAGGAAGGGCAGACCGGACGTGGGTCCAGGAGCAGAGCTGCTGTCTGCAGGTGGAACCTCTCCTTCCTCTGGGAGCTTTGGTGCTGCCCTTACTGCCTGCAGCTGACTAGACCAGGCATACCAGGCTGCCCAGGGTCATTTCCTGGACCTAAAGTCGCCGGACCTTAGGTGTCAGCTGCATCTACAGGGCACCTTGCACAATGCCAGAGCCAGCGTTTGCTGGAGTCAGTTTGTTGCCCTGTTCCTCGGATGCTGGCATTGGATGCCACAGTGAACCCTCCTGGGGGCACTGTCCTGACAGGGGAGCTGGGCACCTGCCCCCCAGAGGGCTCCCTGAGGAGGGTGGGGGCCTGGGAGGCTGGGGGATGGCCGGGTGCTTTCCTCTCAGTGAGTGGGGGAGTGAGGTGGTGCTTGACCTTGGAGGGTCTCGGAGGTCGGAGGTCTGGCTAAGATGTCCATTCTTCGGGCATTTATGATGCACCTACTGTTTGTCAGGCTCTGTGTCTTGCGGGGGGCAGTGGAAGCGGTGTCTGGGCCTGGAGGCGAATAGGGCAGGAGTGATGGGGGTCTGACTTTGTGGCCAGGGGAAATGGTAGAACAGGCGAGGTGGGGTTCCTGGAGTATAACACACAGCGTCTTCCCCTCACCTTCCTACAGGCCGGGTGGGGCTCACGAAGCCCTGCCCCCAGGGTGGACCGGGAGAGACAGATGTGGCTTCTGTGCCTGAGAGCTGCCTGCAGGCCCAGGGATGTCCCTGTCCTCCTGGCCTCTGCCTTCGTACATGTGAAGGGTGCATGCAGGAGAGAGACAGAGAGCGAGACGGGATTCAGGTTCCCCATCCCAGGCTCCCGCCCTCGGGGGAGGAGCACCGTGTGTGGTCTCTAGGGGATCATTAGCCCCTACGATTGCAAATCTGTGCAGACTGTAAGTGTGCACGCGTGTGCCATGTGTGTAGGAGTGTGTGCATGCATGTGCACATACACACACGTGCTGCGCGGTGGCCCAGGCCTTTGTGCACGAGCATCCTGGTGGCAGAGCGGAAGCACCTGGCCTGTCCTCTTCTGCCAGCCCCGGAAGCCCGTGCCGTCGCCTCTGACTCGTTCGTGGCTTGGCGCTGTCACTGCCAACCCAGAGGTGGGACAGAGGGCGTTGAGCCCCTCCGTGGGTGGAATATCACTGCATTTGGGAGTCATGCCTTAAATCCTCCACGCATGATGGCTCAGGTGCATCTTCCAGGCGGATCACTCTGGCAGGGAGTGCGGGTGGAGGCCAGAGGCTGGGGCCTGCTGGCTCTGCCCCTCTAAGCGAACAGAACGGCCTCTGCCCTGCAGGAATCTTGAGTCCAGGAGAGGAGAGTTTCCCTGGAGGTGGAGGTCAGGCCTGGCGGTCAACAGGCTGAGCTCCTTTGGGCCAGGGCGAGCCGGAGGGCTTCCCAGAGCGGGCACAGTGGACGGCTGAGCAGGCCAGACTCCGACATGAGGTCTGGACAGGCCCTTCCGCCCTTCCGGATGCCAGTCCCCCTGCTTGTCTGACAACTGGCCCGCCTGCCCACGGGGTGGCTGAGATGCTGGCGTGTGCGTGCGTATGTGCACGTGTGTTTGTGTGTGCGTGGGGCTCTCTGACAGCCGATAATTCACAGACGCCGCCAGAGCCGGCTCCCGCTCCCACCCGCTCACTCCTGTTTATGAAGCGAAGGGTAAGTGTTTAATTAGTCGCCTAATTGCCTGGGTAATTGGAGACGAACTCAGCTCTCCAAGTAATCAGTCGGAACAGCCTCGAAAATATCTGGCCCAATATTCATTAGTGTGGCTCGATCGTTAAACAGTTACCGTGTTTGGTTCATGACAAGGCCCAGCAAACAGCTGCGCGCCTGACAGCCCCCGTCAGCCCTGGCGGACAAACAGCTCCACGCAGACGGATGGACAGCCAGCCAGCACCGGGGCACAGATGTGAGCGGCCAGCGGGGCACAGATGCAGGTGGCCAGCGGCACCCGCACCTTCCGTCTCTGCCCTGCCCGGCTGCCCTTTCCCCTGGGCCACCCTGGTCTCCCTGGAGCTGCAGAAGTTCCCTCGGTCATTTGGGCCACCCCCACGCCGCCAGCCTCCTTTGCCCCCAGGGAGCCCGGTGGCTGGGATTCTGGGAGCAGAGCAGAAGCAGAAACCCAAGGCGGCTGGATGAACAAGGCTGGAGGGACGGGGGTCTGCCCCTGCAGAAGAGGGCTGTGGCCATCAGCAGCGCCTCCCCACACACTTCCCTGTATGGGTTACAAAGCAGGTGCATGTCCACAGGGCTCTTTTGCTGTGTATAGCCCTGCAAAGTGAGGGCCAGAAATGTGTCCACTTTACAGATAGGGAAACTGAGGCCCAGAGAGGCAGTGCAGCCTGGGATGGAGCCAGGTTTCTGCCCTTCATCAGCAGCCCCAGGGTCTCTTCTGGAGTTGGGGCTAGCCCATCTGCTTCCTCTCCCCAGAGCCCGTCTCCCTGTAAAGAGCGGAGGAAGTGTCTGCCAGGGCAGGGCAGCAGCAGCTGGAGCCCTGGGCCTCCCGTGGAGCAAGACAGCCCCGCAGGCAAATCCCACACCCGTCTGCAGCTGTGGCTAAGAAGCCACCCGGTGCCCTGAACACGTTCACGCATCTGTTCACTCATTCGCTCACTCTTCATCTCACAGCTATTCTTCGAGTTCTTCCTCGGAGAAGAAGAGCCAGGCACCGTGGCAGGCTGGGCACGGCAGGGAACAAACCAGATCCGGCCCTGCCCCCAGCCAGGTCCCCAGGACATTCTGAAGGAGGAGGGTGCGCAGCGAAGGGCCCAGGGTCTGGAGGAGGGGCTCCCGGACCTGAAGGAGGAGTCGAGCTGGCTGGGTGGGGAGGGAGGGGAAAGCATTGGTGGGTGGAACAGCGCGTGCAGAAGTCCCTGAGGCTGCACCGCTGGGGAGGGGAGGGGCTGGGAGGAGTGGGGGTGGGGGCAGCCATGCAAGGTCTCTGCCACTGAAGCCGTGGGCTTCATCTAAGGATCAGGGGGAGCCTTTGAGGGGACTGGAGGAGGGGAATCGTGCAGTTCGTGTGATACTTTTTGAAGGAGCTCTACCAGGAGGACGGGTGGGGCCCCTAGGGAAGCCGGGAAGGTGCAGCGGTCCAGGAATGGGGTGGTGTTGTGGGCTGGAGAGGGCCGCGTGGGCCCCTCACGCCCAGGCTGCACTGCACCTGTTCTGGGCCCAGGAGGGGAGCAGGCTTCACCCCCACCCCCACCCCTAGCTCCCTGCTCTCTGGCTTGGGGCTGGGAGACAGAGAGAGGGGAAAGCGTGCATTTCCCTGGCTCCCTCTCCTAGGGCTGCTGTGCCATGGGGGCTCCTTCCTCCTCCAGAGCCACAGCTCCCCCCGCAGCCCCCTCCTGCCTCGCCCTCAACTGTGCCCGCCCTTCCTGCTGCTGTGGCCTGGGGCGGCGGTGGCCTACACTGCTAGCCCCAGGACACTTGCCCAAGTGATCCTTCGGCTCCCAGTCCGGCCCACACCTCTGTGAACAGCCCCCTCATTAGAGCTCCTTTTCTGCTTTGAGCCAGCACTTGGCCAAGTTCCACGTTCACCCGACTCCCACTGAGAACATGGCTTTTTGAGGTTCATGCACTGAGGGCCCCTTTCCCTGCAAGAGCAGGCATGTGACTTTGTGGCGATTGCACAGGAAGAGCTGGACTCAGAACCAGGAGCCTGGGCTTGGACCCGGCCCTGCTGTGTGACTTCAGGCAGCCCACTTACCCTCTCTGAGCCTCATCTTCTCAGCTATTGAATGGGTGTAAAAAGAATACCCACAGATGGGGTTGTGGGGAACATAAGCAATAGCACTAAATAACTGAAAGGAATTAATTTGGGGAGCAGGTTGTAAAATAAATAGCTACTGTTGATGGTGCTCTCAGCAGCTGTCTGGCCTGGTACGGGTCTTTACAAATGTCACTCCACTTGATATAATCCTCCCATTCTCCTCTTCCTCTTCCTCCCCCTCCTCCCTCCTCCTCCCCCTCCTCCTCCCCACTTCCTCCTCCTCCCCCTTCTCCTCCCCCCCCTCCCTCCTCCTCCCCCTCCTCCTTCTCCTTTTTTTAAAAAATTCTCTTACAGGCCAGGCACAGTGACTCATGCCTGTAATCTCAGCACCTTGGGAGGCTGAGATGGGCAGATCACCTGAGGTCAGGAGTTCAAGATTGGCCTGGCCAACTTGGTGAGACCTCATCTCTACTAAAAATATAGGTGTGATGACGCTGTAGTCCCAGCTACTGGGGAGGCTGAGGTGGGAGGATCACTTGAGCCTGGGAAGTCAAGGATGCAGTGAGCTATGATCACACCACTGCATTCCAGCCTGGGCGACACAGTGCGACCTGTCTGTAAGAGAATTCTTGTTTTTTATTTCTTTTTATTGAATTTCTTTTGAGATGGAGTCTCACTCTGTCTGTGATCCTCCCACCTCAGCCTCCCAAATAACTGGGACTACAGGTGTGCACCACCACGCCCCGCTAATTTTTTAAACATTTTTGTAGAGACAAAGCCTTGCTGTGTTGTCCAGGTTGGTCTCAAACTTCTGGCTTTAAGTGATCCTCCCACCTCAGCCTCCCAAAGTGGTGGGATGACAGGCATGAGCCACCACATCTGATCCTTTTTTTTTTTTTTGAGAGACCGAGTCTCAGTCTGTTGGCAGGCTGGAGTGCAGTGGTGCAATCTCGGCTCACTGCAACCTTCACCTCCTGGATTCGAGCAATTCTCCTGCTTCAGCCTCCCGAGTAGCTGGGACCACAGGTGCGCACCACCACACCCAGTTAATTTTTGTATTTTTAGTAGAGACAGGATTTCACCATGTTGGCCAGGATGGTCTCGATCTCTTGACCTCATGATCCACCCACCTCAGCCTCCCAAAGTGTTGGGATTACAGGCAT
This sequence comes from Hylobates moloch, assembly GCF_009828535.3. NCBI lineage: Eukaryota > Metazoa > Chordata > Mammalia > Primates > Hylobatidae > Hylobates > Hylobates moloch. The sequence goes on from NW_026652299.1 coordinate 1,120,265, forward strand.
GAGCCACCACACCTGGCCGATCCTTTTGTTTTAAATGGAGGGAAACTTCACATGACATAACATTAACCACTAGCCATTTTAGAGTGTACAATACAGAGGCACTTAGTGTGTTCACAATGTGCAAGCACCACTGCTGACTAGTCCAAAACCTTTATCACCCCAAAAGAGACCCCATACCCAGTAGCAGTCACCCCCGCCCTTGGCAACCACCAGCCAGTCTGCTTTCTGCCTCTATGGATTTGCCTGTTCTGGATATTCCATATCAGCACAATCATATTGTCTGGCTTCCTTTACTCGGCATCATGGGTTTTTTTGTTTTGTTTTGAGATAGAGTCTTGCTCTGTTGCCCAGGCTGGAGTGCAGTGGCGTGATCTGGGCTCACTGCAACCTCCACCTCTCGGGCTCAAGTGATTCTCCTGCCTCTGCCTCCAGAGCAGCTGGGATTACAGACATGCACCACCACGCCTGGCTAATTTTTTTGTTTTTGTTTTTGTTTTGTTTTGTTTTGAGATGGAGGTTCACTCTTGTTGCCCAGGCTGGAGTGCAACGGCACAATCTCGGCTCACCGCAACCTTCGTCTCCTGGGTTCAAGCGATTCTCCTTCCTCAGCCTCCGGAGTAGCTGGGATTACAGGCGCCCACCACCACACCTGGCTAATTTATGTATTTTTAGTAGAGACGGGGTTTCACCATGTTGGCCAGGCTGGTCTCAAACTCCTGACCTCAGGTGATCCGCCCGCCTTAGCCTCCCAAAGTGCTGGGATTCCAGGTGTGAGCCACTGTGCCCCGCCCCACTCGGTAGAATGTTTTCAAGTTTCCTCCGTTTTCAAGATTCCTCCCTTCTGTAGCCTGTGCCAGTCCTTCCTTCCTTTTTATGACTGAGTCATGTATGGATAACATCCATCTGTTGAAGCAGCTGTTTTTAATCCTTGTTTTCCAGGTGTAGAAACTGAGTGTTAGGAAGATTTATCTTCTGAGCTCATGGCGTCAAGATGTGAGATTTGGAAACGGTGTGGTGGGGAAAGAGGAAGGGCCTGGAACTTGTTTCCCCCCAACTTTCTGGAATTTTCTCCCTCCAGATTCTGTGTTTAAAACTTAGGTATTTTGTACATTTCTATTAGTTTGTATTGACTTTTTAAGTTTAAAAAATGTTGGTCAGGCGTGGTGGCTCACGCCTGTCATCCCAACACTTTGGGAGGCCAGAGCAGGTGGATCACTTGAGGTCAGGAGTTTGAGACCAGCCTTGACAACATGGTGAAACCCGTCTCTACTGAAAATACAAAAAATGAGCCGGGTATGGTGTTGGGTGCCTGTAATCTCAGCTACTTGGGAGGCTGAGGCAAGAGAATCACTTGAACCCGGGAGATGGAGGTTGCAGTGAGCCGAGATCACATCACTGCACTCCAGCCTGGGTGACAGAGTGAGATTCTGTCTCAAAACAAAAAAACAAACAAAAGCCACACACACAAATAAATTTTTGTTTTGAGATAATTGTAAGTTCACATGCAGTTTTAAGAAATAATACAGTGTACCCTTTGCCTGGTTTTCCCCAATAGTAACATCTATAAAAAAACTATAATGCAGGCTGGGTGCAGTGGCTCACGCCTGTAATCTCAGGGCTTTGGGAGGCCAAGGCGGCAGATCACCTGAGGTTAGGAGCCCAAGACCAGCCTTGGCCAACAGGCAGATCACCTGAGGTTGGGAGCCCAAGACCAGCCTGGCCAACATGGCAAAACCCTGTCTCTACTAAAAATACAAAAATTAGCTGGGCATGGTGGCCTGTGCCTGTAGTCCCAGCTACTCAGGAGGCTGAGGCAGGAGAATGGCGTGAACACAGGCAGAGGTTGCAGTGAGCTGAGATCATACTACTGCACTCCAGCCTGAGTGACAGAGCAAGACTCTTATCTCAAAAAAAAAAAAAAAAAAAGCAAACTATAATGCAATATCAGAACCAGGATATTGACACTGATAGAATGAATCCCTTGGACAGTTTTTGTGGAATTGCTGTTGTACAAATACTTCAATTTCTCCCATCATGGGGTTTGTGCTGTTGTCGGCATTCACTTTACTTATGCACGTGTTATAAAAACAAACGTTGTTATTATTTTTATTTAAACAGTCAATTATCATTGGAAGACATTTTTAAAAAACAGAAAATCATGTATTTTCCTATGCACTCACCATTCCCAGTGCCTCTCATTCCTTGTGTAAATTCACATTTCTTTTTTTTTTTTTTTTGAGACAGAGTCTTGCTCTGTTGCCCAGGCTGGAGTGCAATGGCACTATCTTGGCTCACTGCAAGCTCCGCCTCCTGGGTTCACGCCATTCTCCTGCCTCAGCCTCTCCAGAGTAGCTGGGACTACAGGCGCCCGCCACCACGCCCGGCTAATTTTTTGTATTTTTAGTAGAGACGGGGTTTCACTGTGGTCTCGATCTCCTGACCTCGTGCTCCGCCCACCTCGGCCTCCCAAAGTGCTGGGATTACAAGCATCAGCCACCGTGCCCGGCCAAATTCACATTTCTATCAGCTTGAAGGACTTCCTTTAATGTTTCTTGTAGGACACGTCTGCTGCTGATGAATTATTTCAGCTGTTGTTTGTCTGAAAATGTCTTTTTTTATTTTTAAAGTTTTTTCCACTTAGCCTTGACTTGAAACTCATAAAAATATCTTTATTTCATTGTCAGTTCTGAAAAATAGTTTTGCTGGGTATAGAATTCTAGGTTGAAAGGTTTTTCAGTACTTTCAAGATGTTGCTCCACTGTCTTCTCACTTTAATATTTCCACTGAAAAAAAACCTGCTGTCATTCTTATTTTTATCTTTCTGTGTCTTTTATCTCTATATGTCTTTTCTTTGCTTTTAAGATTTTTCTTGGCTGGGCGCAGTGACTCGTACCTGTAATCCCAACACTTTGGGAGTCAGAGACAGGTGGATTGCTTGAGTGCAGGAGTTCAAGACCAGCCTGGATAACATGGTGAAACCCCATCTTTACAAAAAGTTTGAAAAGTTAGGCGGGGCACAGTGGCTCATGCCTGTAATCCTAGCACTTTGGGAGGCCAAGGTGGGTGGATCACCTGAGGTCAGGAGTTCGAGACCAGCCTGACCAACATGGTGAAACCTCATCTTTACAAAAAATCTAAAAAATTAGCTGGGTATGGTGGTGCACACCTGTAGTCTCAGCTACTCAGGAGGCTGAGGTGGGAGGATCGCTTGAGCCCAGCAGGCAGAATCTGCAGTGAGCTGTGATTGCACGAGTGCACTCCAGCCTGGGTGACAGAGCAAGGCCCCACCTCAAAAAAAAAAAAAGCTTCCTTTAAGTAATTTCAAAATTATATACCTGCATGTACTTTGCATCATATTTCTTTTTTTTTTTTTTTTAGACGGAGTCTCGCTTTGTCACCCAGGCTGGAGTGCAGTGGCGCAATCTCAGCTCACTGCAAGCTCCACCTCCCGGGTTCAGGCCATTCTCCTGCCTCAGCCTCTCCGAGTAGCTGGGACTACAGGCGCCTGCCACCACGCCCGGCTAATTTTTTGTATTTTTAGTAGAGACGGGGTTTCACCGTGGTCTCGATCTCCTGACCTCGTGATCCGCCCGCCTTGGCCTCCCAAAGTGCTGGGATTACAAGCGTGAGTCACCGTGCCCGGCCTGCATCATATTTCTTAAACTTGGGGTATGTCAGGCTTTTTATCCATGAGTTTATTACTCTGATCAAATTTGGTAAATTTTCAGCCATTAGTGCTTCAAAATATTTTTTTCTCTCCCCTCTCCTTCAGGAACTCCAATTACCTACACATTAGGCTGCTTGAAGCTGTCCCACAACTTGCTGATATTTGTAATTAAAATAAAATAATTTATTCTTCATTCTGAATAGCTTCTTCTGACATGTCTAATCTTCTATCATTGCCATCTAGTGTATTTTTAAATCTAATACATTGTAGTTCGCACAACTATAAGTTCAATTTGGGTCATTTTTATATCTTCTATGTTTCCTTTCTTCCTTTCTTTCTCCTTCACTTCTTTCTCTCTCTTTCTCTTCTTTTCCCTCCCTCCTTTCTTTCTTTCTTTTTCTTTCTTTCTTTCTTTCTTCTCTTTTCTCTCTCTCTTTCTCTCTCTTTTTCTTTCTCTTTCTTTTCTTTCTTTCTTTCTTTCTTTCTTTCTTTCTTTCTTTCTTTCTTTCTTTCTTTCTTTCTTTCTTTCGCTTTCTCTCCTCTCTCTCTTTCTCTCTTTCTTCCTTTTCTTTCCTTCGTCTCTCTCTGTTACCCAGGCTGGAGTGCAATAGCATGACCATAATTCACGGTAGCCTCAAACTCCTGAACTGAAGTGATCCTCCTGCATCAGCCTCCCAAGTACCTGGGACTACATGAATGCACCCCCATTTCCAGCTAATTTTTAAAGATTTTGTAGAAATAGGGTCTTACTATGTTGGCCAGGCTGGTCTTGAACTCTTAGCCCCAAGCAATCCTCCCACCTCAGCCCCACAAAGTGCTGGTGTAATGGGTGTGAACCACCTCATCCAGTCTACATCTTCCATGTTTCTACTTCACTTTTTGAACATATAGAATAGTTATAATAACTGATTTTAAGTGCCTGTCTGCTCATTCTAACATGTGTGTCAGTTCTTGGGTCAGTTTCCATTGATCAGTTATTCTCCTTATTGTGGGTCATGTTTTTCAGTTTCTTTTAATGCCTGATAATCTTTGATTGGATGCTAGACACTGTGAACTTTGCCTCACTGGTTGCTTGATATTTTTGTATTCCTATAAATATACCTGAGGCTGTATTTTGGGATGCAGTCAGGTTACTTAGAAACAGTGTGATCTAGCCGGGCGTGTTGGCTCATGTCTGTAATCCCAGCACTTTAGGAGGCAGAGGTGGGTGGATTAGCTGAGGTCAGGAGTTCTAGACCAGCCTGGCCAACATGGTGAAACCCCGTCTCTATAAAATATAACAATTAGCTGGGCATGATGGGGGGTGCCTGTGATCCCAGCTACTCAGGAGGTTGAGGCAGGAGAATTGCTTGAACTTGGGAGGCGGACATTACAGTGAGTCAAGATGGTGCCACTGCACTCCAGCCTGGGTGACAGAGACTCCATCTCAAAAAAAAAAAAAAAAGGCTGGGTGTGGTGGCTCACACCTGCAATCCCAGCACTTTGGGAGGCTGAGGTGGGCAGATCACGAGGTCAGGAGATCAAGATCATACTGGCCAACGTGGTGAAACCCTGTCTCTGCTAAAAATACAAACATTAGCTGGGCGTGGTGGTGCATGCCTGTAATCACAGCTACTCGGGAGGCTGAGGCAGGAGAATCACTTGAACCAGGGGGTCGGAGGTTGCAGTGAGTCGAGATGGTGCCATTGCATTCCAGCCTGGTGACAGAGTGAGACTCAGTCTAAAAAAAAAGAAAGAAAAAAAGAAAGAAACAGTGTGATCCTTTCCAGTCTTGCTGTTGTTGTCGGTTTAGTGCATCTGGGGCAGTCTGGTGCTAATTATTCCTCACGACTGAGGCAACACCTTCCTGAACATTCTTCCTAGGGACCTGCAAACAATGAGTTTTTCCATCATGAGTCTGGCTGGCGAGAACACATCTCCCAGCCCTGAGTCAGCACTGGGCATTGGTCTCTAATCCATTTGGATGCTTCTCCCCCAGACCTTGGACAATTCCCCCACATTCACGCACTGATGAGTTGAACACTTGAGAGGAAGCCTCTGCAGGCCTCCCAAGTCCTCAATCTCTGTTCAGGATTCTCCTTTTGTGTGCATTGTCCTGCAAACTCAAGCCACCTTGGTCTCTTCAGACCCTTAGCTCTGTCTCCTCAACTCAGGGGGTTTGTTGGGCTACACTTGGGTCCCCCTCCCTGCACCATGGCCTGAAAACTCTTGCAATAACAAGACTCCCCATATTTCTCCCCTTTCTCTCAGGGAGCACTGTCTTTTGCTACCTGATGTCTAGCATTGCAAAAGCCATTGTTTGTTATACTTTGTCTGGTTTTCTTGATGTTTTGGGTGAAAGGGTAAATCTAGTGCCTGTTGCTCTATCTTGGGTGGAAGTCTAGATCCTTGGAAAATTTTTGGAGCCTCAAGGTCAAGCCACCATCTCAGAAGAATCAGATCTCAGACATGGACTCTGGTGATGACAACTGAGCCCTGGATCAAGCCATGCCTGAAGCGGGAGATCTATCCCAGACAGATCAGCTCCAGGAGGCAGCAAAGTTCCTCTTCTGTTGAAGCCAATCAGGCTGGGCTTCTCGTCTCTCAGGACTCCCAGCTTCCTATTGCACCGGCGGCTCCCTGGAAGTATGAAATGCTCCTGCAGGAGAGAGTGGGAGTGAGCACAAGGCAAATCCAGGCTGGGACAGGTTGGAGAGAGGGGGAAAAAGGGGTGAGTTTTGCATTTTTGAAAGCCCACACTTACCAGGTGAGGACAGTGAGTGGATCAGGTGTTCCCTATTCCTGACCTTCTAAGGCTTCTCAGAACATCTAACCTGGCCATGCCTCTCTCTGTTCATCCCCTCTCCTGCCCAGCCCTGCAGGTGCCAGCAGGTCCCCACCCAGGGCCTCTGCACCTGCTGTCCCAGCTGCCTGGGCTATTCTGTCCTAGGGTATCCTTGAGGCTCCAATGGCACATTTCAGGGTGCCCCAGAATCCCACAAGGGGCTGAGCACACAGCAAGTTAGTGCCTTTGCCTTCCTAGAGAAATTACACTAAGGAAGAAACAAAAGCGAGGGGTTAAAAAAAGAAGAAAGGAGGGCTGGGGCAGATCCCTCAGAGGCTCCCGTGACCCCAGACCTTCCTGGCACCAGCTTCACTATCAACCCACTTCTTTGGGGCAGGGGGTTGCGTGGCCCTGGACCCCATGACTGCTCCTTGCCCCCTGCAAAATATCCCCTTTAGAAAGAGAGGCTGGGTGGGGGCAGAGAGAAAGGAAAAATAATTACTTCTCAGCCTCTAACCTTTCCGGCAAGTGACTCGGTAATAAATAATCCCCACGTCCCTCCAGTGCGATCCATCAGCAGGAACTCCTAATTACTTCAGACTCACTTGAAACCGCTTCCAGTCCCACTTTCAAATAAATAAAAAATTAACATGGAGCCGGAGCAGACGCCCACATGCCGGACTCCCGACCCGCCTCCCAGGAGGTTTGCCTGAGACGTGTGTGGATGGAGCCCCCAGGGCAGCCTTGTGCTCCAGAGCCACCCCATCAGCGGTTCCAACCCTGGACCCAGGACCCACCTGTCCCATCACAGGGCTTCTATGCAATGACCCCCACCCTTAGCAGGTCGCTGCCTGAGCCGTCCTGTGGTCCCTGGGCACTGTGGTCTTGGGCCCAGGGTCCCCAGCCCAGCATTGGGCAGATGTGCTGGCTGCGTTCATTGGCCCCCACGGCCTGGCTGCATCCCTGGCCCAGCACAGCTCGGCCTTCCCCTTGGGGGCCTCACCGTGACCTCCCTAAGTAAGCCTAGGGTTCGGACAAGGTGACCCCAATACCGTGCTGCTCTGGAATTGAGCCCCGTCCCACGGGGGAGCCCAGACTTGCTCTCTGCAGTGGCCTGGGGACCACACTGCCTGTCTCTGTGTCTTAACTCCACCCCACGGCACCTCTGATCACCCCATGGCTGGGGACTTCTCTGGGGGGCCTCCTGAGAAGCCCTGTGCCCCCAGCCCTGGATCAGCCCCCACTGCAGTGGGGACAGGCAGGGGCCTTCCCTGATTGTAACTAGACAGACAGGGAGGCAGGCCCCGACCCCATTTCCCCTCCGGCTCCGTCCAAACCTGGGTACGCTATGCGTAGCCACTGAGCCCCGCCTGGCGTGTCCACAGCTCCAGCCTCCGCCCCTCAGTTCCATGAGGCCCGGCCTGCACTGACGGGCAGGTGGAAGCCACGCCTGGGCCCGACCTGCTGGACCCAGGCAAGGCGAGGGAGCCGGCTGGGGTGGGAGCTGCCCTCTGACCTCCCACAGCCACAGGTCAGCCCAGCGCGGGCCAGGGAAAGTGTCCTGAAGACAGAAGACCCAAGGTACTGGGAAGGGCAGGGAAAGGTTTCTGGGGGGGTCCAGGCAGGAGTGGGCAGGGAGAGGGTTCCGGGGGGATCCAGGCGGGGGTGGGCAGGGATGTGACCCCAGCGCTCACCTCCTGGGTAGGGTTGTGAGAATGAGGGGGCCATTGGGGGTGCCAAGGACCTGGGCAGGCCCCACTGAGGCCTGGGCGGGTGGGGAGGGCAGTGGAGGTGGGGGGCGGGGCCGCAGGCCGGACCCTCCGCAGGAGAATTAATTAAACGCATCTCACTCTGGCACCGCCAAGCCATTTCTGCTGACCTCACCAGGCTGATTAATATTTCATTAGCCTTTAGGAGGAGGGAGAGCACTTATTAACCTGCTACGTCAATCTGTCAGCGCTGGTCCTGGCGTCCAGTGTCTCAGGGAAGGACAGAATAAAGATCCGGTGCACCCACCCCCACGGCCTCCTGGATGGAGTGGTCCCCCCATGCTCTGCTCCCTCGACACTGCCCGCGCTCAGTCCCCCGGCCTCAGGTCCTCCTGGGGACAGAACTGCTGTGCTCCCCATCCCTGGCCATGGCCGAGGCCTTTGCAGCCTGAGCTCGGGGGGCTGGGGTTGGAGGCCTGGAGGATGCCCTTCCCTGGGCTGAGGGAGTCATCTGAGGACTGTGCTGAGCCTTGCTGCTGCTCTGGGCCCCATACCTGGTGCTGACGTGTGGGGAGGGGCATGGGGAGCCCGGGATGTAGGGGCGGCTCTGTGCCGAGGCCATGGGAGTGGTGCGAATCAGGTGGGGCCGGGTGACCCAGGAGGTGCTGCCAGCCTGCCCAGCGCCTCGAGGTGAAGGCTGAGTGTGTGACCTGCACCACCACACCCGCCGCCCTGCTGGGGCGGCCCAGGCTCCCTGGGGGTGAGCTGCCCGCCAGCCCCAGCTCAACTTTGCCCTCTGGGGACCTGCCCATGTTCTACAGGACACTGCAAAAGCAGGTTTTCTGTGAACTTACCTGATTTTTCAATCCCACAACAAGCTCCATGCTCTGAAAAGCAGGGTGAGCCCAGCAGCTGTGTGTGGCATGGGGGGTCTGTGTCAGCGCCCACCACAGCCCCAGCACGTAGTAGGCCCTCAGTAAACTCCCCCGGGATGGACACGCTGGCGTGGGTGGGTGACAGTGGATTTGGCTTTGGCTGTGATGTGGTTTGCCTGTGTCCCCACCCAAATCCCCCCATGTCCCCACCCAAATCTCATCTGTGTCCCCATGCAAATCTCATCTTGAATCGTAGCTCCCATAATCCCCACTTGTCATGGGAGGGACCAGGTGGAGATAATTGAATCATGGGGGCAGTTTCCCCCATCCCGATACCATCGTGATAGTGAATCAATTCTCACGAGATCTGATAGTTTTATAAAGGGCTTCCCCCTTCGCTGGACACTCATTCTTCTCTCTCCTGCTGCCTTGTAAAGAGGGACGTGTTTGCTTCCCCTTCCACCATGACTGTAGTTTCCTGAGGCCTCCCTAGCCACGCTGAACTGTGAGTCAATTAAACCTCTTTTCTTTGGCCAGACACAGTGGCTCACGCCTGTAATCCCAGCACTTTGGGAGCTGAGGCAGGCGGATCATCTGAGGTCAGGAGTTTGAGACAAGCCTGGCCAACGTGGTGAAACCCTATCTCTACTAAAAATGCAAAAAAAAAAAAAAAAAAAAAATTAGCCGAGTGTGGTGGCACGTGCCTATTCGGGAGGCCGAGGCAGGAGAATTGCTTGAACCCAGGAGATGGGGGTTGCAGTGAGCTGAGATTGTGCCGTTGCACTCCAGCCTGGGTGACAGAGCAAGACTGTGTCTCAAAAAAAACAAAAACAAAAACTAAACTCTTTCGTTTATAAATTACCTAGTCTTAGGTATTTCTTCATAGCAGCATGAGAAGGGACTAATACAGGCTGACTCAGGAGGGGAGTCCCCAGCCACTGGCTGCCCTGAGGCTGGGCCCCTGCCTGGTCCCCACCATGCCCACCCTCACCGAGTGCCGAGCCTGCAGCCCTCTGCCAGCCCCCGACTACCCCTCCCCTGAAAAGGCACATGGACGTGGGGGAGCTCTTTGGTCTAATCATCAGGGTGCTCCCAGCAGGCAGGCAGGGCTTGCAGGTGGAGGAGGGACCCCTGAGAGCCCAGCAGGAGGTCCCCCGTGCAGACAGTGCCCTTGTTGAGGGCACGGTGGAGATGCATGTCCTTCCCTGGAGGGACAGTGTATTAGGCCATTCTCACACTGCTATAAATAAATACCTGAGACTGCATAATTTATAAAGAAAAGAGGTTTAGGCCAGGTGCGGTGGCTCACGCCTCTAATCCCAGCACTTTGGGAAGCCGAGGCGGGTGGATCACATGAGGTCAGGAGTTCGAGACCAGCCTGCCCAACATGGCGAAACCCTGTCTCTACTAAAAATACAAAAAGTTAGCTGGGCGTGGTGGCAGGCAGCTGTAATCCCTGCTACTCGGGAGGCTGAGGCAGGAGAATCGCTTGAACCTGGGAGGTGGAGGTTGCAGTGAGCCGAGATCGTGCCACTACACTCCAGCCTGGGCGACAAGAGTGAAACTCCAACTCAAACAAAAAATAAAATAAAATAAAATAAAAAAATAAAATGATAAAGAAAAGAGATTTAGTTGGCTCGTGGTTCTGCAAGCTGTACAGGAAGCACAGCAGCTTCTGCTTCTGGGAGGGCCTCGGGAAGCTTCCAATCATGGCGGAAGGCGAAGGGGGAGCAGGCGTCTCACACGGCGGGAGCAGGAGAAAGGAGAGGGTGAACTGTCACAAGGCCAGAACAGAGATGGATGGTTCATGAGAAACCCACCCCCACGATCCAGTCACCTCCCACCATGCCCCACCACCAACGTTGGGGATTACAATTTTGCATGAGATTTAGACAGAGATACAGATCCAGACCATATGAGGCAGCTGCCAGGGGACACCTCGCATGGGCTGGGGCTGCCGGCTGCTCCCGGCTCTGCCCGCCGGCCCCCAAGACTCCCCGGGAGCTCCAAGCCAGTCACCTGGGCTAGCTTTCGAGGACCTCTCTCCCGCATGTAGGCAGGCAGCAATGAAAATTTTAAATAAGGCCAAAAAATGAAAACTCCTCCGAGTTTATTAAGTAAAATGCAGGTAGGTAATTACAAGCTGGCTTAATTAAAATCCACCCTCTTAGAAAGCCCTGAGTGGGTGGACCCAGCAGGGAAGGGAGACAGGACGGGGAGGGGTTGGCTCACTCTGAGCCTCAGTTTCCCCAGCTGTAAAGTGGGGAAGATAATGAGAGTTCCTGAAGGGCTGTTGGGCCTGAGTCACAGCCGTCATCAGCAGGACCGAGCTGAAACCTGGGAAGGCAGGCCCGACCCACAAGAAAGGGCTCAGAGGGCCCCGGGACATCACACTTGTCCTGGGGGAGGCTCACCTGTAGGAGCCCAGCACTGAGAGTGCAGCGAGGGCCACGGTGTGGCGTGGGGGGTCACAGACCCTCACGGTCCAGCCCAGGCTGTGTCTGGACTCTGGAGAGGGGCACAGTGGGTGGGCAGGCTATGCTGGGCTGATTCGCTGTGAAGAGCCGTTTTGGAGATGGTGCGTCTCACAGAGGCATGGCAGGAACCAGCGCCTGGAGGTGTGAATGGCCCAGCTGGCTCAGGGGGGCACAGCCTGGCGGGGCAGGGCCGAGGAGGCAGGTGGGCTACTCCTGATGCCAGGCCGGAAGTCCACCTCAGCAGGGGACGGGGAAGCCCCTTGGAGTCCATTCTGAGTGAGGAGGGGTTTTCCGGTTGCCCCACGGGCCTGTGGTCTGTCTCCGCCTCTCTCCGTGACTGGGGCAGCCTGGAGCAGACAGAGAGAAGGGCGGGAAGGCTGGGGGCACATGGCTGGCATAGCCCGGGTGGTAGTCGCAGGAGCCCACGGGCCACCCTGGGTGGAGGAGGGAGCCTTGCCCTTGTGGCTTTGGCCCTGGTGGGACCTGGATGGGAGGGTTGGTCCAGAGCCCAAGAATGTGGCCAGGGAGTGGGGTGGGGCGCTGCTGTGTGGCTTTTGGTGTTAAGGAAGGGGAGGAAAGGTTGGGCCGGACCAAGACAGAGACGGAGACAGAGACAGAGAGAGAGACAGAGACAGGGAGAGACGCAGAGATTCCCCCAGGGTGAGAGATCAAAGGTGTCCCACGCAGAGACCCAACCAGGCTGCCTCCAGCTCTGTGACCCACACCTGCACCTCACAGCCCGGAGGGTGTCACTGGGGTCTCCAGCCCAGGAAGGCAGGACTCCTGACGCCCCCAACCTTCCATCCTGGAGTCCCCTGACTCCAGCGCTGAGACCCACGGCGTCCCCACCGCCCACTGCCGAGGAGAACCCCCTCCCTGCGGACCTGCGGCCGGCGGGCAGCCCCACTGGGTTGGGGGAAGCTGCGGGGTCGTCACTGGGCCTAATCCTGACTTGGTTGCTGTCTGGATGTGTGGCCCTGAGTGTGTCATCCGCCTTGAGCCTCAGTTTCCCCACTCTGTGAGGATAGGGACAGCCGGCCATGCCTGGCACATGAGGGAAGCCTTCACCCCAAGCCCTGGCCCTGGGCTCTGAGGTCCTCCTGTCCCCTGCACCCCAGCCGGTCCCCTAAGAGCAGGGGCATCCCGAGATCCCAGGGCCAGGCACCCACCCACCTGCAGCCCATTCCGGCTTCTGCCCACTTGGCTCATAAACCCCTGAGCTTTGATCTTACATCATTCTGTCCCAGCCGGAAGAGACAGGGGCTACTCCCAGGCCCAGCCACTGGCCCGGGGCCGGGCAGGACCCCTCGGTCCCCGGCTTCCCCACCCCGCTGCCTCCATTAACCTCTGCACTCAGGGCCGGAAGGGGCGGCTTCCGTTCCAGCCATTCCCACGGCAGGGATGCCACCCTCAGCCCACGTGCAGGGCCCTGTGGGAGGACCCGGGGGCCAGCCTGGGAGAAAGACCCCCGTGGGGAGGGCAGGAGACAGCCCTGAGTCCCGGGCACCACCTGACCGTCCCACCCCCAGTGGCCATCCTGAACAGGAGTCCAGGGGCCTGGGGTCTCCAAAGACCCAGGCCGGCAGTTCTGCCTCAGAGGGGCCCAGAGCCCCAGCCCCTCCTTTTCACCAGAGTCAGGGGGGCTGCCTTCCCCAGGAGGGACAATTCTCTTTTCCATGGGATCCCCTCTGTGGGTGTCATGGTAGAGACCGAGGCAGAGCCACTTTTCCACCCAAGGCTGCCCCACTTATGCCCCTACTGCACCTTCCAGGCTCTGAACAAATCCCCCAGCGTAGGTCCTATCCCATGCTGGCGGGGAGCAGCATCTCTTCCACAGCTGTGATGCCTCCTTGGACGGGGGACCCACCACCCGGAATTGTGAGAGAGCTCCTCTGACCTCAGCCTGCCTCTCAGCCCCACCTTCTTCTCCCTGGTTCATGTCTCCATCCCCCTCCTGCCAGCTCCTGGGACCCCACGGTGAGGCCCTGGGCCATGCCTTCTGCACCTTCCCTTCCTCCAAGGGTTTGTTCTGTTTTTTTTTTTTTGATACAGAGTCTCACTCTGTCTCCCAGGCTGGAATACAGTGGCACAGTCTCGGCTCACCACACCGTCCACCTCCTGGGTTCAAGCAATTCTCCTGCCTCAGCCTCCTGAGTAGTTGGAATTACAGGCACCCGCCACCACGCCTGGCTATTTTTTGTATTTTTAGTAGAGACAGGGTTTCACCATGTTGGCCAGGCTGGTCTCGAACTCCCGACCTCAGGCCATCCACCTGCCCTGGTCTCCCAAAGTGCTGGGATTACAGGCGTGAGCCACCGCGCCCGGCCCTTGGAGGCTCTTCCCCTGATCACAAGCACTGGGTCACACGCTGCCAGAGGCGTGAGGCTCCCTTATCCTCAGGACAGCAGGGAGGAGGGTGAGGCTGGCCCCTTCTGGCTCTGGGCACACACTGCCCACCCGGACCCCAGACCCACTCTCACCCGGGCAGGAGGTTCCAGCCTGTGCCCTACACCCTGCTGTGTGACCCGGGCGCCCCTGAAGGCAGCCTCTCCCTGGCTGTCCAGGCACTCAGCCCGTGTGTATGACGGGGTCCACGATTCATGGGCACCAGGCATAGTGGGGACTGGATAATTGGGGCCCACCTTCAGGCCTGGAGGCTGCGAGCCCCTGTGCAGGGTCATCGCTGGCGCGGGAAGAGCCGGAGGGAACAGGTGAGATGGGAACCCAACGGCTAGTGTCTCGGGGAAATCTGAAGTGAGCCCAGAAAGGTGGCCGAGGCTCAGAGCCAGGTGGGGAACCCGTTCAGGGGGAGAGAGGAAGGGAGGGACAACTGGACCAGGACAGAAGTCTGTGCATGGGAATCGGGGCGGGGGACATAGGAAGGTGGGGTGGCGGCTTCCAGCAGGGGACATTTCTCAGCTGGAGAGGCTGCCAAGAGGGAAGGAGAAGAGGGAGCCGCGCCTCCCGATTCTTCACCCAACCTCCTGCCTCTGCGTGCAGGCAGGGCTGCCCCAGCTGGAGTCTCCAGCACAAGGCGAACCTGCTGCTGAGCCCCTGCCCTCCCTGCAGACCTTGGGGGGAGCTGGGATCCCGGCTGGCTGTGCCCTCGCTGTGTGACGATGGGCAAGGGCCTGCCCTCTCTGTTCTCCTGCCCTGTCTGGTTCTGTGAGCTCCCAGGGTTACCCACCAACCCACTGCAATGCAGATAGAGGCTGGGACGTGGGGAGGCTCCGCCATGGCCCTAAGCGGGGGTCCTGCTGGCCTGCAGACTCTGCCTCCCAGAGCCCCTCACCTCCGCCCCCACCCACCATCAGCTCCGTCTGGAATCGACACACTTCCTTCTGAGAAGTGATGCATGGCTTCCCCGTCAGATTTACAAATAACTTCAAATTGTACCGTTTTCTTTCCCTAATGAATTCTCCGAAGCATGTTCCAGGCTCCCCAGTAATGAGCGGGATGCAGAGGCCTCCGTGCAGCTCCGTCTCCCGGCCTGCCTTGGCGAGGCCCTGCTGAATTAGCCGAGCCCCTCCCGGCGCGCAGCCCCGGTGCACCCCCGTTTAGTGCCCTTGGTGGGAATCCATTGTATTGACAATCTCCACTGGTGTAATTCCTGCATTAGGATTTTGTGCTAAACTGTGTTTCAAAAGCACTCTGACCCTGATTACCTCTTTAATTGCGCTTAAAAATCCAGATTAATTCAGAGGCGAAGTCAGCCACGCTGGGAAGGGGGCCTTGCTGGGCCAACACCGTGGATGGTCCCCCGGTTTCTGGAGATGGCCGGTTCCCCAGGGTGGTCTCTCTGCACCGCCTCGAACTCTCAGGAAGCCTCGCTTGGAGCTGCCAGGAAAACCTCTGGCTCTGGGAGACCTGGAAAAGAATGAGAGCGTCTCAGGAGCGCTGAGCTGGTGCCGGCTTCGCGAGCCACGCCACGAAGCCAGGTAGACACAATTGCTGCTATTCCCATTTTATAGGCGGGAAAGTTGAGGCCCAAGACTATCGCCAGCCCTGAGATCAGCAAGTGGGTGGGTCTGGGTGGAGCCGGGGCAGCTGTGGCTGAGCCTGCTGGACCCCCAGAAGGGGCTGGGTAGGGCTTTCTGTGGCCCCTGGTCCTTCCTGCCATTCTTGGACCCCAAAGGGGCTCCAGGGTCCTCCAGTCCCACTCTACCATGTTACAGGTGGGGAGACTGAGACCCACCAGCCACGGATGTCACTGGGCCACACGGAGAGGTGGTACGCCGGCCGAGGCCAGCCAGGGAGGCCTGTCTCCGTGATAAATACCTGCCCCTCATCCTGCACGCTGGCTGTCCACAGAATGAGTGGTGACCCGGGGGCCGACCAGGCTGGTCCCAGCCCTGGCTCCTCTCCTGACTGCCTTGGACGAGCCCCCTCCCCTCTTTGAGCCTCAGTTTCTGCATCTGAACAATGAAGTCCTGACCCTGAGCTTGCAGGTCTGTTGGGAGACTCGGATACAGCACCTGGTGGTCTATGCGTGGCATCGGGGAATCAGGGGCCACTGCCCTGGCTGTGATTCCTGCCCCACTCTGCCCAGCCCCGGGCGGGGGTCAGTGAGGTGCTGCAAGCTCTCAGGGTTACCATGAGGTGTCCAGTCCCCCAGCACAACAGATGTCTTTTTTCCTTTCACCTTCACCTCATTTGGAGACAATAATACTTCTATGAACATGTGTGCACAGGCTTTTATGTGGATGTGTGTCTTAATTTTTTCTTTTTATAATAATAATTATTATTTTTAATCAAAACAGAGCTGGAGTAATGTCTTCATGTTTCCTGGGTAGACACGTGGGCGTGAGATCGTTGGATCTTATGGTAATTCCACGTTGAACATTTTTAAAAACTCCCAAACCAGCTGGGAGCCGTGGCTCACGACTGTAATCCCAGTACTTTGGGAGGCTGAGGTGGGAAGATCTCTTGAGCCCAGGAGTTCAAGACCAGCCTGGGCAACATAGCAAGACTGCATCTCGACTGAAAATTAAAAAAATTATCCCAGTACTTGGATCACCTGAGGCCAGGAGTTCGAGACTAGCCTGGCCAACATGGTGAAACCCTGTCTCTACTAAAAACACAAAAATTAGCTGGGCATGGTGGTGCACACCTGTAATCCCAGCTACTCGGGAGGCTGAGGCAGGAGAATCACTTGAACCTGGGAGGCAGAGGTTGCAGTGAGCCAAGATCGTGCTACTGCACTCCAACCTGGGTGACAGACTGAGACTGTCTCAAAAAAATAAAAGAATGAAAAAAAATAAAATTAGCCGGGCATGGTGGTGCACATCTGCGGTCTCAGGTCCTCAACAGGCTAACATGGGAGGATCTCTTGAGCCCAGGAGTTCAAGGCTGCAGTGATCTGTGATTGTACCACTGCATTCCAGCCTGGGCAACAGCAAGACCCCATCTCAAAATAAACAAAAAGAAAGAAGAAAAGAAAAAGAAAAAATCTCCCAAACTGTTTGTCAAAGTGGATGCAACGTTTTTCCCTGCCTACCAGCAGTGTGCTGGAGTTCTGACTTTCCAATTTCTCCTCTTCACCAATACTTGTCAATATCTGTCTGCTTTATTTTAGCCATCCTAGTGGGTATGAGGGACCATCTCATTTTAATTTGTGTTTTCGTGATGGCTGATGGTGAGTATTTTCCTGTGCTTATTGGCCATTTTTATATCATCTTTGGAGAAGTATCTACTCAAATCCTTTGCCTATTTAAAAAATTGGGCTATGTGATTCTTTGTTATTGAGTTACAACAGTTCTTTATATATTTTAGACATAAATGTCTTATCAGAAATATGTTTTGCAAAAATGTTCTCCCATTTTACAGGTGGTTTTTTTCACTTTCTTGACGATGTCTTTTGAAGCACAAAAGCTTCTAATTTTGCTGAAGTCCAGTGTATCTATTTTTTTCTTTTTTCTCTTGTGACTTTCATGCCATGTCTAGGAAGGCTTGGTCTAACCCAAGATGACAAAGATTTACTCCTGTGTTTTGTTTTCAGAGCTTTATAACTTCAGCTCTTACATTTAGGTCTGTGATCTTTTTCTTCTTCTTTTTTTTTTTTTTTTAGACAGGGTCTCACTGTATCACCCAGGCTGGAGTGCAGTGGTGTGATAATAGCTCACCCATACCCACCCACTTGCTGACCTCAGGATACTCAGTCTCTGGACCTCAAATCAAGCCCATGAAGTCAGGGCTTCCTGGGCTCAGGTGATCCTCCCACTTCAGCTTCCTGAGTGGCTAGAACTACAGGTGTGTGCCACCACGCTCAGCTAATTTTTAAGTTTTTTATAAAGACAGAGTCTTGCTATATTGCAGAGACTGGAGTGCAGTGGCATGATCATAGCTCACTGCAGCCTCAAACTTCTGAGCTCCAGCGATCCTCCCACCTCAGCCTCCCAAGTAGCTGGGACCACAGGCACACGCCACCACACCTGGCTACTTTTTTTTATTTTTTGTAGAGATAGAGTCCTGCTCTGTTGCTCAGGCTGGTCTCGAACTCCTGGGCTCAAGCAATCCTCCCACGTCAGCCTCCCAAAGTGCTGGGATTACAGGTGTGAGCCTCTGCGTCTGGCCCCTATGACCTATTTTGAGTTAATTTTTGCATGTGGTGTGAAGCCGAGTCCACCTTCACACTCTTGCTTGTGGACGTCCAGTCGTCCCAGCACCATCTGTTGAAAACGCCCATTGAACGCCCTTGTTGGAAAAATCAGTGAACGAGTGTGTTTATTTCTGGTCTCTGAATTTTGTTTTATTCCCTTAATCTGCATGTGTGTCCTTACCCCAGGACTACACTGTCTTCATTACTGTAGCTTTGTAGTAAGTTTTGAAATCTTACTAGGGGGTGGGGGGCGAGCGGCAGCTGTGGGAAAGGCCACAGCCGCTGGAGTCCCCCGGTCCTCAGTTGGGGCCACCCAAGCCGCCCAGCTGCTGGAGGCTGGGAGGGGCCGATTCCTGGTGGTCTCGGACAGGCCTGGAGGCCCTCGGCTGTGGTGAGCCGAGATCTGCGAGGGGACTAGGGGCTGACCGAGCTGGCCCAGAGCAGAGGGCGGCTCAGCACCCAGGTTCAGGAGGTCCATCCTGCGTCCCATGAGCTATGGCTGCCATCCCCGATGGGTGCCGCGCTTTCCAGTTTGCTCCCCCCGCGTCTCTGCCGACCATCCCCACCTGGAGGTGAGCACACAGAGGCTTGGAAGGCGCTGAGGGTTTGTCTCTGCCTTACAAGTCACACAGGGGAGCCCCTAGTCCCCCGGGCAGCAGACGGACCTCCCACGGGATCCCAACCCACAGCTGCTGGAGAGTCCTCTAGGACAAGACCCCAAGGCTGCCCCTGAGGTCTTTGGGGCCTCGAACTCCAAAGAGAGAAGAGGCCAATCGCTGAGCAGAGGAGCCGCTGCAGCCGGGCCTCCTGCCCTAACACGCATGCCGGACGTGCTGAGCCAGTGCAGTGGCCCCACAGGTGCAGGGCCCCACCCCCAGCTCCACACTGTGTCCCCAGTACAAGGCCAGGACCTCCCCAGGATAAGCTCCCGCTGCATCCCAGAGGGATGTAAACCCCAGAAGGCCCCAAAGGAGCCCACGTTTGCCCTGACCTGTACATTCTATGCTCACGTTTATAACCGGAGCTTCCAAGTGGAATCTGAGCAGCCACCACCCACGCTACCCCACCCCTCCCTACATGGATAACTACGTGGCAGGGCCCAGGCTCCCATCACTGTTGGCCACCGGCACCCAGGTCCAGGCCCTCACCTTCTCCCAGGGCCCCCAGTGCCTCTGCCAGGAAGCCTCCCCCACAGGCCGAGTTATTTACTTTCCTTAATAACCTTTTATGAGGGGCCTTGCCGCGGCCTTCAGGAGGGCAGGGAGCCGGCTTCGAGGTCATCCTTTGGCTGGGATTTTATTAACTTCAAGTCAGGCCCGAGGCAGGTGAAGGAGACTCCCTTCCACCCCAAAGGGTTGTGACGCGCTCCAGGTGAGGTGTGACTGCCCTGTTTAATTACATCCTCTGTCTGCACCTCGGCCTGGGTGGCGGCAGTGAGCAGGAGACTCCACAGCAGCTTCCGCGTGGCATGTCCCCTGCCCACCGCCTTCCCCACCCACTGGGCTCTGAACAGCAGGCCTGGGGTTTCTAACAAAAGTCAACTGTCAGCTGGGCGCGGTGGCTCACTCCTGTAATCCCAGCACTTTGGGAGGCCGAGGCAGGCAGATCACCTGAGGTCAGGAGTTCAAGACCAGCCTGGCTAACATGGTGAAATCCCGTCTCTACAAAAAAAAAAAAAAAAAAAAAATAGAAAAATTAGCCGGCCATGGTAGCATGCGCCTGTAATCCCAGCTACTCAGGAGGCTGAGGCAGAAGACTTGCTTGAATCCAGGAGGTGGAGGTGGTAATGAGCTGAGATTGAGCCACTGCCCTCCAGCCTGGGCAACAGAGCAAGACCCCGTCTCAGAACAAAATAATAATAAAAATAAATTGAAATCAAGAGAAACATTAGACAAACCCGAATTGATGGACATTCTACAAATATCCTGCCTGGACTTTTTGAAAATGTTAATTGCACAAACGGTGAAGAAAGGCTGAGGGTCCCAGGCTGAAGGAGATGGAAGTGGTGTGCAGAGACAGCGCCCTGTGGCCGTGGGCTGGATTCGGGACTCGGGAGATGGCGGGATAAAGGGCATGATTTAAATGTGGGCCATGGAGCGGCCACCATCAACAAGACCTTGTCTTGTTCTGCTCTAGTTGGTTACAAATGCAGAACCTCGGGCCCTGTCCCTGGCCAACTATACATTTTTAATTTTGCTTTTTTTTTTTTTTTTTTGAGACAGAGCCTCACTCTGTCACCTAGGCTGGAGTGCGGTGGCATAATCTCAGCTCATTGCAACCCCTGCCTCCTGGGTTCAAGCCATTCTCCTGCCTCAGTCTCCTGAGTAGCTGAGATTACAGGCGCCCACCACCACACCCAGCTAATTTTTGTATTTTTAGTAAAGACAGGGTTTCACCATGTTGGCCAGGCCGGTTTTGAACTTCTCACTCACCTCAAATGATCTGCCCACCTCGGCCTCCCAAAGTGCTGGGATTACAGGCGTGAGCCACCTGTGTCCAAACCCTGGCTCGTTTCCTTGCAGGACGATCTGTTTCCTCCTGTGTCTGAGCTTTGTCACCTGTGACATGGAGGTGCCCGAGGCCCAGGCCTGTCGGGGATCCCGTGTAGCCGTGGTGTTGGTGACAGTGCAGGCGGGGGCTGGTTCCCGGTGGGGCTCTCTGAGCCCAGGCCTCTGCGGCTCACTGGGCAAGTATGGTTTCTCTGCTGCCATGTCCACAGGCGCCACGCCGACCCCAAATTATTTGCACCCAGCACCTCTGTTTGCTGAAGACAATTTTGCAAACAGCAACTAGTTTAGATATCTAGAATGTTTCCCCAAAGCCTAGCACCCTTCAATTCTACCCTTTAATCACAATTAATAAAGCTGCACAGGACGTTGACTTCAGTGACGCAGGAGCTGGGGTGTCATTCTGTGCAGAGATGTTAAGGAAAATGCTTGGGAAAGGGTCATAGCAAAGCATCAGCTCCCTCA
The DNA here is from genome assembly GCF_009828535.3 of Hylobates moloch. Taxonomy (NCBI): domain Eukaryota; kingdom Metazoa; phylum Chordata; class Mammalia; order Primates; family Hylobatidae; genus Hylobates; species Hylobates moloch. The sequence continues at coordinate 1,141,327 of NW_026652299.1, forward strand.
CCCCTTGCTCAGCACTCTGTGTCCAGGCCTTGCAGGTGCTGAGAAGGCCCCATACCGAGGAGGCCCACCGTGCCCAGGGAGCGCCTCTGCTGATGCCCACTGAGCCGGGAAGCACTTCTGTGCATGGCCCAGCCAGGCAGGAGAGTGCATTTGCTTTCTAGACAGAAGCCGGCTCCGTGCTCACCATCCCGCGTTGCCCCTGGTTACCCTCCTCGTCCGGGCCTCTCCACAGTCCTCTGAGCAAGTGGGGGCCATCCCATTGCACGAACGGCCCAGAGTGGTGCATACTTTCCTGAGGCTGCCCAGACGGTGAGGGGTCGGGGCACAGGGCTTGTGGCTCCAAGCTGCCTTGGGGCTGCTCCCAAGGGTGGGTCTGGCCGTGTCGGCCACGCCTATCCCCACCCCCTGCTCACCTGCCCTGCACCTGCTGCCCCTCCCCTCGGGGCTGCCCCCTGCCCGGTCTTCGGCATCCAGCCTCGGAAGAGCCACCCAGCTATTTACCATGGACTCATTTAAGTTGGTTAATTTTTAATAATGTTGAAATTTCCATGTGAATAATTCAGGTAAATTATTTATTAAAGCGCAGGATAAAGGGACCAGGACAATTACCAGCTGACAGTGTTAGCTTCGAGGTGGGTGAGGTGGGTGAGGTGGGTGAGGTGGGTGAGGTGCAGGTGGGAGGGAAAGCCTGCGGATGGGCGGTGTCACACTGACCCTCACTCTGGACACCAGGCCTAGGAGGGCTTGGCAGGGACGCCCTCCAAACCCTCTTCTCCCTCCACGGCCCCACCAACAGCCTGGCCACCTGATCCTGCAGCCGGATGGCCCCTGGCTCCCTCCTGAGCTCCATGCACCCACCTCCAGCTGCTTCCCTTACACCCCTGCGGCCCCTCTGGCATGAAGGAAGCCTGGAATCCGTCTGCAGAGGCTGGAGGGAAGTTTTCTATGCAGCAATCTCCTTCCGTCAGCCCGAGTCAGCCCCACGGCAGTGACTGACCACTGCACTTGGATAGGACACCCTGGACCCTGCGAAGCTCCTGGGGCCTGGCCAGCCTCGCTCCCCATTGCAGCCTGTGGCAGCCACTGGCTCCTCTGTGACCCTGCATGGCTGTTCCTCCTGCTGGCACAACGCTCCCTGACGCCTCACCCGCCCCGCCCACCATTCCAGCAGGAAGGGGCTGCAGCCACACCAGGCCGGGCGGTGTCCTCTGCACACCACCCAGCCCCTGTGGGGTTCTGTGAGTTTGGCCCGACAGGCAGGGCAGGGGCTGCCCCAGAAGGGCTCCTCGACATCGGGAGCTGCCCCTCTGCTGCCCCTGCCCAGCTGGACAGTCACCTCCACCCTCCCAGGGGCTCATGGCCAGCGCCCAGGAGCCCCTGACTCTGATCTTTCCACACACCCTCCCCCACCAAGTCACCCAGGCCTGACGCCTCCTCTCTGTGGTCACCCGGGTCACATTCACGCCATCTCCTTGCTGCCTCCTGCCTTGTCCTCAACAACCCTAAAGTACGTCCTCCGCTCAGCTTCTCAGGTGGCTCTCAAAGGTTAACACAACCACGTCCCTCCTGCTCCAAACCCTCCATGGCTCCTGAGTGCCCCCGGAATAGAGTCCAGGCTCCCCCTGGGCCCGCAGGTGCCGCCTGCCTCTGCCCTTCTCCATCAGCCCACACCAAGATGCCCCGAAAATGTGAAACCCACCCAGATCCCAAAGTCCCAAAGACACAGTGCCAAAGAAAGTGTAAAACATCTCAACAATCGTGATTCCACAGCAAATGATAGTATTTGGGATAGGTTGAGTTATATAAAACACATTATTAAAATTAATTTTACCTGCTTCTTTTGATTCCTTCCTTCCTTCCTTCCTTCCTTCCTTCCTTCCTTCCTTCCTTCCTTCCTTTCCTTCTTCCTTCCTTCCCTCCTTTTCTTTTTTTTTCTTTTTGACAGGGTCTTACTGTGTCATCAAGGCTGGAGTGCATGGGCTGGGCGCGGTGGCTCACGCTTGTAATCCCAGCACTTTGGGAGGCCGAGGCGGGCGGATCACGAGGTCAGGAGATCGAGACCACGGTGAAACCCCGTCTCTACTAAAAATACAAAAAATTAGCCGGGCGTGGTGGCAGGCGCCTGTAGTCCCAGCTACTCGGAGGGAACCGTGGAGGTGGAGTGATTCCAGTCCCGGGCAAATCGTGTCAAAATTTTGGTTCAGCCTCGTAATGAAATCGTTGTTTTTGTTTTTTAGTAGAGACTGGGTCTCACTATGTTGGCCAGGCTGGTCTCAAACTCCTGACCTCAAGTGATCTGCCTGCCTCAGCCTCCCCAAGTGCTGGGATGACAGGTGTGAGCCACCACGCCTGGACTTCATTTTCCTTTGCAGTGCCTGTCACCCGCGTTATTATCATGGACATGTGTGTATCTGGTCACTGCCTGTCCATGAGCAATGTGAGGATAGGAATGTGTCTGTCTTGGTCCCTGCAGTGCCCTGTGTCCAGCAGGTAAATCTTCAGCGCACAGTAGGCATAGCTTCAGCACATGACAATTGTGTCATCAACACATAGTAGGTGTGCAGCACACAGTAGGTAAATCCTCAACACACAGTAGATAAATCCTCTGCACATGACAATTGTGTCATCAACACATAACAGGCGTGCGGCACACAGTAGGCTTTCCTCAGCACACAGTAGGTGTGCAGTGCCTGCAGGAATGGAGCCCTGGAGGTCTACTGGATGGGGCAGCACTGCAGCTGGGGGTGGAGGAACCTGAAGGAGCAGGCTCGGGGCCCACAAGGGGCCATGGGACACCCAGGGAGGGTGGGGAGCTGCTTAGAAGTGGCTGGAACCCAGGGAGGGCCTGGGTGGGACTGTCACGGGGCGAGTGGGGAGACGGGCTGTGGGCCGAGACCCAAGACTATCAACTGGGAGGGGCCGTGAGCCCTGCCCATGGGGAGCAGCGATCCACAGCCACCTCTGTGGAGCCCCATGTGTCTCAGCCCTCCCTCCCCTACGGGCCTCTCCATTTGCCACTTCACACGTCTGCAGCACCTTCTCTTCGAGGCCTCATAGGAACCCGGGTGGGGGACTGGGTTCTCCCCATTTTCCAGAGGAGGACGCTGAGACCCCAGGAGGCACATGGAGCCAGAGCTCATGCCCAGGTGCGTGCGACCCCAAAGTCCTTACGACCCGGCCCCGCACTCCCTCACAGGCAGAGGCAGAAGTACCCCAGAGCCTCCTGCAGCCTCTTCCTGAGCCTAGGAGGAAACTGAGGCAGAGCCAGGCCGTCCCTGCTGTGACCTCACACAGAGCATCTTCCCAGAGGCTGGTTTTGCCCGAGGCCAGGAATCCCAGACACAGACCCCCAACACAAGACTTGGGCGTTGACCTTCTCAGGTGGTCACCTGGACAGGTGTTCTCTTTTATTAAAACCCAACACGTGCGGCCCCAGCCCACCCCCCGCTCACCCCAAAGCCATTGGCGTCCTGCGACAGCAGTGCCCTGACTGCCTCCTCCAGCCACAGCCCCTCACGCTTTAATTACCAGCATCTAGGGCGGCCGGCACACCAGGTGGCTTCGCACTAATTAAAGTGGGGGCTTTACAGGATGGCACCGTCCCCCCAGGCCCAGGGGACCTCACAGCGCCAGTGACCCACAGGCCAGATCATTCCCGAGTTAAACAGGCAGAGACCAGGCTGGGAGCCTGCAGCCAGGTAGGTGATGGGTGGAGGGGGGGTGCTAGGGGCCGAGGCTCAACCCCACCCTCTGCTCCTCTGCCCTATAGCCTTGAGACAGTGACTCCACCCCCCTGTGCCTCAGTTTCCTTCCCCGTCCTGTGGAGAACACCTGGGCACTCTCAGGGTTCATCCATTGCTTAGACAAATACCGCAGTAGCGAACATCGCTGAGCCCTCGGACCACTCTCTGGTCCCCACCTTGCAGGAAAATGGTGGATTCCAGGCCCAGGAGGGGGCAGGAGGCGTTCTGCACCCCTGGCTGGAGTGCAGTGGTGCAATCTCAGCTCTCTGCAACCTCTACCTCCAGGGTTCAAGCGATGCTCCCACCTCAGCCTCCCAAGTAGCTGGGACTACAAACATGTGTCACCATGCCCGGCTAATTTTTTTGTATTTTTAGTAGAGATGGGGTTTCACCATGTTGGCCAGGCTGGTCTCAAACTCCTGACCTCAGATGATCCGCCTGCCCTGGCCTCCCACAGTGTGGGATTACAGGCGTGAGCCAGCGTGCCTGGCCAGGTGTCGGGAAGTTTTTGCCGAGTGGAATGAGTGAGGGGCCACCCCCAGGGATCCTGGACGGTGCCCACATTAGAGGCACCATTTGATTTCATGGTGTGGCCCGGGGTGGGGCTGGGCAGCCGAGACAACGCCCCTGACGCCAGGGCAAGGCGGGGTACAGGTCTCCTCAGATCCCGTCTCCCACCCTGCTAGAAAAACACCCCGAGAAGAGCTGATCTGTGGGTGTGGGGCCCACCAGGAGGGAGGGGGGGAGACTGAGGCAGCACAGGGTGGATGAGGACCAGCCCCTTGGGGCCCCCCTCTCCTAGCGACTGTAGCCTCCCCACCTGGCCCCAGGACATGACTGGCTGCTTCTGAAAAGACCCTCAGCCCATTCCAAGCCTCTCTGCCTCTGCTGAGCCCCAGGGACTCCCCACGAACCCCCTCTCCACTGCTGGCCCATCAGATGGCTACGGAGCACTGTTTAAGGATGTACAGATGCCCCACGCCCCAGGTCCAGATGCCCCACGCCCCAGGTCCAGTCCCGGGTACAGATGCCCCATGTCCCGGGTCCAGACGCCCCATGTCCCAGATACAGACGCCCCACGCCCCGGGTCCAGACGCCCCACGCCCTGGGTCCAGACACCCTAATGGCCTGCTGCTTACTCCCAAAGGTGTGCGTGAAGGGTCTGCATCTGCGTTGGAGGTCGGGGTCGGTGCTGGGGGCGGTGGGCACTCAGTGCAGCCCAGCCACCCTGACTCTGCTCCATGAAGTCATCCAGACCCAGGATCCTCCCCACCATCACTCTGAATCCTCTACAGCCTCAGTCCAGCTGAGGGGAGAGGACGGAGACCTCCCGGGAGGTGGCACAGGACACCACGGTGAACATGGCCTCAGCCCTGCACCTGCTGGGTGAGTGGGGAGGCTGCAGCAGGAAGGCCCTGAACCAGGAAGTTGGGGAGAATGCAGGTTCCCCTGGGGCATCCCCCATCAAAGGGCAGAGAGCTGGGGCTGGGCCAGAGCCACACTCACTGGGCCGCCCAAAGGCTCAGCGGCACAGCTGTGAACTGGGCATGAGCCCAACCCCTCTGGGAGCAGCAGGGATTCTGGGGACCCGCCTCTGAGGGTTGCACTGGGGCCCCACGAGAGAAGGCTCACAGGGAACCTGGGCAGGCCACCTGGGAGGCTGGGACCAGACTTCCCAGACCCCACCCCAGCTTCACCACTTACTGGCCCTGGGCAGCTGCCTGGCCCCTCTGAGCCTCTCACTGTCCCCATCTGTCAAATGGGATAATAATGATTGCAAAGTGCTGGAAATCAGAATTATTGATACAACAGGGCCACAGTCTCACCCTGGCACTGGGTCATGTTGATTTCTGTCTACAGGAAGGCCTGCATGGGTGCCCTGGAAATGCTGGGTGCCTGCAGAGGGCCCCGGCTCCTTGGGACAGAGCTGGCCTGTAGGTCCCCATGAGGCCGTTTCCAGGGAGAGGGACCCAGCTTGTCCCTAGGTGTGGTGTCCATGGAGACAAAGGATCCGCTGCTCTCAGTCTGGGGGTCACAGTGACCTGGGGCCCTAGGAGGGAGCCTGAGGGGGCAGGAGCTTCCCAAGATCCAGCCTCAAAGGCTCAGTCCCTCAGATAATAACAACATGATTATTAAAAATAATCATCAGGCTGGGGCATGGCGGCTCACACCTGTAGTCCCAGCACTTTGGGAGGCCGAGGAGAGAGCACCATTCGAGCCCCAGAGTTCAAGACCAGGCTGGGCAACACAGCAAGGTCCCATTTCTATATAATAAAATAAAATTTGCCAGGCGTGGTGGCACCTGCCTGTCGTCCCAGCCGCTCGGGAGGCTGAGGCGGCAGGATCGGCAGAATTGCCTGAGCCCAGGAAATGGAGGCTGCGGTGAACCATGATCACGTCATTGCATTGCAGCCTGGGTGACAGAGCGAGACCCCAACTCTGAAACACAAATAAACACTTTTAAAAAGGAATAATCAGTGGAACAATCAACATGGAAGGAGCCCTTGGTGCTGTATCTCATTCGATTTTCACCCCCACTCCCCAGCGGGGAGGGACTAGAGTATCCTCGTTTCAGAGATGAGGAGACTGAGGCCAGAGAAGCCAGGTCGCTTGGCTGGTGCTGAGCCCTGCCCAGGTTTCGGGAGAGCAGCCTGCAGCCCCCAGGGCCCCTGGCTGACATCTAACAGCCGGAGCCGGCCACCAGGCCCCGCGCCAGGAAGCATCTCCAGGAAAACTCGTCTTACAGATTTGATTTAATCATGGAGTGCTGATTTTTGCAAAGCAGGTCGTGACCCTGGTCATTTTGTGAAAATGAATTGCCTGGGAAAATGGAAATTGTCACTTTATTATAGGATTAAAAAAATTCAATCCCATTTGAATAAAATGGGAAATAGGGCAGGCCCGTGTCCTTCCGTCCCCCGTTATTAGTGAATTAGGGTCCGTGGGAGAGCTGGGTGGGATTTCATGAACAGGATTTAATTCGATCCTCTACCCTCCAAGCTGGGGTTGCCCTGTAGAGTGGGGGTTTCCAGCAAAAAAACCCACCTCCACCTTTCCCCCCTTTCCTTCTCCAGCCCCCTCTGCCCTCTGAGGGACTTCACAGACTTTCTAGCCAGGCCCCCCTCTGCCAGTGCCCCAGGCACAGTGACTCCAGCCCCCACACTGTGCCCAGGCTGGTCCTGCCCCAGGGTGCCAGTCCCCTCTCAGGCCTCACATCCCTCCAACCGGGGCTGCTTCTGCGTGAAGACCCGCCCGAGGGATGCTGCAGGGTGTGTTCCCTGACCCAGGCCAGTGTCCGATTGTGTGGTCAGATACGAGTCTCCACCCTCAGGGAGCTGGGAACACAGTCCAGCTCCATCCCATGGGGCCAGACACACCGGGCGCTCGACAGATCCCTGCAGGCTGGCTGGCACGCTGAAAGCAGTGAGAAGCTGTGATTTTTATACACTCATTTTGTGTGATGAAAAATGTACCTGGCCTGGTGCGGTGGCTCACACCTGTAATCCTAGCACTTTGGGAGGCCAGGGTGGGCGGATCACCTGAGGTCAGGAAATCAAGACCAGCCTGGCCAACATGGCAAAACCACATCTTCACTAAAACTACAAAATTAGGCTGGCATGGTGATGCATGCCTGTAGTCCCAGCTACTCGGGAGGCTGAGGCAGGAGAATTGCCCGAACCCAGGAGGCAGAGGTTGCAGTGAGCCACGATTGCACCATTGCACTCCAGCCTGGGCAACAAGAGCAAAACTCCATCTGAAAAGGAAAAAAAGAAAAGAAAGAAAAGGAAAAGGAAAGGAGAGGGGAGGGGAGGGGAGGAGAGGAGAGGAGAGGAGAGGACAGGAGAGGAGAGGAGAGGAGAGGAGAGGAGAGTACCTGAGGTTCTCCATCTTGGTTGGGCGCAGTGGCTCATGCCTGCAATCCCAGCACTTTGGGAGACCAAGGTGGGAGGATCACTTGAGGCTGGGAGGTCGAGGCTACAGTGAGCTATGATGGGGCTACTGCACGCCAGCCCAGTGACAGAGAGACAGCCTGTCTCTAAAAAATAAAAATAAAAATGAGAAAACAAATAAATAGAACACTGGCTGGTCACGGTGGCACGTGCCTATAATCCCAGCACTCTAAGAGGCCACTCAAAGGCAGGAGTTGCAAACCAGCCTGGGCAACATAGCAAGACCCCATCTCTACAAAAAATGTAAAACATTAGCAGGGCATGGTGGTATGCACCTGTAGTCCCAGCTACTGGGGAGGCTGAGGTGAGAGGATCACTGGAGCCCTGGAGAGGAGGTCAAGGTTGCAGTGAACTATGACTGCACCACTGCACTCCAGCCTGGGTGACAGAGCCAGACCCTCTCCCTCTAAAAAAAAAAAAAAAGAAAAAAAGAAAAAAAAAAACTTAGGCCAAGTATGGTGGCTCACACCTGTAATCCCACCACTTTGGGAGGCCAAGGCGGTCAGATCGCCTGAGGTCAGGAGTTCAAGACCAGCCTGGCCAATATGGCAAAACCCCTATCTCCACTAAAAATACAAAAATTAGCCAGGCGTGGTGATGGGCGCCTATAATCCCAGCTACTTGGGAGGCTGAGGTGGGAGCACCACTTGAACCCAGGAGTCGGAGGTTGCAGGGAGCCGAGATCACACCACCGCACTCCAGCCTGGACAACAGAGCCTGACTCCATCTCGAAAATAAATAAGTAAATATGTTTAAAAATTAAATATAACGAATCCCCACCGTCAGCATTGCTAGGCTCACGGTTCAGAAGCGTTAAGCACATTCACGTCCTCATGCAGCCGTCATCACCGTCCGTCCACATAACATTCTTGTTCTCACCTCCCCAAGCTGAACCCCTGCCCCTGGTGAACGCCCACTCCTCACTCCCCATCTCCATCTCCCCTGTGTCAGGCTTCTTACCTGGCCCTGACTGTGTTCCACGGACACATCCAGAGCCCAGCCACGCCGTCTGTGTGGGGGCTGTGGGGGTGCGCTGCGCCCCGACACCCCTCTCCACCAGGGGCTCTCCGGACAGGGGACGGGTGTTCAACCCGCAGAGCCAAACACTGCCTTCCTGGGCGTGCTGGGACCCGGCTGCTCCATGGGACCGAATGCCCCCCACATTCGCGTGCAGGTAAGACCCCCTGGGCAGGGGCTCACCGCCTGGGGGTGAGGACTGTTCCCAGCACAGTAGGAGCGTGGAGGAGGCCGTCTTTGACCTGGGAGAATCGGGGAGTGAGTTGGGGGAGACGGCGGGAACCAAGGCAGGTGAGCTCAGGAGGGAGGCGTGGGGGCAGCTGGGGCTGCCCGGAGTCCACTCTCTACCCTGCAGGGATGGCTGGAGAGGAGCAGGGGCTGACTCAGGAGTGACTCAGGAGTGACGGGTGTTACTCCCGCGGTGAGACCTGGGCTGAGCTCCCTGGTTTACCCTGGACCTCAGCACTCCCTGGCCGAGAGGGGTGATGGGAGAGCCTCACTCTCCCTGGGCCTCAGTTTCTGGGCCCATCAAACGGGGCTGCTCCCCAGGCCTCCCCCCACCCAGTTTGTCGTCTGTGCTCCCCACCAGCTCCAACCACTTCCATGGCATTTATGAGGGAGGCCTGGCAGAGCCCAGCACCGCTGGCCGGCGTGGTCACCCACATCTGGGTGGGACACAGGGCTGCGTTGATTGCCTTCCCGGGCAGCTGTCCACAGGGGCCAGGCCACACACACCAGTCAGCAGAGCAGGCGAGAGGCATCTGCCTTTGCCAGAACAAAATAATTAAAAGAGGATTCGGGAGATCAGGCCAGCCTGTCGCTGGGGGAGGCGGAAACCGAACCCTTCCCAGGCTGGGCTCCACGGGCCAGGCCAAGGCCAGTGGGGCAGGCAGGAGCCAGCATTGTATGTCGAGGCCTAGGACCCCAAGGAAGAGGGCCCGGGAGCTTCCCCAGGGGTACCCACCCTCCTGACAGCATCCTGCAGGGCGCTCCCCGCTGTGTCCTCTCTGGGAGCTGCCCCCACCTCCCTAGCTCCTCTACCAACACCTCGGGCTCCCGGAAGGCCGGCCCTTGTCTGGGCTCTGTTCAGCTGCAGAATGGGCAGGATACTCAAGTGCCTCCCAGCCTGCCCAGCCTCTGCCCCCTTCCCAGGGGCTCCTCATCTTCTCTGCGAGGACTGACGTGGTCTCCAGCAGGTGCCCATGGTAGCTGGGCCCAGCTGTCTCCCAGACAAGGGGTAGGCACCAGGCCCGAGGTGGCCGACCAGACACAGGATCACAGCCTTTGAAGGGCGACAGGCTAGTCAGAGACGACACCAGTGGCAGCCAAGAGATCTTTATTGGAGAGGTAGAGGTCAGGTCGCGTGGGGGAGACAGAGAAGAGGAGAGGAGAGGAGAGGAGAGGAGAGGAGAAGAGAAGAGAGAGCTGCTGGTGTGCTGGGTTTTATATCCCTTGGGCCTACGTGGGGCAGGCCCAAGGGAAGGCGGGAGATGCTTCTTTCTGATTGGCCCTCCTTTGGCAGGTTCAGACAGTGCCCGGTCAAGGAGGGGAGAAGAACCCGGAACCGGCGCCATTAAGGTACCCCTGTTGCCTAACAGCCTTTACCTTGAGCCACAGCAAAGGGGTAGAGGAGGATGGGGCCTCATGTGCCGAGCAGCGTGGTGACACAGCCCTGGCCCACCTGTCCCACCCGCAAACTCCTGCCAGCTTCCTGCTGCACACCTCGCCAGGGGCCCTGTCCCACCCCCACACACCAGGGTCTTCAGCTTCCTAGGGCTCATTAACCACCACCCCTTCCTGAATATTTTTGGCTCCCATTAGTCAAAGCTGGTTTTTGTGACTTTGAACCAAAGACCCCAAAAGACACAGCACAGGGAGTGAGAGGAAGGCACGTCACATGCTCTGCAGCCAGGCTGCAGGTCTGTTCACCTGAAAAGAACCTCCTGAGGCCCCTGTGTGCCAGGCACTGTTCTAGGTACTGGGGGGATGGCAGAGAACAAGGCAGACGCTTGTGCGCCTGAGTGTGTGTTCTACTGGGGCCGGCCAACAAGGGATATGTAAACCACAAATAAATTAGGCAATTTTAAGTAGAAAAGATACTGAGAAAAATGTCCAGTAGGAAGGTACATTCTAGGTATCTACTGCTGTCCATCAAACCACCCCAGTCTGAAGCAGTGATCATCTTACTGCGCTCATGAACTCTGCAGGTCCAGTTCAGCCTGGGTGCAGAGGATGCCTGCTCGTGGCACCTGCACGTCACTGCTTGAGCTTCCTCACAACATGGTGGCAGGGTTCTGCGAGCAGGTGTCCCAAGAGGACGGAAAACAGCTTTTCATGACCTAGCCTTGGAAGTCACTTAGTGTCATTCTGCTGCAGTCATGGCCCCAGATTCCAGACGAGGGAAGATCACCTCCGCGTCTTGATGGGCTGGGACCAAGGTCGCATGGTCGGAAGAGCATGGGGGAGGGGAAACGCTGCTGCAAGGCAGGGTGGCCGGGCAGGTCCCTCTGCAGAGGTGGCAGCAGTGGCCAGGAGAAGCTGACTGAGGCCCGGGAGGGTCCGACTGAGGCCAGGTGGGGGGTTGGGTTCTGTTCTTATTGCAGTGGGGTGTCCCCTGGATGCCCCACCATATGCCGGGCTCTATTCTAGGTCCCGGGGTACTGAGGCAAGCAAGACCCAGTCCCAACCTCAGACCTCATGTCCAGGGGAGTCAGAGAAGCAAAAAGGGCAGTTCAGGCTATTTCTCTTGGGGTGCTCTGGGCTGCAAAGGACGGAACACCCAGCTCAGCTCACTCAGCTGAGCAACTCAGGGGCTGGGGGGCATAGCCAAGCAGGCGGACTTTGAGGAGGGATGCTCGATGCCAGGGGGTACTTGCCAAGCTGGACGGGTATTCATTAACCCCTCCTTCCCCATTCTACAGAGGAAGAATGGAGGTGCAGGGAGGTGAGATGGTCGCCCACGGCCACAGCTAGCTACAGGCCTGGACTTGTACAATTCTTGTGCCTTGATCTGCCTTGGGGAGGGGCATGGAGTCAGAAAAAGACCTGGGTCCGGACACCCCCAGCCAGTGAGCAGACCCCACATGGGCGGTCTCTGCTAAGAAGACCCTCATGTTCTCCACTGAGCAGACCCCCAGCCGTGAGCAGACCCCACACGCACAGTCTCTGCTGCCAAGACCCTCATGTTCTATAAACGCAGGGCTGCCGTCAGGCAGGCATTCCCGGGGACCCAGGAGGCACAAACAAGGCCAGGCAGTCCCAGTGGAGGCCAGCGGTCCCAGGGCTCCCAGCCCGGCCCTCCTCAGCTGCCTGCAGGTGCCCTCGGGGCCTGGGTCTGCAGCCCAGATGCATAGCCTACCTAGCATCAGGACTGGGCACAGAGAAGATGCAGAGCTTCTCCGGCAGCTCAGGCTGCTTCCCTTACTGTGTCCTGATGGAAACCCGGGAAGCCCCGATGCCACCCCTTCAGGCCTGGATCCTGCCCCGGGGCCCCCACATCCCAGCCCTCTGTCCCAGGAATCCCCTGCTGAAGGACCCCCTTCATCCCTTCCCTGCATCCTAGACCCCACCCTGTGGGAGAGAAACTGAAACCCAGGAAGTTGAGCCGTTTGACTGGTGCAGAGCTGGGACACTAACCCAGGATGCCAGCTCGGGCCTCAGCCACACTCGCCGCAGATGCCACCCCTAGCCCTGCCAAGGCCCCGTGCAGACCCTCCCAAACACACACGGCGGGCTTTTATTAAACTTCCTTGTTAATTGCACAAGTAATGCACCAATACATCTGGAGTGAGTTTTAAAACAAATCCCAGACACCATATCATTTCGCTCATAAATACTTCAGTATACAAATGGGGCTTTAAATAATTTGCTGTTTAAATGATGTTTTTTCTCCCGTGAGCAACAGAGTCCATGCTTACAGGCCAGCCGAGGCAGGAAGGCTTCACCCAGGCCCAGTGGCGCCCCGCTCTGCCCTCGGCCGGCTCCGTGCCTGGGCCGTGTTTGTGCGTGGGTTCTCTGCCATGCAGATTTCATTTTGCACCTTCTCTTCTCTTGAGTTTCACATCAGCAATTCCCCAGTGCCGCTCCCAGCTCGGGAAATATCCGTCCCAAAGGCCTCCTTGGACGCTGCTGTTAGGCGCAATTTTTCTCGGCTATAAACACTGCGCTGAACATCTTTGAGCAGGAGGCACTGTATGGTTTTTGGATCATTCTCGGAGGAGGGGTTCCCAGCCGCTGGATTCCGCAATCAAAGCACCCATCCCCAAATTGCTTTCCAAGAAGACACAAACACTGTTGAAATCCTCGTAAATCATGGTTGCTGGGCAGAGGGGGGTGTGTTCTAATGCAGAGGTCACTCAAGCAGGGAGTAGTGGGAGCACACAGGAGCCAGTCTCCAAGGCCACCAACGCCGCCTTGCCCGTGGGGGTGGCTGAGCATGTCCTTCTGCCTTTCCAGCGTCAGTTTCCCCATCTGTCACGTGGCCACGGGTTTGTGTGTGCGGCTGACCCCGGGAAGATGGCTCTCCAGGCCTCCGTGGAGGCCGTCCCCAGCCCCAGAGGCAAGACGCGTCTAGGAGTGCCCTGTCCACCTCACTGCCCATGCCTGCTCTGGAGGAATTCAGAGAGTGCTGGGGAGGGGCCTCCCACCTCTGCAGGGATTGAAGTGTGTTTGTTTTCATTCCCTGCCCCCAGGGGAGAAAGGCAGCTTCGCAGAACCCAGGCAGGAAAGCAGAAATCTCAGGGCCCAAGGCCCCCAGCCTGCATCTTTCCCAACCTGCTCCTTTCTGGGGGCCAGAGGGCGGATGCCACCTGCCCAAGGACACACAGCACCTCCGCGGCAAAGCACCTCTAATCTGCGGGTTCTCTGGTGTCTGAGATCCTGTAACAGGATCTAACCCCATACAGCAGCCCCCATTCCTGAGCGGCCTCCGGTGGCAGCATCTGCCAAGGCCCCACCTCCGGGCCCCGTCCTCCCCCAGGCAGGGGCGCCCAGCAGCCATTTCACAGATGGGGAAACTGAGGCTGGGAGAGCCAAGGCTCGCCCCAGGACACCCAGCTGGGCTCTCAACCAACCAGCTGAACCCCGGGCTGCGCTCTCCCCGCCCCTGCCCGGCGAGTGCAGATTCCCGCCTATTTTCCGACACCCGCCTGCAGGGGAGTCGGGCGCCAGATGGGATCGAACCCAGCAAGGTGAGAAATCAGGGCGCGGTGGCAGATGGGGAGGCCTTCCCCGGGGAACCCTGGGAGAGGCGAGGACAGCGAGAGCCCCGGGCGCGGCCTCTCGTGTGCCCCCGGCCGAGGGGCGAAGGCCCGCAGCCCCCCAGGGGCGCCGCAGCTGTCACTCCGCGGTGAGTGGCGCCATCCGGATCGGAGATGGGCGCGGCTGCATCGCCCCAGTGTAGGAAGCTCATCGCGGAGGCCGCGCGGCGCGGAGCGACCAGGGACGCCCCCTGCGGGCTGCGGGCGGGAGCGCGGACCCCAGCCCATCCCGGACCCCGCCCACCGCGGACCTCACCCATCCTAGACCCCGCCCATCCCAGACACCAGCCCATCCCTGATCCCGCCCTTCCCTAGCCCCGCCCACCACCGACCCCTCCCGTCCAGACCACGCCTATCCCAGGCCCTGCCCACCGCGGACCTCGCCCATCCTGCATCCCGCCCACCACGGACCTAGCCCATTCTTGACCTGACCAGCAGCGACTCCAGCCCATCCTGGACCCCACCTACCGCAGATCCTGCCCGACCCAGCCCACCTAGGACCTTGGCCCACCACGGACCCTGCCCATCCCGGACCCAGCTCACTGTAAGCTCCGCCTATCTCGAACCCCAGCCCATCCAGAATGCCGCCCACTTCATGGTCCCCAGCCACTGCGGACCCCACCCACCGCAGGCCCCGCCGCTCACCATAGACCACCCCCCAACATCGGCTCCCCTACCTCCACACTGACCCATCGCCCACCTCCGACCCCACCCAGGCAGTCTCAGCCGATGGCCCTGGGACGACTCCAGCACTAATTCGCTGAGGGTCCCCCCACCTCCAGGGTGCCCATTAACCTAAACATTTGTGTGCATTTAATTCCATTTTACAAACGAGGAAACTGAGGCCCGGAGCGTTAGATCACGTGCCCTACTAAGTAGGGCTAGGTGAGACCACTGTGACCCCAGGCAGCCTGTAATGGGATTGCCCCCCAAAAAGGGGCCCTGCCGTGTGGGATATGAGATAGTGGGGAAGGCGGGCAAGGGATTGCAGGCACGTGCTGTGGTGTGACTGGTGAGACTGGATTTGCAGGGCCGGACCGGCTCACGTGGATGGGCAGTGTGGATGGTGCAGTGTGGTGAGGGTTGCCCTTCCTTCCTCTGGACAGGGCAGTGGGGAGGTGGAGGCTGGGACGGAGACCCCGGGAGCCCTGGGGACGCTCAGGCCAGGCACAGACACTGCCAGGCTTCCTGGACCCCTCCCCATTGCACCTGCTTCGTCTGCAAACTGCTCCCTGTGTGGGCAGAGAGGTCCTGGGGATGGTCTGGGAGTAGAGATGGAAAACCCTGAGGCTCCCACAGCCAAGTCCCTCCCTGCAGAGAGGGGGCTTCAAAGGTGTGAGATGACAGAGGAGAGGTTGGCAAACCGCCCCACATCCCCTTCCCTGGCCCACCTCTTCCCAGGGAGAGAGAAAGATAGAGAGGCAGAGAAATCAAGAGAGACAAGGGGGCCAGATCCCAAAGGGAAATGCAGCTGGACAGAGGCAGACAGAGGGACGGGAGTCAGCGGGGAGAGGTTTTGGGGGAAGATTTTCAAGTTTTTCCTTGGGGTATCTGCACAGAAGGTTTTTAATCTTTGCTGGAACCTGCCTGTGGCTCTGCCCACTTCAGCCAGCAGTGACCACCATGTGACCCACGCAGGGTCGCGGGGCTCAACCCTCCGTGTCAGCCCCAGTGTAGATATGAGCATGGATACCAATATTTCTGTCTCATGCAGGGCTGGGGCGCTTGGGAGGCACGGGGCTCCAGCCCAGCCTTGGGAGTCCAGCACAGCCAAGCCAGCCAGCTACCCCTGGCCTGTGCCAGAGCTTCGATCACGCAGCCTGCAGAGCTGTGGAAGTGCAGAGGCAAGGAATCATAGACGGGATTTTGGAAGTGATATTGGCCTCCGCTTGAATGCTTCTGCTGACGGGGAGCTGACTACCTCCAGAGACAGCCCGTGTTGTCTCTGGGCATCTCCGTGAGTTAGCAAGCATATTCTCATTTTGAGCGGATTCTGTCTCCCTATCACCACTACCTCCCGCCTCCAAGCCCTGCCCCATGGTTTCCACCACTGACCCCTGGAACCACACACACCACACACATTTATTTGACAAACATTTATTGAGTGCCTACTGTGTGCTGGACCATAGGCATGAACAAGAAGATGAGGCCAGACCTCTTGCGGCTGTCTCCGTAGAAACTGAGGCACGGAGGGAGAAGGGACCCTCCAGGCCTGCACCGCCAAAACCAGAGGAGGCAGAGAACACGCCCCGCCTCTGTATCTCCTGCGTGTCAGACCTCAGCCATCATCCCAACAACGTGGTAGGGGCTGTCATGATTATCTTCAATTTACAGATGAGAAAACTGAGGCTCAGGGGGTTACGGCCCTGTGTCGGGCACCAGGCAGGCTGCAGTGAGCCATGCCTTGTCTCGGCTACATGATGGGATTAGGGATGATTTCAGGCCAGCGAGTCATCAGTGAAAGCAAAGCTGGCCCCGTTTTCCTCTGGACTCAGTTCTGGTCTGGAGCCACGGCAGCTGTCTTGCCATCATGAGGGCACTAAGAAAGATGCCAACAGCTGGGCGTGTTGGCTCATGCCTGTAATCCCAGCACTTTGGGAGGCCAAGGAAGGCGGATCACGAGGTCAGGAGATCGAGACCATCCTGGCTAACACGGTGAAACCCCGTCTCTACTAAAAATACAAAAAAAAAAAAAAAAAAAAATTAGCCAGGCGTGGTGGCGGGCGCCTATAGTCCCAGCTACTCGGGAGGCTGAGGAAGGAGAATGGCGTGAACCCGGGAGGCGGAGCTTGCAGTGAGCTGAGATCGCACCACTGCACTCCAGCCTGGGTGACAGAGAGAGACTCTGTTTCAAAATAAATAAATGAATAAAAATAATTTTAAAAAAGAAAGACACCAACACAGAGAACATCAGAACCAAGAGACGGAAAGACGCTGGGTTATGATGACATCATATGAACTCAGGGAACCTGCTGATCCTGAAGCTGGTGCCCCCTGGATTTTCACACAAGTGAGAGAACAGATGCCTTCTTTGGCTTAAGCCAGTTTGAATTGTGTTTTCTGTCACCAGCAACCTCAAGTACCCTAAGTTCGAAGAGTTTACTGTCCACAAGAAGAGTTTATTGTCCATAAATAAATGGACACTTGTAAGCATCAATGTGTGAGTGTTGAGTGGTGGTGGGAGGGTGGGGAGGAAGGCGGGGGCCGCATGCTATTATAGCATCTGCTAACACTTATCCTACACAAAGTAAAGGGGTGCACACGAATTAGCTCACAGGATCTTTTTCCTTTTTTTTTTTGAAATAGTCTCTCTCTGTCACCCAGGCTGGAGTGCAGTGGTGCGATCTCGGCTCACTGCAGCCTCTGCCTCCCGGGTTCAAGCGATTCTCATGCCTCAGCCCCCCAAGTAGCTGGGATTACAGGCACAGGCCACCACACCCAGCTAACATTTTTTTTGCATTTTTAGTACAGATGGGATTTTGACATGTTGTTCAGGCTGGTTTCGAACTCCTGGCCTTGAGTGATCTGCCCACCTAGACCTCCCAAAGTGCTGGGATTACAGGCGTGAGCCACTGTGCCCGGCCAGCTCACTGGATTTTTACAGCAACCCGACGACATAGATTCTGCCAGGATCCCATATCTGAAGATAAATAGTGCTAGCTGCTATGTAAAACAACCCATCAAAGGCCGACGATTTAACAAAACAGAAGTTTATTCCTTGCTCTTGTCCAGAGCAAGTAGGCGTTTCACAGTCTGTAGGGCTTCGGGGTCCTGAACTGAGCATGTGGGGGTTCGGAGTCCTGAGCTCCTTCCCACGTGGGGATCCACCCTTCCTTGGGGCCCTGGAACCCACTGGACCTGCCTGGTTGGCCAGTGAGGAAGGAGAGCGGAGGAGGACTCTTGGGAACTCTGAGAAGACTTAGGAGACAGGCCCGAAATGGCTTTTGACACTTCTGCCCACGTTTCATCCACCACAGTTCGCTCACGTTTCTGCAACTATCTGCCCAGGGGGCTCAGAAATGTCATCTACCTGGGCCCCCAGGAAGCAAAGAAAAAGGTCTGGTTTTGCTTTGGGAGGTCAACAGGAGACGTCCAAGATCGCACAGATGGGACAGGACTAAAAGCCAGGCAGGACACTTCTGCATAGCTTTCCCTGCATCCTCAGAATCTCTCGACTGGACTCTCTCTGGGCAGGGCAGTGGCCTGGGGAGGTGGTCCTTCTAACTCTGGGATGGAGAAACATGAGAATCATATCAATCATATCACGAGGTACTTGTTGATCGTTATTGCATGATCACCTCTGATTTTCTGACTGGTGCCCTGTTACCTTTAAGTGACTTTGTTGACCCAACCGGTTAGGACATTTATTTTATTTTATTTTTATTTTATTTTATTATTATTTTATTTTATTATTATTATACTTCAGGTTTTAGGGTACATGTGCACAATGTGCAGGTTTGTTACATATGTATCCATGTGCCGTGTTGGTTTGCTGCACCCATTAACTCGTCATTTAGCATTAGGTATATCTCCTAATGCTATCCCTCCCCCCTCCCCCCACCCCACAACAGTCCCCGGAGTGTGATGTTCCCCCTCCTGTGTCCATGTGTTCTCATTGTTCGATTCCCACCTATGAGTGAGAACATGTGGTGTTTGGTTTTTTGTCCTTGTGATAGTTTGCTGAGAATGATAGTTTCCAGTTTCATCCATGTCCCCACAAAGGACATGAACTCATCATTTTTTATGGCTTTATAGTATTCCATGGTGTATATGTGCCATATTTTCTTAATCCAGCCTATCATTGTTGGACATTTGGGTTGGTTCCAGGACATTTTTTTTTTTTTTGAGATGCAGTCTTTATCTGTCCCCCAGGCTGGAGTGCAGTGGCGTGATCTCGGCTCACTGCAGCCTCCACCTCCTGGGTTCACGCCATTCTCCTGCCTCAGCCTCCCGAGTAGCTGGGACTACAGGCGCCCACCACCCCACCTGGCTAATTTTTTGTATTTTTAGTAGAGACAGGGTTTCACCGTGTTAGCCAGGATGGTCTCGATCTCCTGACCTCGTGATCCGCCCACCTCAGCCTCCCAAAGTGCTGGATTACAGGTGTGAGCCACCGTGCCTGGCCCCGGCCCGACGCTTTCTAACGAGACCCTCACTGGTCTGTTTCCTTGGCTTTCCTCTGCTTTCTGAGTGGGCACGAACTCTGTCCACGAGGGCAGGAACCATGCCTGGCACAGGGCCTGGTGCATGGCAGGAACTCAGGAAATGTTTATTAAATGAATGAAAGAGGAAAATGGCATGAAAGACAGAAAGTGGATAAATTAGACATGGACTGAATGTCTGCATTCACCCAGAGGTCCCCCCAGGGGCCTCCCAGGCTGAGATCGCAGGGTGTTGGGAGGCCCTGGGCCCCGAGGGGAGGTGGTGTCTCCAATACACTGTCTCAGAGACAGTGGGCAGCCAAGCCCTGCCTCTCCACCTCCCCAGGGCCCCTTCTCAGCCTGATTTTTTTTGTCTTGTTTTATTTTTTAAGAAGGTGTCTTGCTCTGTTGCCCAGGCTGGAGTGCAGTGGAGTGATCATGGCTCACTCCAGCCTCGAACTCCTGGGCTCAAGTGATCCTTCCACCTCTGCCTCTTGAATAGATGGGACCACAGGTGCACACCACCATGCCCTGTTAATTTTTTTATTTTTTGAAATTATTTGCAAAGATGGTGTCTCACTATGCTGTCCAGGCTTTTCTCAAACTCCTGGGCTCAAGTGATCCTCCTGCCTCAGCCCCCCAAAGTGCTGGGATGACGGGCGTGAGCCCCCACACCTGGCCAGCCTGCAGTTCACAGGACACTCCGTGATGGAGTCTCTCCAGCGGTCGGTCCGGCCTCCCCACCTCCTTACAGACCAGTGTTGCCTGTCGATTTGCATGTTTTGAAAGGATAAATCCTGTGTTGGGGAAGTGGCCCCGCTGCTGGCACAGTTGATGGGCCGTAAGCTGGCGTGGCCTTTCTGGGGGGCTCCTGGTTGACGTGCTTCGGCAGGCTCGGAGGTGCCGTCACCCTGGGCCAGCGAGCATGAATGCAGGTATCCACCCCGAGAGGATAAACGTGGAAAACAAAGCGGTGGGTTCGGGGACGTTCACCACAGTGTCACAGCCAAAGGCTGGAAATCAGCTGCCAGCCCATCGGAGGACGTGGGTAAGTAAATGGCGGCCGTCCACCAGCAGGGCATCGTGCAGGCACTAAACTCGATGCTACAGGAGAATTCCTCGTGGCATAGGAAGGGCCTCATCGTATACCGTTGCAGGAAAAGGGCAGGTCATGAACTGGCACATAGAAGATTCTGATTTTGTGGAAAGGAAAAAATGGACATGTGTGTGCACAGAAGAAAACTCCGAATTTATTGCTGGTGGGAGTGTAAAATGGTGCAGCCACTGAAGAAAAAACCCGGTGGCTCCTCAAAAAATTCAACTTAGGGCTGAGCACGGTGGCTCATGCCTGTGATCCCAGAACTTTGGGAGCCCAAGGCAGGTGGATCACCTGAGGTCAGGAGTTCGAGACCAGCCTGGCCAAGATGGCGAAACCCTGTCTCTACTGAAAATATAAAAATTAGCCCGGCGTGGTGGTGGGCGCCTGTAGTCCCAGCTACTCCCAAGGCTGAGACAGGAGAATTGCTTGAACCTGGGAGGCGGAGGTTGCAGGGAGCTGAGATCTTGCCATTGCACTCCAGCCTAGGTGACAGAGCCAGACTCCACTTAAAAAAAAGAAAAAAAGTGTGTAGAGCAGTCAAATTCATAGAGAGGAAATGTAGGATGGGGGTGCCAGGGGCTGCAGAGGGGGGTGGGGAGTGAGTTTTCATGGGAACGAAGTTTCAGTTGGGAAGATGGAGCATTCTGGAGATGATGGTGGTGACTGCTGCATGATACTGTGAGTGTGCTTAATGCCACTGAGGATAAATGACGAAGGTAAAATATGCAAACGCTGCCCCTTCCGTGGCCATGGCATGCAAACTCTGCCCCCTTCTGTGGCCGTGACATGCAAACACTGCCCCCTTCTGTGGGCATGGCATGCAAATGCTGCCCCCTTCCGTGGCTGTGACATACAAACGCTGCCCCCGCCCTTCCATGGCCGTGGCAGGTGTCTCTGATCGACCACGGCACCTTCTCTGGCCAAGATTCAGGCACTAGTTCCCTACTGCTGCTGTGACAAAGTACCCCAAACTTAGCAACCTGAAACAGCACACATTTATTTTCTCTCAGCTCTGCAGGCCAGAAGCCTAAAGTGAATGGGCAGGGCTGGCTCCTTCTGGAGGCTGCGGGGAGGACCTGTTTGCTGACCCTTGCCAGCCCTGGAGGCCCCTTCCTCCTCTTCAAAGCCAGCAGCGCCGGGTCTGAGAGCCTCTGACCTCCCTCCGGCTCTTACAAAGACCCTTGCAGGGTGACGTCAGGCCCACCTGGGCAGTCCAGGACCCTCCCACCTCCAGACCTTCAGCTCATATCTGCAGCCCCTTTGCCAGGTCAGGTGATAGAGGCACAGGTTCTGGGGACCAGGACGTGGATGTCTTCGAGTCATTATTCAGCAGCCCACCCCTGGATCAGCCCCCACCTGGTCACAGAACGTGTGTTCTGATGTCCAATATCATGTGGCCCATGCTATGTGGAGAGCCCGTGTGCCAGGGACAGTCTGTTTTCTTGTTTACTTTCTGAAATCATCTAAGTTTTTCAATGAATAAATTCTTCTGTTTCTCTTACAATCAGATAGATGCTGGTTGGATGGATGGATGGATGGATGGATGGATGGATGGATGGATGTAGATACAGATGACAGATAAGTAGATATATATGGATGAGAGAGAATAATCATAGATGATGGATAGATGTAGATAGTGCATAAATGTAAATATTGGCTGGGTGCAGTGGCTCACGCCTGTAATCCCAGCACTTTGGGAGGCTGAGGAAGGCAGATCACCTAAGGTCAGGAGTTGGCGACCAGCCTGGCCAACATGGTGAAACCCCGCTTCTACAAAAATACAAAAAAAAATTAGCCAGGCATGATGGCAGGGGCCTGTAATCCCATCTACTTGGGAGGCTGAGGCAGAAGAATCTCTTGAACCCGGGAGGCGGAGGTTGCAGTGAGCCGAGATCATACCATTGCACTCCAGCCTGGGCAACAGAGCGAGACTTTGTCTCAAAAAAAAAAATGTAAATATTGTTAGATAGATTGGCAGATAGATGATAGATAAGAAATTATCAATACACAGTAGATAGCAAGATAGAAAGATGATAGGTTATAAATGATTGATAGGTAGATGATAGATAGGTGGATGGATGGATAGATGGTAGAAAGATGATAAATAGATGATTGATATATAGATAATAAATGAATGGATGGATGATAGATGATTGATAGATTGATAGATGGATAGAAGAATGAATGGATAGATACACAGATACATACATAGAAAGATGATAGATTATAGATGATTGACAGATAGCTGATAAAAGGATAGATGATTGATAGATTAGATGATAGATTGGTGGATGGATGGCTAGATAGATGGTAGAAAGATGATAGATGATTGATATATAGATAATGGATGAATAGATGGAGAGATGATAGAAAGATGATAGATTGATAGGTGATAGATGGATAGAAGAATGAATGGATAGATACACAGATACATAGAAAGATGATAGATTATAGGTGATAGGTAGCTGATAGGATAGATAGATGATTGATAGATTAGATGATAGATAGGTGGATGAAGGGATAAATGATAGAAAGGTGGTAAATAGATGATTCATAGATGATGAATGAATGGATGGATGGATGATAGAAAGTTAGATGATAGATGGACAGATAGATAATAGATGACAGATGATAGAAAAATAATCAATAGACAGATGATAGATAGAAAGATGATAGATTATAAATGACTGATAGGTAGATAATACAAAGACAGATGACTGATAGATTCAATGATAGGTGGATGGATGGATAGATGATAGAAAAAAGATAGATTGATGGATAGATGATAGTAAGAAGGTAGATAGATAATTGATAGATATAGATGATGGGTAGATAGATGGATGAATAGATGATAGGAAGATGGTAGATATATAGATGATTGATGATAGATGATGGATGAGTGGTTGGATGGATGGATGGATGGATGGTAGATAGATAGACTGATGATAAATGATGCATAAGTGGTTGGATGGATGATGGAAAGGTGATTGATAGATATAGGGAATGGATGGATGGATGAATGAATGAATGGACAGATGATGGGAAGATGGTAGATAGATGATTGATGATAATGATGGATGAGTGGTTGGATGGATGATGGAAAGATGGTAGATAGATGATTGATAGGTATAGGTGATGGATGGGTGGACGGATGGATAGATGGATGGATGGATGGTAGATAGACTGATGATAGATGATGGACGAGAGGTTGGACGGATGATAGAAAGATGGTAGATTGATAGATGATAGAAGGATGGATGGATAGATGAAAGAAAGAAAGAGAAGATAAATGATTGGTAGATAGATAGACAATAGATAGATGATAGATTGATTGATACACAGATGGTAGATAGATAATAGAAAGGCAATAGATAGATGATAGATAGTAGACAGACGGTAGGTAGGTTCTTCCGGGTGTGCTGAATGCTGGCCACAGCATCGTCTCCATGGAGTTCGGGTGGTCCCTGCCCAGGTGGAGACAGTGAGTAAGGGAGGGGTCAGGGCGTGCCCCTTGGGGGACACAAGGCAGGAGGAGAGAGAATGGGGTGAGGCCAGCGTGCCCAGACACCAGCAAGGGGAGCCGTGGAAGGAAGAGCAAGCGGGCAGGAGGGGACCAAGGGAGGAAAGGGCTGTGTGAGGTGGGGCTGAGCTGGCTGGTGGGGAGGCTTCCTCATCCAAGTCCAGGGTTCTGGGGAGTTGGGGGCAGCTGAGCCCCAGAAAGCAGCAGGAGGCAGTGTGGGTGCCCAGTGGGTCCTCACTGCCTCTTCTCTGGTCATTCTCAGAGCCACCATTCCCATTCACAGAAGAGACTCAGAGAGGAGCCTCACTCGGCTCACGCAGAGGGACAGGGCTGAGCCAGGACACCAGCCAGTGCGGTCCTGGGCTCTCCCAGAGACAGAGGGGCTTTAGGGGTGTGGAGGGGACAGGTGCCTCTTGAGAAGTGGCCAGGATGGGGGTAGAAATGTCTTCAACCGTGGCTGGGTGTGGTGGCTCACGCCTGTAATCCCAACATTTTGGGAGGCTGAAGCAGGAGGATCGCTTGAGCCCAGGAGTTTGAGACCAGCCTGGGCAACGTAGTGAGATCCCCCACAATCTCTAAATAAAGGTATATTTAAAAATAAAATAAAATTAGCCAGGTGCAGTGGTGCACACCTATAGCCCCAGCTACTACAGAGGCTGAGGTGGGAGGATTGCTTGAACCTGGGAGTTTGAGGCTACAGTGAGCCGTGATCACACCACTCATTTCAGCCTGGGCAATAGAGCGAGACCCTGTCTCTGAACACATTTTTTTAATTATACATTTTTTAAAATAAATGTCGTCAAACAGCAGGTGCCGGGAGGAGCCTGAGGTGCATATGGGGTCCCACAGCCTGGGACCAGCCCTGAGTGTGGGGTCCCAGGCCCTGCCCCCCAAATCCCAGGGTGCAGCAAGCCCACAGCAGCGGGAGTCACCATTTGTCAGGAATTCAATTAGGTGAGAGAGTCGTTATTAATTTTATAGACTTTCCTGGTCGGAGGAGGCTGTGCTGGGGGTGAGATCCAGGCGCTGCCTCTTCCCTCCCAGCCTGGGGTCAGCCTGCAGAGGCGGCATGATGGCACTAGTTGAGGTATTAATGAGATGCCTCTAGGTGCAAATAATAGTTTAATAGGTGTTATTTAACAGGAGCACACGCACCTCCTGCACACACAGATGGCCCACTGTGCCCAGCCTCCCCTCCTTGTTAGAATAAGTAATTAGAGTGTACGAAGACTCACTTTGACACTTTAATAAAGTACCAGCCATCACCAAGTTGGTATTTAATAAAATAAAATTAAATATTTATTACATTTTTGGTATGCATTGTATTTAAAACATATTCATCCCCCACTCGCCACCCCCTCCCAGCCCCCCAAGGGTGTAAACCCAGGGGTTCCCCCTTCTCACCTCTCAGAAGCCACGACTTGGCGAGGTGAGGTTGATAATGGGATGTGTGCGGTGGGAGGGAGAGAGGGAGAGACCCCCAGAGGCACCCAGGGAGGAAGACAGGCAAGAGCCGACCAAGGGGGACAGGAGGGGAGAGAGGCAGCCTGTGGGGTGGTTGGAAGGCATGTGGGCGGAGGCTGCAGAGACGCGTCTGCATTTGAGACCCCGGTCTTTGTTTCTCTGCTTTCCTGTCCTACCTGCTCACAGCAGCTCAGGGCTCTGACCCCCATTTCCAGCTTCTGCTGCTTCTTCTCCTTCTTCTTCTTCTTCTTTTTTTTTTTCTTGTGGCAGGGTCTCCCTCTGTCACCCGGGCTGGAGTGCAGTGGCGCTATCAGAGCTCACTGCAGCCTCAACCTCCTGGGCTCAAGAGATCTTCCCGCCTCAGCCTCCTGAGTAGCTGGAACTACAGGTGCACCATCAGGCCTGGCGAATTTTTAAATTTTTTGTAGAAACAGGGTCTTGCTATGTTGCCCAGGCTGATCTCAAACTCCTGGGCTCAAGCAACCTTCCCACCCTGAAGTCCCAAGTCCTGGGATTACACATTCCCAGCTTTTTATGTATTTGTTTATTTATTTATTTGAAATAGGGTCTTGCTCTGTCACTCTGGCTGGAGTGCAGTGGTGCGATCATGGTTCACTGCAGCTTCGACTTTCCAGGCTCACTTAGTCGATTCTCCCACCTCAGCCCCCTGAGTAGCTGGGACTACAGGCACGCACCACCATGCCCGACTAAGTTTTGTATTTTTTGTAGAGATGGGGGTCTCACTGTGTTACCCAAGCTGGTCTCGAACTCCTGGGCTCAAGCAATCCTCCTGCCTCGGCCTCCCAAAGTGCTGAGATCACAGGCGTGAGCCCTGGCGCCCAGCCCACGTTTCCAGCTTCTAATTGTTGGAGTGTGAATCGCCACCGAGCCCCTGCCAAGCCAATCCCAAGCTGAGTGTGGGCCCGGGACCCCAGGACGGCAAGGCCCAGGGGCTCACCTCCCGGATAATGGGCAGGTGTAATTGGGGTGGGAGAGACCCCAAAGCTGCTCCAACTCCCACCGCCCCAGTGACCAGCAGGGATCCGTCCCATGGATTGAGTGGGGGCCGCGGGGACTGGGAAGCACTCTGTGTGTTCCACAAGATGCAGAAACACAAAAAGGCCGAGACGCTCCCAGAGGCTGCGTGCCTCCCAAGCGGAAGCCTCTTTTCTCCTTCCTTCCTCCCCTGCACCCCCAGGCTCTGCAGCTGCTTTAAAAACATTTTTTTTTCTGACTACAAACGATTTTTTTAAAGTTAAGGGTAAAAAAGTAGAGAAGGGGAAGATGCTTGGGGTAAAATGCCTGCATCTGAGAGTGCTGCAGCGTTCACCCCAGAGCAGGAAGCTTCAGGCTGCAGGAGGAGGGCTGGGCACAGACCGCGGGGAGCGTCCACTGGGTTTTAAGGTGGTGCCACCCAGTTGTGAAACGTCCGGCCACAGGGAAACCAACGCCCCGCCCTCGGCCCCCTCCACTGGAGGAGGCGGAACGCAGCTCTCACTCCAGGCAGGATCATGTGTCATGGTGCCACGCGTGTTCTCCGTATGTGTGCAGCAAAGACAGCCATCCAGAGCAGCCAGAAAGTGGAACCGACCCAAACTCCTGCCCACAGGAGAGTGGACCAGCTACCATGCAGTGGAGTGCTATGCAGCCATGAAAAAGCACAGCCCTCAAGGACGAACCCTACAAACCCAACACTGAGCCAAGAGGCCGGCCCCATCGGGGGACCCCATGCACGGTGCTCTGGGACCGGCCAGTTTGCAGATGGTGGTGAGAGCCGGTCATCTTCCAGCCTCTTCCGACGCGTGACAAGGGCTCGGCCCAAAGCCTCCCTTCCGAGAGGCGTCTTTGAGGCAGCCCTGCCCCTACCCCCGGTTGCACCAGACACAACTGCCTCCCTGCGGGCATCACCCTGGAGGGCAGGGGTCCCTACCTCGGGGAGCCCCGCAGAGAAGGATCCTTAGCCCCACTCCATCCTTCTCTGCCGCTGTTCCGCCCCTGCCCCAGCAGGAACAGTCTCTACCCCATCGTCTGCCTCAGCATAGACAGCCCCAAAAGGCCCCCGCTCCATGCCTTTCTCAGCGGGGGTGGCCTGCAATGGACCAGATGCCCGGCCTGCGGAGGAGGGGCAGGGGATCTTGCTGCCTCGCCCCCGCCCAGTCCCTGCTGCCTCCACAGCTTCCATGGGTGGGAGGCCGCACTGGGCTTCACTGGAGCCCGAGGCCAAGAGGATCATCGGCGACACGGGTTCCATCTTCATGGAGCATTTGGATGTTCTGCTCATCGTGGACTTTTACAATTAATTTTGAAAACTTTAAAGATTGGACCCAAGCCCTGAGGAGTCCGTGGCCACGTGGGGCACAGGGAGCCAGGAGTCAGGGCTGCGCCTTCCCCAGAGGCCGAGGAGCCTGGGCGGGTCGCGCTGGGGCAGGGGTGCGGGTTCTGAGGACAGCTGAGCCCACACAGCAGCACCGCTCAGCGGGACACGGGCCGCGGCGCCTGCTCCAGCCTCGGGGTCTCCTTTTCCTCTCAGTCTCTCCTCTCTCTCCTTGTCTCTGTCTCTCTCTGTATCTCTGTCTCTGTCTCTCATCTCTGTCTCTGTGTTTCTGTCTCTATCTCTGTCTCTGTCTCTCATCTCTGTCTCTGTGTTTCTGTCTCTATCTCTGTGTTCTCTCTGTCTCTCCCTCTCTGTCTCTCTCCCTGTCTGTCTCTGTCTCTCATCTCTGTGTCTTCTCTCTTTGTCTCTGTCTCTCTCTCTCTCTCCCTCTGTGTGTGTGTCTGTCTCTATGTCTCCCTCTGTCTCTTCCTCTCTCTCTGTCTTTGTCTCTCTCCCCGTCTCTCTCTCCTCATCTCCTCTCTGATGTTTGTGGCTGGACCCCTGCGAGCCCCAGCTCAGGGACGGGACCTGCTGACCTCACTGACCACCTTCTGCCCCCACCTGAACCTGGGCGCCTTGTGTGCCGTCTCCCCCCTTCTTACAGCAGCTCTGCCACCTGGGAGCCATCACATCCCTTCTGCAGACAGGGAAATGGAGGCTGTGGTGGAGATGTGATGTCCTGCCCTGGCAGGGTGGGTGGAAGGCAGGTGACTCCCCTAGACCCGTCTCTTGGCCACCAGCTCCCTGGGTCCCATCCCCTGACCCGTGAGCCCACTCCTGGACACAGGTGTGGCTGTAGCAGGTGGGGCAGGCCAGGGCGGGGCAGGCCGGGGCAGGGCAGGCTGGGGCGGGGCAGGCCAGAGGACGTGGTCACCTGGCCGTTAGCACCTCTTGGGAGGGTGCTTGCAGATGGGAGGTTGGGTGGGGTGAGGTCACAGCCCAACACTGAGGGAGGGAGGAGGGAGAGGGGTCCTGCCCCAGCTCAGACCCGGCCACTGCCTGTCACATACCCCACCTGTGAGAAACAAATCACACTTGGGCGACCCTTCTCCGATGGGGAGGAGGCCACAGGGTTCTCTCAGACAGAAGGGGAGCGAGCTCCGAGGCTGGAAGCCAGTGAAGGGGGGCCCCAGCCCCGGGTATTGCCCATGCCCATTCTGCCTGCCCACTGTGAACCCGCTCAGGCCCCGGCCTCCTCCTGCCTCAGGCCTCAGTGGGGAGAACCTCCTGCCAGCCTCTCAGAACCCCCAACTCAGCAGCGTGGCTGGGCCACTGTGTCCTGCTGCGTGATTGGGCCCTGAGGGTCCCCGCCTTGCAGACCTCAACATTTTGTTGACGTTCAACTGTGTGGCTGGTTGTCGGTTTATGTGGCCGGGGTGGGGGACTCTTCCCTGCCTGATGCTGGAGGGGTCTATACACAGGGCCCTGCATAGACCTCGCACGCGTGGGGGTGAGAAGCTAGGAAGGGACCCCTGCTACAGACCTTCCTACCCTGCCCTGCAGCCTCTGGGACTTAGCGGGTCACCCTCAGAGCCTCCTATGCCGCAGGGAGCCAGGAGAGGGAGCTGGGGGGACAGAGGGCACCCCCTAGTCACCAGAAGGCCAAGTGGCTGCGGAGGCCCCTCCTCATCCGCCCCTCAGGTGTGATGGAAAAGGAAGCTTACAGCTGCTCTTGGCCGAGAAAGGATAAGAACCGCCTCCCTCATCAGTGCCCATCTGATGGCCCCGGCTCGGGGCAGTCACACGTCCCTCCTGAGCCACGCACAGATCCCCTCGAAGGCTCCCGAGAGCAGGTGTGGCGGCTGGCAGGTGGACACAGCGGCCACACGTGCGCATGGAACACCCGCTCTGTGCCTGCGGCCGAGCAAGTGGGACCCACTGTTTCTCCCTTGACTCACTCTGGGCCCGAAAACTCCAACACTGGGGCCCCACCCTCAGGGTCCCGCTCCAGGCCTGCACCCTGACCGTCCGCTCCCCACAGGAAGCCCCTGACCCCACCTCCCTGGGCACCGATGGGTCAGGGGACAGAGTGGCAGCCTCTCCTCCGGGGCCGATGTGTGTGGCTCTGACACGGGCACTTTGGGCTCCGGCCAGGGGGCGGGGGACCTCGGGGGTCCTGCGGCCATCCCGGTCTCTACGACTCTACAGAAGCTGCTCTCCAGCCTCCAGTCACGCCCGACACTGCTTCCTTCCCCCGTGCCGGGGGAGCCGGTCCCCAGAGCCACCCTCTGCTGGGGATGGTCCCTGAGCCCCGTTGCCAGGCAACCGCCGGGTGCACCCGGGCAACCGCCATCCTGCCTCTGGCCTGGGCTCCATGTTTCCACCGCGTCAGCCCCAGTCCTCGGAGCAGCACCCAGCTCAGGGCCCAGCCAGCCCTCCCAGCCATGGCACCCGGGCAACGGGGCCCTCAGTCCTCCCCGCCTCGTGTCAGCTGCCCAGGCTGGAGTCCAGGGAGACTGATGTGGGCTCCCCTCCCCAGGCTGCAGATGGGCCTGGGTCACCGCGGCAGTGGTGGCCTGGACGGGGACGGGGCAGTGGTGGCCTGGACGGGGAGCCAGGCCCGGTGCTCAAGGCCGCCTCGGTTGGCCCTGTGGGCCTCGCCTTCCCTCTCCCGAGGACAGGGCGGGTGTCGTGGTCCCCTCCAAGGGACAGGGGTGCTCAGCCTGCTCTGCCGTCCTTCAGCGTGGAGGCTTGTAAACTGTGAAACTGCCCCCTGGCCGGTGCCCCAGGTCTCAGCAGCTGTGAAAGCCACGTCTGAGAAATTGTACAAACAGCCACAGCTGCATCCCCATCAAAATTGGTTTCAAAGAGCAATTAGCACTTCATTAATAATCAATGAGGTGCAAAATTTACACATCGCCCAAGAACAAATTTGTGGATTCAGTTTGGCCAGGACGGGGAGGGTGCTGGTGCCAGCCTGGGAGTGGTGAGGAGGGTCCGAGTGTGGCGAGAGGGGTGCTGGGCTCCCACAGTGGTGGCGACGGGAGGGCAGGTGGGGACGCCAAAACGCACCTGTGAATGAACTGATGCCTCCCACCTGTGGGGGGCCAGGTGTCTGCAGAGGCCCCATCTCGTCCGCCCCTCGCACAGGATGGAAAAGGAAGCTTACGACTGCCTTTGGCCGAGGCAGAACCCAAAACCACTTCCCGGCCGGGCGCGGTGTCTCATGCCTGGAATCCCAGCACTTTGGGAGGCCGAGGCAGGCGGATCACGAGGTCAGGAGATTGAGACCATCCTGGCTAACATGGTGAAACCCCGTCTCTACTAAAAATACAAAAAATTAGCCGGGCGTGGTGGCGGGCGCCTGTAGTTTCAGCTACTCAGGAGGCTGAGGCAGGAGAATGGTGTGAACCCGGGAGGTGGAGCTTGCAGTGAGCTGAGATTGCGCCACTGCACTCCAGCCTGGGCGACAGAGCAAGACTCCATCTCAAAAATAAAATAAAATAAAATAAAAATAAAAATATAAAAATTAGCCAGGTGTGGTGGCAGGCACCTGTAATCCCAGCTACTTGGGAGGCTGAGGCAGGAGAATCACTTGAACCCGGGAGGAGGAGGTTGCAGTGAGCCAAGATGACGCCACTGCACTCCAGCCTGGGTGACAAGAGCAAGAGTCTGTCAAAACAAACAAACAAACAAACAAACAAACAAACAAAACAACAAAAAACCCACCTCCCTCAACAGTGTCCCTCCGAGGGGCCCCAGCTCGGGGCGGTCACATGCTGCTCCCAAGTTACACAGGGATCCCCCTCGGAGGCTCCAGAGAGCAGGTGCGGCAGCCGGCAGGTAGACACACCGTCCACACGTGTGCATGGCACCTGCTCTGTGTGCATGGCTGAGGAGGTGGGGCCCCCTGTTTCTCCTCTGACTCTCACGGTGTAGGTGAGGCCTTTACTGAGCACCTGCTGTATGCACACCATCCTTCACCCTTCACACAGAGACTTCCCACTTCATAGCCAAGGATGCGGGGCCCAGTGAGGGGAGCTGGGCTTGACCTCAGACATCTGGGCCCACATGCCAGCATCCCACCATGCGCCATGGCGCCCCTCACTGTGTCCCCATCCCATCTCTGTGTATGACCCCTTTCCTAGCACCCAGCAGCTGCCGTCTGTCAGTCAAGGAAGGCTTCTCGGAGAAGGAGGTCAGGTCAGAGGACTACTTTTACCTCTGCTCCCCACAGACCAGGCCTTTGCCACTGCTGTCCCCCTGCCTAGCGTACCCTCCCCCGGTCAGCTCAGGTTTCCTGGAAGCCTTCCCCACGCCACCCCCTGTCCCGCTGGCTCCTCACCATGTTGACACCCGTCTGGGAGGTGGTTCTTCTCACCTGCCCCAGCGTGCAGTAGGTGCTCAGTAAATGCAGCGTGAGGCACTCCTTCATACCGGAGGAAGTCCTGCTGCTGGCCAGGGCAGAGGCCAGCTGGAGACCCCGTGAGGCTGACTTAGGGAGGGGCAGCTGCCATCATGGTGTACGGTTCCGTGACTGGGGACGGCTGCCTGGAGGGAGAGCCCTCCTGGCAGGGGAAGAGTCTGTGCCAAGCCCCTGAGCAGAGGCACCGGGGCCTCAGGGCACACAAGAGGGTGGATCCGGGTAGAGACAGAGGAGAGGAGGCGGGAGAGAGTCAACCAAGAAGGGGTGTGGGTTTCTTCTGGGGTCTTAGGCAAGGGACGCAGGATGTACCCTGGGGTCCGCGGGCTGCCGTGTGAGGCTGGCTGGGAAGGGACACAGAGGGGCCATGGAGGGGTCTCAGCGTCACGGTGGGGAGCTGAGGGTCACGTGGGCCCAGGTGGGCATGGCCGTGGGCGGACGGAGAGGGGCAGGGGCAGTGCCGGCATTCTCAGCGCCCCCGGATGTCGTTAGCGGGTAAGGAGACTCCCATCTGCAGCCACACAGGACTTCTCCGGTTCCAGCCTGGTCCTGGCCCCCGCACCGCCTCCCGTCTGCACCCACCACCCTCACCGAGAGATTGAATTTACAACGCACTCTAACACATTTAAATCCATTTATTGCAAAATTACTTTTCAATAATTACATCACCGTGCCGACTGCGTTGCACAATGAAATTAGCATGAGGGATATTAGAGAGAATATAAAATTATAAGAAATATTGAAATACCTCTTTCCCGTCTGTCTTCATGAGGCCCCGTAGCTTAACTGGGAAGCGGGTGCATGTCATGGATGAGACTGGAATACACAGAGTGTAATTTTATAATGTCTTTCGTATAAATTAATTATAACGGTTATAGCAGCTTTGCATTATTGGGTTGAAATTTCCCTCCAGTTGAGCCTATTAGAGGAGAATTAGTGGTCCCAAGTCCCCTGGGGCCACACCAAGGAGAGTGGGGGAAGGACAGGAAGACAGACCTGGGCTTTGGGGTCAGGCAGGTCAGAGTTCAAATCTTGGCCCTGCCGGCTGTCTTCAGAAAAGCCAGTTAGCTTTTCTGAGCCTGTTAAAAAAAAAAAAATCCAGGCCAGGCGTAGTGGCTCACGCCTATAATCCCAGCACTTTGGGAGGTCGAGGCGGGCAGATCACTTGAGCCCAGGAGTTGGAGAACAGCCTGGGCAACATAGGGAGACCTTGTCTCTACAAAAAAAAAAAAGAAAAGAAAAGAAAGAAAAAAATAGCTGGGCTTGGTGGCACATGCCTGTAGTCCCAGATACTCAGGAGGCTGAGGTGGGAGGATTGTTTGAGCCCACGAGGTCGAGGCTGTAGTGAACCAAGACTGCACCACTGCATTTCAGCCTGGGTGACAGAGCAAGACCCTGTTGAAAGGAAGGAAGGAAGGACGGAAAGGAGGGAGGGAAGGAGGGAGGGAAGGAAGGAAGGAAGGAAAATCTCAGGTTTGGCCGGGAGCCGTGGCTTATGCCTGTAATCCAAGCACTTTGGGAGGCCGGGGCAGGTGGATCACCTGAGGTCAGGAGTTCGAGACCAGCCCAGTCAATATGGCGAAACCCTGTCTCTACTAAAAATACAAAAAAATTAGCCAGATGTGGTGGTGTGTGCCTGTAATCCCAGCTACTCGGGAGGCTGAGGCAGGAGAATTCCTTGAACTCAGGAGGTGGAGGTTGCAGTGAGCCGAGATTGTGCCATTGCACTCCAGCCTGGGTGACAAGAGCTAAACTCTCTCTCAAAGAAAGAAAGAAAGGGAGGGAAAGAGAAAGAGAGAGAGAGAGGGAAACAGAGAGAGAGAAGAAAAAGAAAGAAAGAAAAGGAAAGAAAAGAAAGAAGGAAGGAAAGGAAAGGAAAGAAAGGAAGGAAAGAAAGAAAGAAAGAAAGAAAGAAAGAAAGAAAGAAAGAAAGAAAGGAAGGAAGGAAATCTCAGGGTCCTTCCCACTTGCCATCTGCTCTGCCTGCTCTCTGAGTGGCGCCATCCAGCATCTGTGCACTTTGTACCCTCTGTCTATGCCCATGAGCATGTCCCTGTCCACATATGTGAAAATTTTCACAGCCAACCTCCTGGCCGTGTGCACAGGGGCTAATGTGCTACACAAGTTCTACTGGCCAGACCTGACGATGCCTGAAAACCCACCAAAGTCTGGAGAACTCGAAGGGGAGCTTTAGGGACTGAAAGAGACAGCACAAACCTACATTTCTCAGCAGTAGAAACGTAAATACAACTAAACCAGTCTCAATCTCCTGGGTTTAGTGATCCTCCCACCTCAGCCTCCCAAGTGGCTGGGACCACAGGCGCTCACCACCATACTCATCACCTAATTTTTATTTTTTTTTTATAGATGGGGGTCTATGTTACCCAGGCTGGCCTCGAACTCCTGACCTCAAATGATCCTCCCTCCTCAGCCTCCCAAAGTGCTGGGATTTCAGGCATGAGCTACCCCACCCAGCATAAGTCTTAAATATGTTTTTTTTTCATTTTTTCAATCGCATGATAGGAAAATGCATTAAATGTGTATTTCTTAATTTATTGAGCCAAACTACTTGTCCTTAATCACCTAGTCCAATGCTAACTGTAAGAGGAGATACTTGGTATTAACTGATACATTGAAATTTCATTACAGTTTGATATTTCTTGAAAACTGTCAAAGTGCATCTCCTTAGCCTCTTGAATGTGGTTTGGAAGACATTTAGTCTTGAATATCACGTGAGATAGAGTATTTGCAAGGATACCATATAGGTTGTCTTGATTTCATATAAATCAACAATGAAAATCATTTTCAAACTAAACAAAAATGAAAACAGAAACCATAGCAATCCTAATGCTTGGCCATCTTGCTGGAGAATGAGATGAGCATGAAGCATTGGTGTAGTAGTGACCTACACTGGGTAACAAATAGCACCCAGACTTAGTGCTTAGACAACAGTTAACATTG